>NW_019154089.1:25128609-25131629 GCF_002288905.1 Enhydra lutris kenyoni
TTATAGACATATATTTTTATCCCCAGGGGTACAGGTCTGTGAATCTCCAGGTTTACACACTTCACAGCACTCACCATAGCACATACCCTCCCCAATGTCCATAATCCAGCCCCCCTCCCAACCCCCCATCCCCCATCAACCCTCAGTTTGTTTTGTGAGATTAAGAGTCACTTATGGTTTGTCTCCTTCCCAATTCCATCTTGTTTCATTTACTCTTCTCCTACCCCCTTAACCCCCCATGTTGCATCTCCTCTCCCTCATATCAGGGAGATCATATGATAGTTGTCTTTCTCCGATTGACTTATTTCGCTAAGCATGATACCCTCTAGTTCCATCCACGTCCTCGCAAATGGCAACATTTCATTTCTTTTGATGGCTGCATAGTATTCCATTGTATATATACCACATCTTCTTTATCCATTCGTCTGTTGATGGACATCTAGGTTCTTTCCATAGTTTGGCTATTGTAGACATTGCTGCTATAAACATTCGGGTGCACGTGCCCCTTTGGATCACTACGTTTGTATCTTTAGGGTAAATACCCAGCAGTGCAATTGCTGGGTCATAGGGTAGTTCTATTTTCAACATTTTGAGGAACCTCCATGCTGTTTTCCAGAGTGGTTGCACCAGCTTGCATTCCCACCAACAGTGTAGGAGGGTTCCCCTTTCTCCACATCCTCGCCAGCATCTGTCATTTCCTGACTTGTTAATTTTAGCCATTCTGACTGGTGTGAGGTGATATCTCATTGTGGTTTTGATTTGTATTTCCCTGATGCCGAGTGATGTGGAGGACTTTTTCATGTGTCTGTTGGCCATCTGGATGTCTTCTTTGCAAAAATGTCTGTTCATGTCCTCTGCCCATTTCTTGATTGGATTATTTGTTCTTTGGGTGTTGAGTTTGCTAAGTTCTTTATAGATTTTGGACACTAGTCCTTTATCTGATATGTCATTTGCAAACATCTTCTCCCATTCTATCAGTTGTCTTTTGGTTTTGTTAACTGTTTTCTTTGCTGTGCAAAAGCTTTTGATCTTGATAAAATCACAATAGTTCATTTTTGCCCTTGCTTCCCTTGCTTTTGGCGATGTTCCTAGGAAGATGTTGCTGCGGCTGAGGTCGAAGAGGTTGCTGCCTGTGTTCTCCTCAAGGATTTTGATGGATTCCTTTCTCACATTGAGATCCTTCATCCATTTTGAGTCTATTTTCGTGTGTGGTGTAAGGAAATGATCCAATTTCATTTTTCTGCATGTGGCTGTCCAATTTTCCCAACACCTTTTATTGAAGAGGCTGTCTTTTTTCCATTGGACATTCTTTCCTGCTTTGTCGAAGATTAGTTGACCATAGAGTTGAGGGTCTATTTCTGGGCTCTCTATTCTGTTCCATTGATCTATGTGTCTGTTTTTGTGCCAGTACCATGCTGTCTTGATGATGACAGCTTTGTAATAGAGCTTGAAGTCCGGAATTGTGATGCCACCAACTTTGGCTTTCTTTGTCAATATTCCTTTGGCTATTCGAGGTCTTTTCTGGTTCCATATAAATTTTAGGATTATTTGTTCCATTTCTTTGAAAAAAATGGATGGTACTTTGATAGGAATTGCATTAAATGTGTAGATTGCTTTAGGTAGCATAGACATTTTCACAATATTTATTCTTCCAATCCAGGAGCATGGAACATTTTTCCATTTCTTTGTGTCTTCCTCAATTTCTTTCATGAGTACTTTATAATTTTCTGAGTATAGATTCTTAGTCTCTTTGGTTAGGTTTATTCCTAGGTATCTTATAGTTTTGGGTGCAATTGTAAATGGGATTGACTCCTTAATTTCTCTTTCTTCTGTCTTGTTGTTGGTGTAGAGAAATGCAACTGATTTCTGTGCATTGATTTTATATCCTGACACTTTACTGAATTCCTGTACAAGTTCTAGCAGTTTTGGAGTGGAGTCTTTTGGGTTTTCCACATATAGTATCATATCATCTGCGAAGAGTGATAGTTTGACTTCTTTGCCGATATGGATGCCTTTAATTTCCTTTTGTTGTCTGATTGCTGAGGCTAGGACTTCTAGTACTATGTTGAATAGCAGTGGTGATAACGGACATCCCTGCCGTGTTCCTGACCTTAGCGGAAAAGCTTTCAGTTTTTCTCCATTGAGAATGATATTTGCCGTGGGTTTTTCATAGATGGCTTTGATAATATTGAGGTATGTGCCCTCTATCCCTACACTTTGAAGAGTTTTGATCAGGAAGGGATGCTGTACTTTGTCAAATGCTTTTTCAGCATCTACTGAGAGTATCATATGGTTCTTCTTCTTTCTTTTATTAATGTGCTGTATCACATTGATTGATTTGCGGATGTTGAACCAACCTTGCAGCCCTGGAATAAATCCCACTTGGTCATGGTGAATAATCCTTTTCATGTACTGTTGAATCCTATTGGCTAGTATTTTGGCGAGAATTTTTGCATCTGTGTTCATCAAGGATATTGGTCTGTAGTTCTCTTTTTTGATGGGATCCTTGTCTGGTTTTGGGATCAAGGTGATGCTGGCCTCATAAAATGAGTTTGGAAGTTTTCCTTCCATTTCTATTTTTTGGAATAGTTTCAGGAGAATAGGAATTAGTTCTTCTTTAAATGTTTGGTAGAATTCCTCCGGGAAGCCATCTGGCCCTGGGCTTTTGTTTGTTTGGAGATTTTTTTTTTTTAAAGATTTTATTTATTTATTTGTCAGAGAGAGAGAGAGAGAGAGAGAGAGGGAGATAGAGCAAGCACAGGTAAACAGAATGGCAGGCAGAGGCAGAGGGAGAAGCAGGCTCCCTGATGAGCAAGGAGCCCGATGTGGGACTTGATCCCAGGACGCCGGGATCATGACCTGAGCCGAAGGCAGCCGCTTAACAAACTGAGCCACCCAGGTGTCCCTTGTTTGGAGATTTTGGATGACTGTTTCAATCTCCTTACTGGTTATGGGTCTGTTCAGACTTTCTAGTTCTTCCTGGTTCAGTTGTGGTAGTTTATATGTCTCTAGGAATGCAT
>NW_019154089.1:25131639-25198843 GCF_002288905.1 Enhydra lutris kenyoni
CCATTTCTTCCAGATTGTCAAATTTGTTGGCGTAGAGTTGCTCATAGTATGTTCTTATAATTGTCTGTATTTCTTTGGTGTTCGTTGTGATCTCTCCTCTTTCATTCATGATTTTATTTATTTGGGTCCTCTCTCTTTTCTTTTTGATAAGTCTGGCCAGGGGTTTATCGATCTTATTAATTCTTTCAAAGAACCAGCTCCTAGTTTCGTTGATTTGTTCTATTGTTTTTTTGGTTTCTATTTCATTGATTTCTGCTCTGATCTTTATGATTTCTCTTCTCCTGCTGGGTTTAGGCTTTCTTTCTTGTTCTTTCTCCAGTTCCTTTAGGTGTAGGGTTAGGTTGTGTACCTGAGACCTTTCTTGTTTCTTGAGAAAGGCTTGTACCGCTATATATTTTCCTCTCAGGACTGCCTTTGTTGTGTCCCACAGATTTTGAACCGTTGTGTTTTCATTATCATTTGTTTCCATGAATTTTTTCAATTCTTCTTTAATTTCCTGGTTGACCCATTCATTCTTTAGAAGGATGCTGTTTAGTCTCCATGTATTTGGGTTCTTGTCAAATTTCCTCTTGTGATTGAGTTCTAGCTTCAGAGCATTGTGGTCTGAAAATATGCAGGGAATGATTCCAATCTTTTGATAACGGTTGAGACCTGATTTAGGACCAAGAATGTGATCTATACTGGAGAATGTTCCATGTGCACTAGAGAAGAATGTGTATTCTGTTGCTTTGGGATGAAATGTTCTGAATATATCTGTGATGTCCATCTGGTCCAGTGTGTCATTTAAGGCCTTGATTTCCTTGTTGATCTTTTGCTTGGATGATCTGTCCATTTCAGTGAGGGGAGTGTTAAAGTCCCCTACTATTATTGTATTATTGTCGATGTGTTTCTTTGATTTTGTTATTAATTGGTTTATATAGTTGGCTGCTCCCACGTTAGGGGCATAGATATTTAAAATTGTTAGATCTTCTTGTTGGATAGTTCCTTTGAGTATGATATAGTGTCCTTCCTCATCTCTTATTATAGTCTTTGGCTTAAAATCTAATTGATCTGATATAAGGATTGCCACTCCTGCTTTCTTCTGATGTCCATTAGCATGGTAAATTCTTTTCCACCCCCTCACTTTAAATCTGGAGGTGTCTTCGGGTTTAAGATGAGTTTCTTGTAGGCAACATATAGATGGGTTTTGTTTTTTTATCCATTCTGATACCCTGTGTCTTTTGATTTGGGCATTTAGCCCATTAACATTCAGGGTAAGTATTGAGAGATATGAATTTAGTGCCATTGTATTGCCTGTAAGGTGACTGTTATTGTATATCGTCTCTGTTTCTTTCTGATCTACTACTTTTAGGGTCTCTCTTTGCTTAGAGGACCCCTTTCAATATTTCCTGTAGAGCTGGTTTGGTATTTGCAAATTCTTTTAGTTTTTGTTTGTCCTGGAAGCTTTTAATCTCTCCTTCTATTTTCAACGATAGCCTAGCTGGATATAGTATTCTTGGCTGCATGTTTTTCTCGTTTAGTACTCTGAATATATCATGCCAGCTCTTTCTGGCCTGCCAGGTCTCTGTGGATAAGTCTGCTGCCAATCTAATATTTTTACCATTGTATGTTACAGACTTCTTTTCCTGGGCTGCTTTCAGGATCTTCTCTTTGTCACTAAGACTTGTAAATTTTACTATTAGGTGATGGGGTGTGGACCTATTCTTATTGATTTTGAGGGGGGTTCTCTGAACCTCCTGGATTTTGATGCTTGCTCCCTTTGCCATATTGGGGAAATTCTCTCCAATAATTCTCTCCAATATACCTTCAGCTCCCCTCTCTGTTTCCTCTTCTTCTGGAATCCCAATTATTCGAATGTTGTTTCATCTTATGGTGTCACTTATCTCTCAAATTCTCCCCTCGTGGTCCAGTAGCTGTTTGTCCCTCTTTTGCTCAGCTTCTTTATTCTCTGTGATTTGGTCTTCTATATTGCTAATTCTTTCTTCTGCCTCATTTATCCTAGCAGTCAGAGCCTCCATTTTTGTTTGCACCTCATTAATAGCTTTTTTTATTTCAACTTGGTTAGATTTTAGTTCTTTTATTTCTCCAGAAAGGGCTTTTATATCTCCCAAGAGGGTTTCTCTAATATCTTCCATGCCTTTTTCGAGCCCAGCTAGAACCTTGAGAATCGTCATTCTGAACTCTGGATCTGACATATTACCAGTGTCTGTATTGATTAGGTCCCTAGCCTTTGGTACTGCCTCTTGTTCTTTTTTTTGTGGTGAATTTTTCCGCCTTGTCATTTTGTCCAGATAAGAGTAGATGAAGGAGCAAGTGAAATACTAAAAGGGTGGCAACAACCCCAGGAAAATATGCTTTAGCCAAATCAGAAGAGATCCCAAATTGTGAGGGGGGAGAAAGGGGATAAAAAGAGGTTCAGAAAGAAAAAAAAAAAAAAAGAAAGAAACAATTAAAAAAAGAAAACCAATAAAGAAAAAATATAAAAAGCAAATATATATATATTAGATAAACTAGTTAAAAATGTTAAAAAAGAAAAGGGTAAAAGTTAAAAAAATTTAGCAGAAGTAGAAAAAAAAATTGAAAAAGAAAAAAAAATTAAATTAACTGCAAGGCTAAAGAATCATGGGGAGAAAGCCATGAGTTCCGTGCTTTGCTTTCTCCTCCTCTGGAATTCCGCTGCTCTCCTTGGTATTGAAACTGCACTCCTTGGTAGGTGAACTTGGTCCTGGCTGGGTTTCTTGTTGATCTTCTGGGGGAGGGGCCTGTTGTAGTGATTCTCAAGTGTCTTTGCCCCGGGCGGAGTTGCACCTCCCTTACCCGGGGTGGTCTGAGTAATCCGCTCGGGTTTGCTTTCGGGAGCTTTTGTTCCCAGAGCGCTTTCCGTAGAGTTCCAGAGGGCGGGAATGAAGATGGCGGCCTCCCGGTCTCCGGCCCAGAGGAGCCGAGAGCCCGGGGCCCCACTCCTCAGTGCGCCCTCAGAGAACAGCGCCCAATTACTCCCGTCACCCTGGCCTCAGGCCGCGCTCTGAGCTGACCAAGGCTGCGACCAAGGTAACCCCGAGCTTAGAGCTTACTCCTCGGCTCTGTCTCTGTAGCCGGCTTCCCCGTTCTAATACCTGTAAGCTCTGCGACACTCAGACACCCCCGATCCTTCTGTGACCCTGCGGGACCTGAGGCCACGCTGACCCTGCGTGGGCTTCACCCCGGTTAAGCCTCTGGAGCGATGTCCCTCAGCGGAACATACTTTTAAAAGTCCTGATTTTGTGCTCCGTTGCTCCGCCACTTGCCCGGAGCTGGCCCCTCCCCCCGCGCTCTATCTTCCCGTCGCTTTGGATTCACTTCTCCGCCAGTCCTACCTTTCAGAAAGTGGTTGATTTTCTGTTTCTAGAGTTGCTGTTCTTCTTCTCTTCGATCTCCCGTTGGATTTGTAGGTGTTTGCAATCTTTAGATAAGCTATCTAGCTGATCTCCCGCTACCTGAAATAGTCTCAGCCTGCTACTTCTCCACCATCTTGACTCCTCCCCCAGTGGTTCTTCTCTTAAGTAAACAAACAAACATGTTTCTTACTTAAGAACGAAAGAGGAGAACTATTGGTAGACTAAAGTATTACATTACTCTGTGGAAATTCTCCAGGCTTGAGTCTGGGCACCCTCACATAGGTAGCGTGAAAAGTTTCAACAAGCACCTGAACAGAGACCTTGGGTTCTGGGTCTACATGAATG
The DNA here is from genome assembly GCF_002288905.1 of Enhydra lutris kenyoni. Lineage (NCBI taxonomy): Eukaryota > Metazoa > Chordata > Mammalia > Carnivora > Mustelidae > Enhydra > Enhydra lutris. The sequence continues at coordinate 25,135,362 of NW_019154089.1, forward strand.
CTTTGGTCTGAGGCTCTGTCAGCACTAAAAAGTCCCATTTCAAATTATCATTCCCCTCCCTACCCACTTCAGTGATGGAGGCTACACGGGTTTTCAGACTTGGGAAGAGCCCTTTCATAAAGATCCCACACAAAAGTCCCTCAGGATTATTCTGTCTGTTATGGATTGAATTGTGTCCCTCAAAACTCATATAGCAAAACCCTAACCCATAACGTGACTATTTTTGAAGATAAGGCCTTCAAGATAATTAAAGTTAATAAGGTCACAAGGATGGGGTCCCAATCCAATTGGACTAGTCCTTATAAAAAGAGGAAAAGAAACCAGAGCATTCTTTCCAAGCATGCGCAGAGACAAGGCCATGTAGGCACTCGGGTGCGGTCTGCCAGCTTGGAGGAGAGCTCTTAACAGAAACCCACCCTGACAGCACCTTGATCTGGGACTTCCAGCCTCCAGAACTGTGAGAAAATGAATGTCGATTGTTTAAGCCACTCCAGACGGTGATACCTTATGATGGCAGCCCAAGCCAACTAACACATCACCTTTTCTTTATAACCTACAAAAATTCCACCCTTATATAGTAAGGGAATAGATTCTACAATAGTCAGACTTACCAAATTTTGAACTTGCACCTCTTAATTCCCTTCCCATAAAAATAAAGCTAAAAGGATGTTTTCCTCTAATGTGGATCGTTTCTAACACTTGATGATTCACTTTATTCTGACTTTACTTTGTTTGTCTAAGGAATTGGATGTATAAGAAACAAAATAACTTCCCCTGATTACCAAATAAATGCATAATGAAAATATGCAGAAGCCATCAGGGTCTACATGAAGCCATCCTAGATATCATTATTACTCCCTTCAAACCTACTTAGGTTTAAATTAGAGAAAAATGTTGGGAAATTTCTTTAAGTTGTTTAGCTGTGATGCTTAGAAACACAGAAGGGATCATGGAGATTTTATCTTTGACACTAACAGAAAAGAACTTCCACTGGAAAGCAAAATGCTTTTATGCTTCAACGCTCTCTAAAATGACCAGGAGGTCACTCGAAAATTGACTTCTGATAAAGTGTCAGATTTTTAGTGACCTCATGCGAGCCAGATTTTGGTTAATTAGAAGCTCATCTATGAGGAGACATCTGAAAGTTCATTGCGGAACCATAACAACTTTTTGGAGAGGTTTCTCTTCATCTGTGGGCTGATGGAGAAGTCAGATAGTATTGATATCCATCCCTTTTTCTTCAGACACGAAAGTCCAGCTTTTGCCACAATACGCGTTCAATGAGCTGGTGACTTCCGAAGGACGTGCTTTTGTTGGCCTCCTTTATTGATTTGCTTGACCCCAGAAATACGCAATAAATAGCTTTCTGCTCAACTTTAAAAAGAGAAACCAAATTCCCAACATTGTCCATCCAGTCTAAATCCTTCATTGATTAAAAGAAAGTAATAAGGGATGCCTGGGTGGCTCAGTGAGTTGGGCCGCTGCCTTCGGCTCGGGTCATGATCCCGGCATCCTGGGATCGAGTCCCGCATCGGGCTCCTTGCTCATTGGGGAGCCTGCTTCTCCCTCTGCCTCTGCCTGCCACTCTATCTGCTTGTGCTCACTCTCTCTCTCTCTCTCTCTCTCTGAAAAATAAAAAAAAAAAATCTAAAAAAAAAAAAAGAAAGAAAGAAAGAAAGAAGCAACAGCAAAAGAAAAACCGCAAAAACAGCAGGCAGCAAGCCAAAGGCAAGACCATTATAAATAAAATGACCTACTTCAGAAAGGAGGCCTGGTGTTCATCACCTAATTTAAAAATTGTCCTCCATTGAGCTAATAATCAGATCATGTCTTTATATGGTACATAAAAAGGGGAAACCAGGAAGACAATCAGTGACAGAGCAGGAAGTGTACATATATTGGAGGAGAGGGGGTCCTTGATCTCCTCTTGACGCACTGTGACCTCAGCCTGCTACCCTGATTTTGCTGACAGTAATGTTTGTAGTATAACAGGTGTCCTTCCAATTAAGAGCAATAAATCTAGACTTATTTAAATGATTCTGCTCACTATTTGACATTATATTTATTTTTACCCATATATTCCTTTGGAGCTCAAACCAGAATCAAAGCCATCAAAGACAGGGTTTGTATCTGTCACCTCCATTTCCTCAATATTTGATGAATAAATAAATTAACGAAGGAAATACAAGACGTTGAGACTGCTACAGTTGCTTTCAGAAAGCCCTTAAGGATGAAATGAGAACTTAAGAGATCTAAAGAGAGGGAAACGGAACAACTACTATAATCAGAACATTACCCCTTAATCATTAGGCAAGAGCTAGGAAAAGCCATCTGGTATAAAATAGGGAGCTCTCATTGGGAACTATCAAAGGACAATGCATTCCATAATCAATGACTATGTATATAAACCATAATATCAATACAATGGGGAACCATGTAGCCATTTTAAAAATCAGAGCACAGAATATATTTTAAAGGGGAAAAATGGTGACAGTGTTTATTATTAGGTGAAGATGGCAGGTAGCAAATACATAGCGTCATTCTGTTTATTTGATAATCTCAAATCCCACACCACTTTATACTCAGTGATCATCAGATTAATTTGGTAGGATTAGATTTTTTTTGCATTTATTGCTGCTTTTACAGATGTCCACAACAGATACGTATTCATTCAGAATTAGAAATTGCTCAAAAAATGAAAAGGAAAGGAAAGGAAAGAAAAGTTGCTCAGTGATGTTCAAGAAGACTTTGCCTCAGCCTGAAGCTCATAAATAGATCACGGGACTAAATTTACTGCCCTCATATTCCTGTCATCTACCCTTTGGAGACAGCATGGGTAAATGAAAGCAATTTTCTTTTTTAAAAACAGGACTCTTTAAGGAAACAAACAAAAATAAGTCTACCTCTGTTTTGTGCTGGTCTCAGCCTATCAATAGTGATGCTAGAAATGCCTAGGGGCACACACCTGCGCTTCCCACACACACCTTTCCAAACCAATGTTACCACTGGACTGACCCTTGTGGTTCTTATTATGATAGCAAGAAACCCTTCAGCAACAACCACCCGGAAACTTTAAAAAAATAAAGGTTTATTATTTACAAGACCTGGAAATTACACAGCACACCTGGGGCCACACAGCGAGGTCTCAGGGAGGAGTAGAAGGGGGAGAGGGAGAGAGAGTGAGCACAGGAGAGTGCTGAGTGTTCTGTTTTTATTGGGGTTGAAGGTGAGGGCCTAGGGTTTCATAGCCTCTCTTTTTATTGGAGAATTGAAAACATAACAGGGGGAGTGTAAAGTTCAGGGAAGGAAAAAGACAAGTGGCCCAAATGATCAGTCACCAAAATCAACCAAGATCTCTAAAACCAACAAATATCAGGGTGGAGAGGTCGTCTGGTTCTTAATAAAATTATGAATTATGTGGCTGGCATTTGTTTCTGAGAAATAGCCTTCTTTGAAGTGGACGCCTCTTTGAAAGGGATGTCTGCGCTATCAAAGCTGAAATCAGGTACTCATATCGCGACAAACACACACCACCAATTAGGGTTTATGCCACACTCCCAACCTAATCAGTCCAACTCCGTGGGACCCACCCAGGGACAGCAACGTGGCTCTTCCAACTATCCTCAGATCCTGATCCTTTTCTCTCTCTTTGGATTTCCTGTCTGTGGAGCAGAGCTTCACTTCCCCACTTGTCCATCACAGATCTCTGTGCTTCTTGCGAGTGCAAAGGGGATGGCTCCTGTCCTATCAGAACCTACCCAGAAACTAAGACTCAAACTGAAAACTTATCATCTCCTACTGCCTCGGGCTTACTAATGCCTGGCGAGTAGCATTGTCTCAAGAACAAAGTGGTAATCCCAACCCGAAATCCTGCAGCGCTGGGTGGGGTTGCGCAGAAGTTCCGGAGGATATCCCCTTAAACTGAACTCAAGAGTTACCTGGGGAGCTGGGTAAAAGACAAGTTTCCACGACCTGGCTTCCGAAGTTTTTTCGGTAGGTCATTTTTAATGCGTACACTGAATAGATTTCTAAGGCAATTCTGCTGCAGGTGGCCCACAGATCACACCTGGAGAGACTGTGCTCTCAGTCTTCTTCTAATGACACAGGGCAGACTGTCAGGACAACGGAAGCACTTCAAAGTTTTACCCCATCTGTGAATGAAGTCAGGAGGCTTGCCTCTAGCTATCTGTAAACAAGTTGAAGTGGAAAGTAGATTTTCTGAGCATTTGGGACCTAGATCTCAATTTCTCCTTTTAGGAATGTGACCGTTCTCTCACCTGGGGACTTTAGTCAATGCTGTTTTACATTTATAGTTTATTTTGCTCGGTAATTATTCGCAAAGTGTTTTTGCAGGGTATGTTTGGTCTCCCCAACTTGATCGTAAACTCCTGGGGTAGTTGAAAGGCTTTCAAAATATTTCTTAACGACATGGAAAGAAAGAAATTATGCTTAGCGCAGTGTTGTTGACAAAAATGCATTCAAGGTCATTAGGTGTATATTTCCTCTACACCTCATTTAGTTCTATATCTGGAGTTGGCTTCCTTTTAAATTGAAGACCAGGAGTAGGAATGTGAGGTAGAGAACATAAACTTTTTAAATAGTAAAGAAAGCTTACATTTTGTAATGAGGGGAAATTTTGTTTTGATGCAGTTGTCCTTAAAATGCAGTCCACAGCCCTGCAGAATTAAAAAAGAAAGTGATCTTGTCAAAAATGCAAATTCTTGGGGCGCCTGGGTGGCTCAGTGGGCTAAGCCTCTGCCTTCGGCTCAGGTCATGATCTCAGGGTCCTGGGATGGAGCCCCACATGGGGCTCCCTGCTCACCAGGGAGCCTACTTCCTCCTCTCTCTCTGCCTGCCTCTCTGCCTACTTGTGATCTCTTTCTCTCTCTGTCAAATAAATTAAAAAAATATTTTTTAAAAATGCAAATTCTCTCAGGGAGCCTGGGTGGCTCAGTTGTTAAGCATCTGCCTTTGGCTCAGGTCATGATCCCAGGGTCCTGGGATGGAGTCCCGCATCGGGCTCCCTGCTCAGTGGGGAGCCTGTTTCTCCCTCTCCCTCTGCTGCTTGTGCTCTCTCTCACTTTAATAAAAATAAATAAAATCTTTTTTAAAAAGTGAGCTGTGTGGGCGCCTGGGTGGCTCAGTGGGTTAAGCCGCTGCCTTCAGCTCAGGTCATGATCCCAGGGTCCTGGGATCGAGTCCCACATCGGGCTCTCTGCTCAGCAGGGAGCCTGTTTCCCTTCCTCTCTCTCTGCCTGCCTCTCTGCCTACTTGTGATCTCTGTCTGTCAAATAAATAAATAAAATCTTTAAAAAAAAAAAAAAGTGAGCTGTGTAACAAAATACCATAAACTGAAGGGGACGTGGGTGGGTGCTTAAACAACATCTATTTCTCATAGTTCTGGAGGCTGTAAAGTCCAATATCAAGGTGGTGGCAGATTGAGTTCTTGGTGAGGACACTTCCAGGTTTGATGAAACGTGTCTTCCCACTGTGTTCTCACACAGCCTTTCCTAGGAAATAGTATTCCTATAAAGGCACTGTACCTATCATTACAAGGGTCCCACCCTCAAGATATAATCTTAATCTAATTACCTCTCAAAGGCCCCACCTCCAATTCCATCACACGGAGTCTTAGGGCTTCAACCAGGTAATTTGAAGAGGATATATTCTGGGGTGCTTGGGTGGCTCAGTTGGATAAGCCTCTGCCTTTGGCTCAGGTCATGATCCCAGAGTCCTGGGATCGAGCCCTGCATTAGGCTCCCTGCTCCTCAGGAAGCCTGTTTCTCCCTCTCGCCCTGCTGCTCCTCACTGCTTGTGCTCTGTCTCTGTCAAATAAATATATAAAATCTTTTTTTAAAAATGAAGAGGATATATTCAGTCCATAACACACTGAAATGTGCACTTAAAAATGGGGTTGGAAAGGATGGGGGAATCTGTTCTATGGATTTTAGAAACCAAAAAACAAAACAAAACAAAAACTTGAAGACTATAAAATAATAAAGCTACCACGTGATCAACATGTGCAATCTCCTTGCTAGAAATCCAGAAAGTGTCAGATGTTCATGAAAAGAGATTCTCCTGTCTATGAAATAAGTAAAACAAATACACAGCAACAACCGAAAATATCTCTGCTGCATTTTACAAAGTGTTTTGTCTCACTTGATCTCAGGGGTGTCTCCTCACTTCCTTGAGATGAATATTAAGTCCTATTATTTTCCTGTATTACAGCTAAAGATTCTAAGTTCAGGGATAACCTGGGGAAGAGCCACATGGGTACCCAGAGGTGCCTAAATTCAATATTTAGTTCCCTCCACCAAAAAGCATTCCCCTCCTTTATTATAACAAATGAATTCCCCCGTCCCTTCACCCTGCTTTGCAAGGATTGGGGTAAATGTTATCTTCCAGAGCTCCTTGCTAAGTTTGTTTGTTGTCTTTAGACCTTTATCTTCATTCACAAATTAACAGCTTGTCCTCATATTAACCAGATGGATGGCTGCACCTGATTAATTGCAGTTGTAAGATGGATAAGTAGATTAAAGAACACAGCTCACTGCTGGCCAGACATAATTAAGAAAGGAGGAGTGAGCAAGTTCTGCTGGGGCTTCCATGAGGGAAAGGCTCAGTGGACTGATTTCCTGGAACTGCTTCAACTGCTAAATTATGAGAAGCACTTGCTGCCCACACTGGGAGAATGTTGAAATCCTGCTGCTGAGAGGGCACAAATCCTGCTTCTTCCCTAAGATGTTCAGCATTTAAATCAATATTTCTTGGAGTGTGTTGTTTGACCACCTGTCTCAGAATCAGGTGGGTGTTTATTAAAAATGCGTATTTCTGGACCTCATCCAGGACCCACTAATTTGGGAGGGGTTGGGGGACCAGGAATCATTGTTAACTACCTCTAAACCACTGACTTACTGCTATCTTCAAATGTGTAGAATTTCCAATTACCAAAAGGACTGCACAAATCCATACTTTGTGAACAATAAAGAGCCCTTGGCTACCAAAAACTCCAGCAACTGAATCTCTAAAACCCCCAAAGATCTGGCAAAGCAGAGACTATGCCAGAATCCAAGCTTTTTTCTCAGAAGTCTCCAGATAGCCTTGCTAGAGATGCCAATTCTAGGCCTCAGCCCAGACCTACTGAAACAGAAACTCTGGGGATGGGGTATCCTTCCAGATGAGGTATACTAACATTTGAGGATTCCTGCTCTAGACCTGTGCTGCTCAAACTTCAGTGAGCACATGAATTATCTGGGGAGCTTGTTAAAATGCAAATTCTGTTCCAGTAGGTTTGGGAACTAATAATCTCCCAAGTGATGTTAATGCCACTGGTTTACACACAGATCACACTTTGAGTAGCAAAACTCTAGGTAACTTTTCATCTAATGTCATGAAAGAAAATTCATATGCACACACACAAAAAAAACAATGTCAGAGGCAGGTCCCCAGAGCACCTGGGTGGCTCAGTGGGTTAAAGCCTCTGCCTTCCGCTCAGGTCGTGATCCCAGGGTCCTGGGATTGAGCCCCGAATCGGGCTCTCTGCTCAGCAGGGAGGTTGCTTCCCTTCCTCTCTCTCTGCCTGCCTCTCTGCCTACCTGTAATCTCTGTCTGTCAAATAAATAAATAAAATATTTAGGGGCGCCTGGGTGGCTCAGTAGGTTAAAGCCTCTGCCTTCGGCTCAGTTCATGATTCCAGGGTCCTGGGATCGAGCCCCGCATTGGGCTCTCTGCTCAGCAGGGAGCCTGCTTCTCCCTTCTCTCTCTGCCTACTTGTAATCTCTGTCTGTCAAATAAATAAATAAAATATTTAAAAAATAAATAAAATATAAAAAAAAAAGAAGAAGAAGCAGGTCCCTAGGCCTGGGCTGAAATGGTTGGTTAATCAGCACACTCCAATTGCAGGAAGGGGAGCTGTTAAATCACCATCCCTTGGCTTTGAGTTTTGAATACTGAAGAAGCATGTGTACTGACTGGCCTACATGCCATCCTCCAAAACCCTGATAATTAAGTTCACCAATTTTTATGTGGCTGGCAAAGGAAGCCAAAATAGCTTTGTAAGAATCAAACTCTGCTTTGCCCCAACTTTCAAACAGCTAATAGGCTCCAATAAAGTGTACTAAACCCTCTGTCGAGTGACACGGTGTTGTGTAGCCAGCTCTGTCAGGACCTTGGAGAGTGGTACTAGCCCATATCACTTCAATGGGCCTTGATGTCCTTGTTTACTGAGTGAGGGGCTTGGGGTCTTTGCCTACCCTTAAAAGTCCATGATTCTATGACCCATTCAGTCCTGTCTACTGACTACCCTCCCTCTATTGTTTCTGGTGCGTGAAGACTGCCACAGCCTACCCTCTGTACTTAGGAGTTCACTGAAAGCGCAGGCGTTTTGTTCTGAGTGAGCCTCTCTTGCTGATCCAGGGATCACAAGCTTTGGCAACATGTGTATGAATTTGGATGCTACACGGTTCTTGTGTTTGTACTTTTCACCTTTACCTTGGTATGTTTTAAATTATTCAGCCTTGATGTTCCATCACGCTAAAATTACTAATTGGGAAAATGGTCACATACAGGATTAGTTTGCCAGGCTGTCAAGGGTTTACTAAGTAGCCGATGTCCGCTGAGATGAGGTATGTATAAATTAGAGAGTGAGGATTTGCTTCTAATAGAGGCCTACCAGAATAATTTGTGCAATAAAGACTTCGAATAGCTAGTAGGTTTATAGAATTTCTCTAGTGTAATTAGGAGAGGCATTGTTGTGTAATGAAGAAAATTAATTAGAACTAAATGTTTAGGGAATGTGTAGCTAGGTAACCAAAGGCATATTTGCAGCCTAATTATTTTTTGGCAGCTGGAGGCATTTTATACCCTTTCAGGGTGTTCAGTTAATAGATATTTTAACATGCCCAACTGTTTGCTTTTTCTTAAATTTAAACTACTCCCATATAAAAAAAAAAGTTCATCAAAGGCTTAAACCAAGTATGTATCCCATTGGAAAAATGCCTCTGTCATCTGGTTTATTAGATCATACTGTCTGTCAAATGTTAATTATTTTCAGAGGAAGTCCATACTGAGGCTAATTGGTATGCCCTCCTATACCACATAATTAGACAATTTTAGTGTTTATGCTCATAAAAGACAAACACCAAAATATTTTCTAATATTTTGCCAATATTTCTCCTAACCTGTACTCAAATCTCAAATATTCTGCTTCAAGTCTCTGGAACAAGGTAGAGTTTTTGAAAATACAGTAAATTTTCACATAAGCTAGATTGCTTATCCAGTTATTTTTTATAATATGCATAAAATTTTGAAGTCAAGCAGATGTAGATTCAAATCCTGGCTCTGTCATTTACTATGTGATCTTGGGAAAATTATTTAAGCTACCTAAAGCTTTATGGGACTGTTGTGAAAATTCAACAAAATAAGTATACGTTATTAAATTACAGAATTTTTTGTTTCAGATGAGAGAAACTTAAAATAACTTAAAATGACAACAAAGAGAGGAAATAACTTTTATTTAGAATAACTTTAGATTTCTGAATTACAAAAACATTACTCAATTTCCATATAACCTTCACCCAGCTTTCCCAAAAAATAAACAAATTAACTCCCATAAACTTTTTTTTTTTTTTAAAGATTTCATTCATTTACCTGACAGACAGAGATCACAAGTAGGCAGAGAGGCAGGCAGAGAGAGAGAGGAGGAAGCAGGCGCCCTGCAGAGCAGAGAGCCCTATGCGGGGCTCTATCCCAGAACCCTGGGATCATGACCTGAGCCGAAGGCAGAGGCTTTAACCCACTGAGCCACCCAGGCACCCCCATCATAAACTATTTTTTAAAAGATTTTATTTATTTATTTGAGAGAGAGAGCATGCACAGAAGGGTGGGGGCAGAGAGAGAGGGAGAAGCAGGCTCCCGCTGAGCAGGGAGCCTGATGAGGGACTCGATCCCAGGACCTGCAGATCATAACCTGAGCTAAAGGCAGACGCTTAACAGACTGAGCCACCCAGACACCTCTGCCATAAACTATTAACAGCAGGAAATGAGGGCTGCCTTTCTGCCTACTTGTGATTTCTCTGTGTGTCAAATAAATAAATAAAAATTTAAAATAAATAAATAAAACCAGGAAACGAATACTGATAAAAATACTTTAATTTACAAACCTGATTCAAATTTTGGCAATTGTCTCTTTCTGGTCTGTCTCTTTTTGGCAATTGGCTTCAAAGCTTCTCATCTCCTTGATGTCCACCAATCTGGGAAAGTTCCTCAGTCTTTCTTTATCCTTCTAGACTAGACTCTGACAAGTTTGAAGAATACTAGCCAGTTATTTTAAATAAGTCCCTAAATTAGAGTTTGTCTCAGATTTTCTCATGATTTAGATTCAGGCTATACATTTTTAGTAAGAATACCGCAGAAGTGACATTGTGTCCTTCTTAGGGCATCATATTAGGAGCCACATGTCAATGTCTCATTCCTGTGATATTAAATTTGATTACTTGGTCAACACAGTGTTTACAAGCTTTCTCCACTGTAGAGTTACTAGCTTCTCCTTTGTAAATAAGTATTTCATAAGGTGATACCGTGGGACTGTGTAAATAGGCTTTTTCTCATCATATTTTCATTCACTCATTTTAGCATCCACCAATGATTAGAGCCTGCAACAATTATTACTGTGATGTTTGGCAAATGGTAAGCTTATGTTTCCACCATGCATCTTATACTTATCAACTGGAATTCTGTTAAGGAAGAGCAATCTCATTTCCCTGCTTTATCTGTTTATTCCATGGTTTATGTAAATCAGTATGGTCTCACATATTTATTACACATCAAATATTCTATGTATTATTATTATGCTAAAATTGTCCCAGATGTGGCTATTAGGAGAGTCTTCACATTAGTTCCTGTGTCCTTTTGATCACTTCCTTATTTTCTGGTACCAGTGCCCACCTCATAATTCCAGCTCTGGAATATGCCATTGCTACAAGGAGTCTCACGTCACTGGAAAGTTCAAGGCAATGGGGCTGGCTTCAAGCACAGCTGAATCAAAGGGCTCAACTGATGTCATCAGGAATTCTAATATTTTTCTCAAACTTTTGGCTTTGATTTTCTCAGCTTCATTCCTAGATTACACTGTGGCCGATACATGGTGGCTAAGCTAGCCACTAATCTTTACACAAACATTTTTCCTAGGAAAAAAGAGAGAACTCTTTTTTTAAAAAAGATTTTATTTATTTATTTGACAGACAGAGATCACAAGTAGGCAAAAGGCAGGCAGAGAGAGAGAGGAAGAAGCAGGCTCTCCACTGAGCAGAGAGCCCGATGCTGGGCTCGATCCCAGGACCCTAGGATCATGACCTGAGTGGAAGGCAGAGGCTTTAACCCACTGAGCCACCCAGGCACCCCAAAAGAGAGAACTCTTGATAGTCACAGCAAAAAATCCCACAAACAGGTCAGAATAACACAAACTGGGTCATATGCCCATTTCTGATCCAATCCCTTTGGCCAAGGAAATGGGGTACTCTGCCTATGTACCGATCAAATGACCATTCCTTGACAGGGAGGGATGAGGAAGGAGTCTAGTCTCATGAGAACCACATGCAATGGGTTTTCCCCAAGAAAAGTAGACTCTGGTGTGATACAGATTGGCTTCTACCACACACTACAACTACAAAGCTCTTTGCTTAGTGTACTGCACAGTGAATATTATACAAAGCCTTTTCCATCAATTCACTCTTCTGGCTCATCTCATCACTTCCATTTCCAAACAGGCAAATTGGAGATGAGATAAAATTCATATAAATCAATCTGGTTACCTATTGGCAGTGCTGGCCAAAGATTTTCAAAGTGAAAAGAGGAGTATAGTGTTGTTACATTATGGGGGTCTAAGCCCTCTATCTATCTACAACAAAAAGCTACCTGGAATGGCTGAGTACTATTCTAATTAACATTGTGGGTAGGTGTGCACATATACGATTGCCTTTATGTACATGACATTCAGATCCACAGTTTTCAAAGATATAGAGGTAGTGTGGCAGAACAGAAATACTAGGCCTTTGGATACAAGTAGATCTCAGTTCCAACTCTGCCACCCCGTATGATCTTGGGTGAGTTACTTAGTCTCCCTGAGCTTTTCTCATCTGTAAAATGGAGTAATACATACCTCACGTGATGTGAAAAGTCAATGACATAATGCATATAAAGCATTGAGCACAACAGTAAGTGCACAAGAAAATTTAGAATATGGATAAAAATAAAGGGAATATATAGAAAAATATATATATATAGGAAAAAACTAGCATGAATTTTATCTTTCTTCAGCAATAATGCCAGCATATTGGAATTTCTAAAACACCACTATAAACATCAGTTATTAATGAATAAAAATGTGAAAATTACCAATTAAAGTTTGCTGAGCATGTTATATCTCTTTTTATGTTGCCTTAAAACAAACAACAGCAAAAACTAGAGTGAGGAAAAAGAAACAAGAGAGTGAAAAGGCAGACTGTAGAATGGGAGAAAATATTTGTAAGCCGTATGCCAAATAAGGATTTCGCTTCTAAAATATATAGAAGCTCATAAACTCAACAGCAAAAAAAGCTAATAACCCAACTTAAAAAATGGGCTAAACACTTATACAGTCATTTCTCCAAAGAAATAGCCAACAGGAACATGAGAAGATACTCAATGTCACTAATAATCAGAGAAACAAATCAAAACCATAATGAGATCACCTCCCACCTGTTAGGGTGACCATCAGACTAACAAAAATAAGTGTTGGCAAGGATGTGGAGAAATTAGAACATTGTTGTTGGAATGTAAAATGGTATAGTCACTATGCAAAACAGTATGGAGATTCATCCAAAAATTAATGGATTTACCCATAAAAATGAAATGAGGAACTGGAAGAGATTATCAGTACTCCCATATTCAATGAAGCATTGGTCACAATAGGCAGGATATGGACACATCCTAAGCTTCCGTCAATGGATAAATAAAGAAGATGTCATATATACACACCATGGAAGAGAATTTAGCATTAAAAAAGAAAGGGCATTGGGATGCCTGGGTGGCTCAGTTGGTTGGACGACTGCCTTCGGCTCAGGTCATGATCCCAGAGTCCTGGGATCGAGTCCTGCATCAGGCTCCCAGCTCCATGGGGAGTCTGCCTCTCCCTCTGACCTTCTCCTCGCTCATGCTCTCTCTCACTGTCTCTCTCTCAAATAAATAAATAAAATCTTTAAAAGAAAAGAAAAGAAAGGGCAGACAGTCTCTGCTATCCTGCTGGCAGCTTCCTTGCTTATGTATTCAATAAACTTCTATTTCTTTCGTTCTGCCTTGGGTGAATTCTTTCACTGCCCATGCTACCAGTCTCTAAATAATTGGTAACCCCACATTTGGTGGCCCCCATTTGATCAGGAGAGACATCACACTTGGTGGCCGTACTGGCCAATTTGGTGGACCCCACACTGGGAGCCTTTGCCAGCCCCGGGCTTTCCCTGGATTCTCTGGGAATTTCACAGGACTTTCCCCTAGTGGACTGACTCTAGGACTCCTTGGGGAACTGAGGACCTCCAGCCAGGGTTACTTCTCAGTGAGGACCCAAAGCCCCAGGGGAAACCGGCCAGATCTCTCTTGCCGAAAAGGGTGAAGGATATCTCTTTTTGCCTTTGGAGGATCCTTCCCTCCCTCCTTTCCATTCTCTTTTCAGCCCTTCAGTAGCCTATCTTCTTTAAAAAGAAAAAAGGAGGGGTGCCTGGGTGGCTCAGTGGGTTAAAGCCTCTGCCCTCATCTCGGGTCATGGTCCCAGGGTCCTGGGATCGAGCCCCGAATCAGTTTCCCTGCTGAGCAGGGAGCCTGCTTCCTCTTCTCTCTCTCTCTCTGCCTACCTGTGATCTCTGTCAAATAAATAAAAAATCTTTAAAAGAAAAAAAAAGGAAGGAAAGAAAGAGAGAAAGAAAGATAGATCCTGCAACATGAAACAGATGAATCTTAAAGACATGATGCTAAGTATAATAAGCCAGTCACAGGACGAATACTGCATGATTCCACTTGTATGAGGTATCTAAAATAGTTAAATTCCTAGAAGCAGAGTAAAATGGTGGGTGCCAGGAACTGGGAATGAGAGGGTGCAACAGGAATGAGGAATTCCTAATCAACAGGCATAAAGTCTCAATTATGCAAAATCAGTACATTCTAGAAATCTGCTGTACAACCATTGTGCAACATTAACAATAATGTATTGTACACTTAAAACTTTATCAAGAAGATATACAATGTGGTTTGGGGCACCTGGGTAGCTTAGTCAGTTAAGCAACTGCCTTTGGCTCGGGTCATGATTCCAGGGTCCTGGGTTTGAGCCCTGCATTGGGCTCCCTGCTCAGTGGAGAGCCTGCTTCTCCCTCTCCCTCTGCCTGCCACTCTGCCTACTTGTGCGTGCGCTCTCTCTCTCTCTCTCTGTCAAATAAATAAATAAAATCTAAAAAAAAAAAAAAAAAACTTTATCAAGAAGCTAGATCTCATGCTAAGTGTTCTTACCACAATAAAACAGAATTTTAAACCTACAGTGATTGAGGAAGTTGAAGCCCCACTTTCAAATGTGGGTAGAACAGCGGGGTAGGAACTACACCTACTGTTACTGGTGGCCATGAAACATGAGAGTGCTGCTTTATTGAAAATTACTCTGACAATTTCTCCATACACAGAACCCCTTTAACATTTTCTTAACATTCATCTGGTAGGTTGATTGGACTATGATTTAATGAGGCTGTTTTTCTTAAGCAAATAAGCCAGAATATAAATCCAAATAAGTGTCATCACCTTCAAAATAAAGATATAAATTTGTTTTAATGAAGTTCCAAATTTCTGTATCTAATTTTTTTTTCTCATTAAGAGCAGACTTTTTTGAACACTACATCAAAAACGAATGATATATTACATGTTGGCTAATTGAATTAAAAGAAAAAGAGCAGACTTTTTGCAATCAATTAAAAGCCATTTAAATCCAAGACTCAGGTGAGTGGGCAAGTTTGATGTACACGTTTGGAGTTTAAAAACAATAAGGCAATAATAAAAGAAAAGAACTGGTTTCCATTTAATAGGATACTATGAAACTGTCAAAAATAGTGAAGCATAAAAAAAACAGTGAAGCATATATATATATATATATATATATGTGTGTGTGTGTGTGTGTGTGTGTGTGTGTGTGTATGTGTGTGTGTGCAGTTATGAAATGGCCTAGAAAATATATTGTCCAGGGACAAAACAGCCAGAAACCTAAGAGGATTACAGCACGCTTTTAACTACATTAAAAAAAAAAAAAAAGATGTATGTAAATATGTGCTTCATCAATGAACAAGCTAGCTCCGGAAAGATAACTAAATAATCGGTAGTTTACAAATAGCTGTTGTTCCAAAAATATTAATATACTAGTGTAGCATCTTTACATGTTTGATACTTAGCACTTACTAGATTTCAAGATCCTTTAGGACAAGAATTATGCCCCAATCCTCTTGATATTCCCATATGCACAGGAGATTTCGTAGTACTCAATAAATGGCTGGGGATAAACATGATCCGATTTATATATGGTAAAGCCAAGTAAAGAAAGGGGTGCAGAGAGAGGGATTCCTCCAAACTAATAATGAAAACAATGTGAGGGCTCATTTGAGGAAGTATTTGAGTACAATACAACCGCCCCATATTCTTCTTATAAAAATAAGTATAACTGATTTGGCAAAGAGCTTCTGCATTCTACTTGCTATTGTGTTAAGTCACAGAAAAAAACTTTCTATTTGGTACCCAGAAACTGGATAACTCATCAGGTGGATTCTGCAACCCAGTCTCGCACACAGACATCTGCAGTTATATTTGCCATTGTAAAATTAATAGCCCGTGTGGTTCCCAGAAAGAGTCCAGCTTGGAGAGAGAACTTCCCACCACACAGCGTACAGTTAGAAACAGCTGGCCCCAGGGCCAGGGAATATGCTGACTGCTGCGGAAGCATTTGCCATGGGTCATTGCCATTCTTGGAGCACTAGACCAGCCCACCAGCTCTTTCTGACACGATAGAAACCCACAGGCAGGTGGTTGCTGCTCCACTTCATTTCTTCATTCAAAATATTTTCTGAAGATCATATCCAAGAGCACATGTCATGTGAAATATTAAAGTTTCAGATCAAAAACCAATACACCTCAGAACATGTAACTTCGTGCAACTTCAGAGATGTCCTTGCCTAAGTGGACTGAAGGGGTAAAAAGTCTGCCAGCCTGAAAAGTCAGGATGCCTGAGGTTACCTCGGAGAGAGGAAATATATTGAACCATTTCCCCCAACAACATACAGAAATCAACCAGTATCATTTGCAAATTCCATAGCGAGAACACTGAGGGAGATAAAGGGTTAGCTACACTTTAACATTCTCAAGCACTTACTGTGGCCATGGAAGCTGATAAGGGTTATCTGGGTTTTGCACACAAATAGATACTTACTGTTGAGGAAACTAAAGCTCAGAGAAGTTACTTCATTTTCCCAAGGCAAAACAGCCTTTAAGATATCAGGATCTGCCTTTAAGCCCAGGTCTATCTTACCTAAAGTTGATGTTCTCCCCACTCTAAGAGCCAATGAAAAGCAAAGGTGAACAATATGGGCTCTGGGGCCAGATCACCTGGGTATGAACCCTGACTCTACCAACAGCCAGATGTAAGGCCTAAGTAACATGCCTCATTGTGTCTCCCATTTCTCCATGGATAAAATAAGCACAAGAAGTCAATACCCCAGAGGGTTATTTTAAGCATAAATGGCTTTGTACTTTTCTGTACTCGGCAAGCATTATTACTGTTATTATGTCAAATGCTGACTCTGGAGAGAATCAGGACAAACATACTTTGATGAGAGATGGAAATTAACATGATCAAGTTGTAAATCAGGAGAAGGCAGATCAAGGTAAGAAATAATGAGGTATGTACCTGTGATGGTATTTGAGGATGGATAGGAGTGGGGGAAAGCTCACCAGGAGAAAACATGATGAAACTGGAAAAGAACATTAATGAAGACAAACAGAAATCAGAGTCATCGTGCTGATTGGAATACCCTGAAGTTTGTTTTTCATTGGTTTGTTGTTCCTCTTCTCTGTTCTTTAAACAGAAGAGACATATCTTTGTTGAACGATCTCAAAAGCAATTGTGTAAAAAGTAAAGTCTATACAGTTTGAACTCCTATGAGGGATTTAGTCCACCTTCCTCAGCTCAGGCAAAGGCTTCCAGAAACAAAGCACCAACTTTGATTCCTAAATGAGCATCAGTCCCTGTGGCTGTTACTCAAAGCTTCGAGCAGCACAGAACCTAATAGTTCGTGCTCCACAGCTGGGTTCTGAGCCTGGGGCTCCCAATGACTTTTTAGAGAGCTTCATGATTGGTTTGCTTCCATGGGATTTGGATCAAGATGAAAAATGAGCCCAAGGTTATTTGGAAACAGTTCATGTTTAAGAGACCTTCAAACACCTCACAAATAAAAAGTGGTCTATAAATATTGTATAATAACCGTAGAATAACTTCCCACTTGCTAATGTTTATCACTGGGGAAAAATTAGCAATGGGCACACTCATACTTCAAAAGTTAGGAAATTGAGGATAAAACCCAAGTAGTTTGGAAGAGTTGAAATAATTTTACTCAGAGGGGAATAGCAGTTCATAAGGGAAGGAAATTGTGTTTGAATTTCTCAGCAATGAGTGTGATAAAAGTACTCTATCTAGATGATACCTATTTCTCACTGAGTATCCCTAGCCTCCAACAACCAACCAACCTCTCACCCTACTAACTCATTACTGGTCATCCATGGAGATGGTCATTAGTCACAGGAATAGGGTTATGCAGATTGCAGATCACCTATCTTTCATGCATAAAGTAGAAACCAAATGCAACAATCTCGTAGACACATAACTAAATGTCTTTTCAATCATCATCCATTACCACCCTTCTGTGGCATGGTGCTAAGCCTGACCCTTTATTCTGGTGAAGGGTGGCCCTTTAGGGCCTGCGTTACATTAGTGAGTCGAATCGGCCATTTTTTCATTACAGATCTGCTGCCTTAAAAATCAGCATTTACAAAGCAGCTTGTGATGCAGTGAAGAGCCCAGACAGAGATGTAATAAACAATGTTTTAAATTACATTTTGGACATTTTAAAATGCTCTGGGCTCAATTTCATAAGGCATTTGCATTTGTAATGAAAAAAAAAAATCTCTGAGCTTCAGTCTCAGGTTAACAGCCTCTTTTATGTTGTAAATTTTTTGCAGGAGCAATTACAAATTATACACAGATTCATTATTTCTCAAGTACTTTATCAGGACATTTCCCCATACATCTAATTTGTCCTGTCTGAAATGTAACTTGACATAAGGGATTTTCTTAATTGCTTTTGAAGCCCTTCCAAGATAATCAACTGCTTTTTGGAGCATGATAAAAGACAGTAGACAATATTGCCAGTCTGTCTTAGGATCACACGCTGAAGTTTTTGGGTAAAAGCAAAGAAAGGCAACATTTGCCTCCTAAACTATTCAGTATCTCCATTTTAATTTGACTTCCCTTTAAATGATAGTGTCTAAGAATACAGAAAAAAGAAAATGTCCCCACCATTTTTATCTGCCCCATTGCAATGACTGTCACTCTGGGGGTAGATGCAGTCAATATTTACAAAAGGACAAAAGGATAGCCTGTGTTATTCTGAAGAATCTTTCTTTTTTTTTTTTAAGATTTTATTTATTTATTTGAGAGACAGAGAAAGAGAGAGAGAGAACTGGAGTGAACAACAAGCAGGGGGAGCAGCAGAGGGAGAAGCAGACTCCCCACTGAACAGGGAGCCCAAGGTGGGGCTCGATCCCAGGACCCCAGGATCATGACCTGAGCCAAAGGCAGATGCTTATCTGACTGAGCCACCCAGGCACCCCATGAAGAATCTTAACCAAAGACGAAATAAAGATTGCAGAGGGGTGCCTGGGTGGTTCAGTCAGTTAAGCATCTGCCTTTGGTTCTGGACATGATCCTGGGATCCTGGGATGGAGCCTTGCATGGGGCTCCCTGCTCAGCTAGGAGTCTGCTTCCCCCTCTGCCCCTCCCCCTGCTCATGCTCTCTCTCTAAAATAAATAAATAAAATCTTAAAAAAAAAAAAGATTGCAGCAAAAATAAAATAGCCAAATTTGGGGAGAAGGAATACTGTCAAAAGGAGGTTGTTTTTGCTACCCTCATTTAACAGATTTAAGTAAATGATGGAACACTTACTTTAAGGGAACATTTCTACTTGTGTTTTCAAGCTGCCAATTCTAAATAATTTCATTTTTTAGTTACAGAACTACATTTAATGGCAGGCAGGATTATGCTTAACAACAGATGCCCACACCCTTGTCCCTAGAGCCTTAAATGGCAAAATAGACTTTGTAGATGTGACTAAGGCCACCAGCCTTGAGATGGGGAGATTATCCTGGATTATCAGGGAATATGCAATCTAAGCATATGCCTCCTCAAATTTGGATAGCCTCTCCCAGCTGTGGTCAGCAAGATGAGACAGAAGAGTTGGAGAAATTCAAGATTCAATCCACTGTTGCAGGCTTTGAAGATGGAGGAAGGGGGCCACAAACCAAGGAATGTGGTGGCCTCTAGAAGTTGGGACTAGCAAGAAGGGACTGAGTTCTACCAACTACCTAGGTGAGCAGGAAACTTAATCTTCCCTAGAGCCTCCACAAAAAGGAATACAGCCTGAGAACACATTGTTTTTAGCCTAGGGAGAGCTGTGTCAGTCTTCTGACCTACAGAAATATGAGATAATACATTTGAGCTGTTTAAGCTTCTACATAGGTGGTAATGTGTGAAAGCCACACAGAAAATCAATAGTGTCTATACTGTAATATCCTATCTTTTAAAAAATCAGCTCTCTGCCCAATGTGGGGCTTGGACTCACGGCCAAGACCAAGAGTCACATGCTAGATCTATTGACTGAGCCACCTAGGTACCCTGTAACATCCTATTTATATATCTCAATCATCATCACACCATCTTTATATACCTCGATCATCCTTGAAGTGCCCAAATACAAGAGATTTAATATTAACTGTATTATCATATAGCATTTAGTACCACCCTGTGCAATGGAAATTCAAATACCGCTTGCTGAAATCAAATTCAATTGTATCTGACAAATGGAAAACATGAAGAATCTAGTGTCCTTCCAGGAAGCTGACATTATTAACTTAAGGACAGTAACTAGCACAGTAGGTAAAGGATGAAAAGCATTAGTTTTGTTTTAGATTAACATTGTTAATATTCCATGCTGATCCTTACTCATTTCCCAAGAACTGTTCTTGGAAGGAATAGAACTGATTCTTCTTAATTTTAAAGCTTAGCCTTGACAGTCTGTAACAAGAGGTTCACGGGAATTCAAGGAATATTAGATCTTTTCAACTAAAAACCACTCCAAAATAATAGGAATCATCCCTAATAGCAGCATCACTTTTTCTAGGTGAATGCAGACAGTATTAATAACCAAAAATATAATGGTTAGTTTGTTGCTTCATTTGTATTAAATGATGGATGACCTCATCTAAGATACTTATGTTCCAGGTGTAATCAACTTTCCCAAATACATAATGGCAAAGAATAGCCATTCAAGTGAGCCAGGACATTATAAAATCTGCTACAGAAGGCATTAAGCTAAAGAAAACTGAGAGTGTTTGGCTCATAACCTGGGTTAGGAAGAGATTCGTGATGCAAGCCTATGAAAATCAATGTAAGTATGGCGCTCCATTTTAAGATAGTGGATGGAAGGCATGTATCAAATTTGGTTTCCTCCCAAAACCTCAGTGAAAAATCTTTTTGAACAAAAGACAAAATAACAAGGACAGGGAGAACAGGAAAGCAGACAATAGTGACAAAATTTTGGAAGCTAGAAAGCAAAGAGGACTAATGTAAACCATTCAACCACCCCAAAAAGCTGAATTATAGCCAGTGGCTGGGAGAGCTGAGAACCATAATTTATTCTGAAATGCCCTGATCCCTTCCCAACACACCCATATTATTGGACTTCTATTCTATAAAGACCCGGACTGGAAGGAATGTTAAGGATGGAGGTACTGCACAGCAATGAAAGGATTAAGTGAACAGATGAAAGCTAAATGCTAATCACAGTAATTTTCAACTGTATGAGAGCTGTCACATAATCTAGCAAAGAACCCAAAACTGTTTACCCTGTATTTTGGGACTAGGTTTCTACTGGATGAACTGCACAATCTTAAGAAAGCCTATTATATATAAGGTGAACTTGGTTCTGACAATAGTCTAAACAATTACTAATTATGGAATCTCTAAGATGAATTAGCATAAGTAGGAAGCAGGAAGTGAGAGAAACCCTGGGTGCTATGAGTGCCACCAGCCCCCAGGCTGGTTTCCCTCCTGGACCCTGTATCTCCAACCTCTCAAGATAGCTCAAAGGTAGGGCAATGACATGCTGACAGGCTTACCCAACTCCTCCCCTAGCCAACACTTTTTTTGTGGTAACTACCACAGAAAGAGCTTAACAGCATTGATCCCAGGCTTCATCTCCCACCGAACCACCAGATACCAGGCAGTCAAATCTTTGCCCTTCAAACAAGGGACAGGAAGACCCTTTTCTGAGAAATCTGACCTGTATTTTTTAGGAAATAGGAAAAAAAACTAGGAAAAAAAACTAGGAAAAAAAAAATAGAAAAAAAAACTTTAGGAAAAAAAAACTAAAAATAATGACAGTGGGAGGTCCCCAATTAAAGGGAACCATTCACATAGACCAAGAATAGCTGTTTTTGGTTGGGTTGACTTTGCTCCCAGGGAACATATGGCAATGTCTGGAAACATTTTTGACTTTTTTTTTTTTTTTAAGATTTTATTTATTTATTGGATAGAGAGAGAGAGATCACAAGTAGGCAGAGCAGTAGACAGAGAGAGGGAAGCAGGCTCCCCACTGAGCATAGAGCACGATGTGGAGCTCGATCCCAGGACTCTGAGATCATGACACAAGCCGAAGGCAGAGGCTTAACCCACTGAGCCACCCAGGTGCCCCCATTTTTTACTGTCTTAACTAGACGGCTGTGGTTGGTACCCAGTTAGCATAGGCCAAGGATGCTGCTAATCATTTTACAGTTCACAGGTCTGTCTCCTGCAGGCATATATTCAGCAATTCCAATAATCCTCTTAGTGTCTCAATCCCAATCACAATCAGACAGCCAAAGGTTACAGGACAATTTAGCAAAGCCTTAAGAGCAAAAAAAAAAAAAAAAAAAACCAGATCCAGCACAAAGAAACAAAAGCAGTTTGGAGGAAGAGAGATCTTGCAGCCAAAAAAAAAAAGAAAAACAAAAATTATCACTAATACTTCAGAGAAGTAAGAGTCCATACATCCATGAACATGATAATGACAGTTTTGTTTGTTTGTTTGTTTTACAAAAAGGAAACACTGAGGAAAGAAAAAATGCTCTTGGAAACTAAGGTGGCAACAACAACAACAAAAAGGAATAACTTAGTAGAAAAACTGAGGAAAAATTTTTTTAAAGCTAGGGCAATCTCCCAGAATATAAAAAGATAAAGAGCTAAAAAATAGGAAAGAAAATAAGAGTCAGAGATCAGAGTACAGTTAACCTTTGAACATGGACTGAAACTGCATGGGTCCACTTATATGTGGTTGTTTTAAAGTACAGTGCTATAAATGTTGTTTTTGTTTTTTTTTAAGATTTTATTTACTTGAGAGAGAGAGAGAGAGAGAGAGCAAGTGGGAGGGAGGAGACACAATCTGAAGCAGACTCTACACTGAGGGCAGAGCGCAATTTAGGGCTCGATCTCACAACCTTGAGATCATGACCTAAGCCAAAACCAAGAGTCAGACATTCAGCCAAGTAAGCCACCTAGGCGCCCCTGTAAATGTATTTTCCTTATTATTTTCTAAACATCCATTTACTCTAGCTTACTGAATTTTAAGAATCCAGTGTATAATACATGTAACATACAAATGTTTTAATTGCCTATTTATTAATAAGGCTTCCAATAAAAAATATGCTACTACTAGTTCAATTTTGGAGGGTGGAGGGGGAGTCCAAAAGTTTGACAGATTTTCAACTGCACAGGGGGTCAGCGCCTCTAATACCAACATCGTTCAAGGGCCAACTATATTACTTCCTATTGCTGCTGTAAACATATTACCATGAATTTGTTGTTTTAAACAATTTATTATCTTACGGTTTGGGAGATTAGTCTGAAATAGGTTTCCCTGGGCCAAAACTGAGGTGTTGGCAGGATCTTCCCTCCAGAAGCTCTAAGGGAAAATGTTTCCTTGCCCCTTCTAGCTTGTGAAGGCTGCTGCATTCCTTGCCTCCCTCTTATAAGGACCTGTGACAATACTGGACTCACTAGGACAATTCAGGGTAACTTCATCTTGTTGATTCTTAATTATATATGCAAAGTCTCTTTGTCATATAAAGCAACATTCATAGGTTCTGGAGATTAGCACATGGACATCTTGGGGTCAGAGGCACTACTCAGCCTACCACAATCAAAATATGAGTTATGACAACCATGAAGTAGGATGAACAAGAAAATGAGGAAAAGACAGCAATGCAACAGCGAAGGATGTAAGTTTAAAGACAGAGGGGCTCAGAGCTAAGCAATATGGATAGAAATAGATCCACAATAAAGTATGCCACCATAAAATTTCACAATACCAAAAACAAAAAGAAGATTCAACAAACTTCCAGAGAGGAGGAAAGAAACATAACAAAAAACAAAAGATCACAATGGCTCTGACCTTGATACCAGCACAGGAGGCACAAATATAATGGAACATGGTCTTCAAAAATTTGGGAAAACATTATTCCCCTGTCAAAATATTACACCCAGGCACTGAGTCAAGTTTAACATTTTTATCTCTTATGGACTTTTTCTCAGGAAACTACTGAAGATAAGAAAAATGAAATATAGGAAAACAGGAGACCCAACACAGAAGGAACAGGGGAAATTACAGGACAACAGTGAAGGGAAATCAGAAAATACAAGGTAATGGGTCCAGATTAGAGCGATCTGACTAAAGAAAATTGAGGGCTGTTCCCACCAACGTGTTTCTGCAATTATACCTACCAATTTTTTTAAAACCGGAGAATGCCAGATGAGCCCAAGCAAAATGTTCATCGATTCCTACTGTCCTTCATGCTGTGATGCCTGTAATAGGTGGGTATCATCTTACTCCCCCGAAAATGTCTAAGAGCCAGAGGTAGGCCATGATGAGCTTAGTCCCCCTTACCACATTACTACTGGCCATCCAGTCACTGGCTCATAGTGTTATTCTATAGTAGGACCAATTTTCCTTTCCCTTATGCTTTTATCCATTGAATTCCCAGGAGTTCTGTACATACTCAGGAAAGGTAAAGCCAGAGGCATTATGGTTCATCACCTCTGGGTGCTGTCACTCGGCTATGGCAATATTACCTTTTTCTTCCCTGGCCAGCTGTATGCTTATTATCCATTTTTCACAATGACATAATACATAGCTAGAGATACATATATAAATTGCAAATAACCATAAAAATAATCAAAATAGTGACAAATGCAAAGGTTAGGATACTACCTCAGAAGGATGGTAGGACGACTACTATTTTTTTTTAAAGATTTTATTTATTTATTTGACAGAGACACAAGTGAAAGAGGGAACACAAGCAGGGGGAGTGGGAGAGGGAGAGGCAGGCTTCCCATAGAGCAGGGAGCCCTATGCGGGGCTTGATCCTGGGACCCTGGCATCGTGACCTGAACCAAAGTCAGCCTCTTAATGACTGAGCCACCCAGGTGCCCCAGGACAATGACTATTAAACAGAAAATAAGTGGGGTGCCTGGATGGCTCAGTGGGTTAAGCCTCTGCCTTTGGCTCAGGTCATGATCTCAGAGTCCTGGGATCGAGATCCGCATCGGGTTCTCTGTTCAGCAGGGAGCCTGTTTCCCCCTCTTTCTCTGCCTACTTGTGATCTCTCTCTGTGTCAAATAAATGAATGAATGAATAAGTAAATAAATAAGTTTACTTATTAACAGAAAATTAAGTATTGGCAAAAATGGGAAATTTAAAGTCTTGTGCACAGTTAGTGGGAATGTAAAATGATGCAGCCACTATGGAAAACAGTATGGCAGCTCCTCAAAAAACTGAAAAATAGAATTGCTATATGATCCAGCAAATCCACTTCTCAAGTATGTACTCAAAAGAACTGAAAGCATGGTCTCAGAGATACTTAACAACCATGTTCACTGAACCACTATTCACAATGGACAAGAGATGGAGGTGTGAATGGATGGACAAAATTGGCATATACATTACAAAGGAATTTTTAAAATATTTTAAAAACCTTAAAAATGAAAAGTTCTGACACATTACAACATGGATGCATGTTGAGGACATTATGCCAAGTGAAATAACTTGGTCACAAAATGACAAATATTGCCTGGCTCTACTTATATTAAGTACCTAGAATAGTCTAATTCATAAAGAGAGAAAGTAGAATGGTGGTTCCCAAGCCTCAGTGGGAGGGGGGAGGAAGGAAATAGGTGCTTAATGGACACAAGAGTTTCAGTTTCATAAGATGGAAAGCATTCTGGAAATTTGTTGGCAAATACAATCAACACTAGTGAAGTATATATTTTAGCATGGTTAAGATGGCAAATTTTATGTTATGTGTATTTTACCACAATTTAAAAAATTGGGCGGGGGGTGTCTGGAGGGGTCAGGTCATGATCTCAGGGTCATGTTATCTAATGCCACATCCAGCTCCACAGTTAGGGTGGAGCCTGCATGAGACTCTCTCTCTCCCTCTCCTACTCACATACTTTCTCTCTCCCAGACAATGAATAAATCTTAAAAAAAAAAAAATTTTTAAGTGAGGATACTGGTTGACTCTAGAGGGAAAAGTGGCACTATAGTGGTTAATTTTATGACAATTTGGGTAGGCCACATGGAGCTGAGATGTTTGGTCAAACATTATTCTAGTTGTTTCTGCGAGGGTATTTTAGATGAGATTAACATTTAAGTCAGTGGACATTACCTAAAGCAGATTGCCCTCCATAATGTGTTTGGGCCTCAATTCAATCAGCTGACCAAGCAGACTGCCTTCACATTTTATTTGCAAAATCAGCTCTCCCCGGTTCTACAATGGATTGCATTTGAACTCAAACTGGAAGACTGGCTCCCTGGGTCTCCAGCCTATGGGTCCAACCTTCATGTTTTCAGTTTGCCACCCTTCATAATCACATAAGCCAATTCCTTATAATAAATTTCTTTCAACATATATACACACCCTACTGGTTCTGTTTCTCTGGAGAACCCTAATGCAAGTAGACTATTAGAAAGGCATTCAGTAGTCTCCTTTATCCATGTGGGATATGTTCCAAGACCTCCCACTGGATGCCTCAATCAGCAGACAGTACAGAATCCAAGCATTACTATTTCTCCTATACAGGCATACTTATGATAAAGTTTAATTTGTAAATAGGGAATGTAAGAGATTAATAATAGCATAACTATAATACACTGTAAAAGTTACACGAATGTGGTTCCTCTCTCAAAATATCTTATTGTGCTGTACTCACCCTTCTTCTTAGGATGATATGAGATGAGAAAATGCCTGTGATGAGAAGTGAGGTGAATGACATAGGCACTGTGACAGTGTTAGGCTACTACTGTCCTACTGACGATACGTCAGAAGGGGGATCATCTGCTTCCAGACTGCAGTTGACCTCAGGTATAAGAAACCACAGAAAGATAAGGGGGAACTACAGTATAGTAAGCTTCTAAGGCATCCATAATGTTCTATTTCTTAACCTGGGTTGTTGTACAGGGTACATGTACATGGTGTCATTACTCTTTAAACTGTATATACATCTTATGCACTTTTGTACATATGACTTACCACAATTAAAAGCTTTTTTTTAATTTCTAAGATTGGGATGTAATCAAATTATTTCCTGAAGTTCACATCTAGATTTTTTTTTTTAAGATTTTTATTTATTTATTTGACAGATCACAAGTAGGCAGCGAGGCAGGCAGATAGAGGGGGAAGCAGGCTCACTGCTGAGCAGAGAGCCCGATGTGGGGCTCGATCCCAGGACCCTGAGATCATGACCTAAGCCGAAGGCAGAGGTTTAACCCACTGAGCCACCCAGGCGCCCCACACATCTAGATTTCTTAACCCTTCCAGATTTTAAATAAGTAACCTGGGCCTACTAAGCTCATCTATAGCTGGAGACAAGTGCTAACTTGGTTTAGCTGACTTAAGTGGATCACGGATGATAGATCTGCAAGGACTCAATAGGAGAACTTAGGAATGTTCTGAGGTTGACATTATTAAAGAGGATTATTCCTCATGCTGATGAGACACATGTAATCAAAGTAGGCAGACAATGGTGCTGTTTCATATGGTGTTACCTCACACAGCATATATTTTTTCCGATCATCCATCCTTATCTTACAGTTTCAATTCAATTCAATTCAATTCTAACGACAGAAGAACATTTCCAAAGGGCAGAACCCTCATCACTCTTTCAATTCAACTAACAACCTAATAGGTATTAAGCACATAAAACCTAGAGGTGAGAATAAAAAATTATTCTCAGCCCTACAACATGCCCAACTATTTTACTTACCCTGGATAACTTCTGGCAACACATATTAAAACATCTTGAAACTGGGAGGCCTCGCAGACTCAGTCAAAAGAGCATGTGACTCTTGATCTTGGGGATCATGAGTTCAAGCACCATATTGGGTAAAGAAATTACTTACATAAATAAACTTAAAAAAAAAAAACTTTTTGAAACCTCGATAACAAGTTTACAGTTCAAAGGCAACACTTTTTAAGTTCTATAATGAACTGGGGAAAACTTGAAATTGTTCCATGTTGCATGTTTGTCAAAAATCAGAATGAAGATGGGGTCCATAGAAAACAAAACAATTGTGGGAATGAGCTAAACAATTTCATGGCCATCTTTTGATATTAAATCAATTGTAAAAAAGAACACAAACCAGAGAATTAGGTCAAGATGGCAGAGGAGTAGCAGACTGAAATGACATCAGGTCGCAGGAGTTCAGCTAGATAGTTATCAAATCATTCTGAACATGTACAAACCCAACAGGAGATTGAGGAGAAGAAGAGCAGCAATTCTAGAAACGGAAAATACCACTTTCTGAAAAGTAGGATGTGTGGAGAAGCGAATCCAAAGCGACGGGAAGATAGACCGTGGGGGTAGGGGTTGGCTCCTGGCAAGCAGCAGAGCAACGGAGCACAAAATTCGAACTTTTAGAAGTCTGCTCCACTGAGGGACATTGCTCCAGAGGCCAAGCGGGGGTGGTCTCAGGTCCCGCAGGTTCACAGAAGGACCGAGTGTCTGACTGTAGCAGGGCTTGCAGGTAACAGAGCAGGAAAGCTGACTAGAGACGGATCCGAGGAGTGAGCTCTCCGCTTGGGGTTACCTTAAACTGTGATCCGTGGCACAGTAAAGTCACTGCTCTTTGAGCAGGGACCCCACAAGTGGCAGGTCTGGGGAAACCCACCTTCTTTCTCTGGAGGCAGTAATCCACTGGGTTTGGAGACTTCAAACGGGGTTGTGTGCCAGAGACAGAAATATCTGGTCACAGGCTGGATGAACTTGGAGCCCGGCTGGAGACCAGGGAGATGGGCGTGACTGAGCGCTTTTCTCCAAAGGTGCACTGAGGAGTGGGGCGTGAGCTCTCAGCTCCTCTGGGCTGAAGATAGGAAGGCCACCATTTTCATTTCTATCCTCCAGGGCTCTATGGAAAGCTCCTGAGAGCGAACCCAAGCAGATTACTTAGCCGGGCCCCTGGCAAGGGCTATGCAATTCCACCTCCTGCAAAGACACTTGAGAATCACAACAGGCCTCGCCCCCAGAAGATCAGCAAGAACATCCAGCCAAGGCCAAACTCACTGATGAAGGAGAACAGCAGAATTCCAGAGGAGGAGAAAGCAAAGTCATGGAATTCATGGCTTTCTCCCCATGATTCTTTATAGTCTTACAAAGTGGATTAAATTTTTAAAAAATTTTTTATTCTAATTTTTAAAATTTTTCCTCTTTTAATGTTTTTAACTAGTTTATCTTAACAATACCTTTCTTTAAAAAAATCTTTTCAAGGGGCGCCTGGGTGGCTCAGTG
This sequence comes from Enhydra lutris kenyoni, assembly GCF_002288905.1. NCBI lineage: Eukaryota > Metazoa > Chordata > Mammalia > Carnivora > Mustelidae > Enhydra > Enhydra lutris. Next base: position 25,164,563 of record NW_019154089.1, read on the forward strand.
GGTTAGGCCTCTGCCTTTGGCTCGGGTCATGATCTCAGGGTCCTGGGATCAAGCCCCACATTGGGCTGTCTGCTCAGCAGGAGCCTGCTTCCCTTCCTCTCTCTCTGCCTGCCTCTCTGCCTACTTGTGATCTCTGTCTGCAAAATAAATAAATAAAAACTTTAAAAAAAAAAAGAAAATATCTTTTCAAACCTTCATTTTTATAGTCACATTCTATCTTTCATTGTATCTAACTTTATTTTTTGTATATAGGGTGTTTTCTTCTAAAAATTTTTTGGGACACAATTTCTTCTAATAGATCAAAATATACCCTATATCTAGCACAGGGCTTTGCTCTAGTCTCCAGCCTGAGAAAATTCCACATTCGTTTTCTTTCTTTTTCCAACCAACCTATCAATTCCTTAGAATTTTTTTTTTAATATTCAACTTTACATCATATTCCATCCCTTCATCGTGTTTACCCTTATTTTTGTATATATGTAAGTTTTTCTTTCTTTAAAATTTTGGAAGATAGTTTCTTCTAAGAGACCAAAATACACCCAAAATCAAGTGGGTGATTGTCTGTTCTATTCACCTAACATACATATATATTTTAAAAAAATTTTTTTTTTATAATATAATTTTTTAAAACTTTTTACCCCCTTTCTTCTCCCCACAATATGCGATCTCTTCTGATTTGGTTAGCGTACATTTTTCTGGGGTCTTTGCCACTCTTTTAGTATTTTATTTTTTCATTCATATATTCTTATCTAGAAAAAATGACAAGGCGGAAAAACTCACCACAATAAAAAGAACAAGAGGCAGTACTGAAGGATAGGGACCTAATAAGTATGACATTGGTAATACGTCAGATCTAGAGTTCAGAATGACAAGTCTCAAGGTGCTAGCTGGCTTCAAAAAAGGCATGGAAGATATTAGAGAAACCTGTCTGGAGAAATAAAAGCACTAAAATCTAACCAAGCTGAAATCAAAAAAGCTATTAATGAGGTACAATAAAAAAATGGAGCCTCTTACTGCTAGGATAAATGAGGCAGAAGAGAGAATATAGAGTAATATAGAAGACCAAATGATGGAGAATGAAGAAGTTGAGCAAAAGAGAGACAAACAACTACTGTACCACGAAGGGAGAATGAGAGATAAGTGATATCATAAGATGAAATAATATTAGAATAATTGATATTCCAGAAGAAGAAGGGGGGTGTGTGGCAGAAGGTATATTGGAGCAAATTATTGTAGAGAATATCCCCAATATGGCAAAGGGAACAAGCTTCAAAATTCAGGAGGCACAGAGACCCCACCTCAAAATCAATAAAAAATAGGTCCACACCCTGTTATCTAAATAGTAAAACTTACAAATCTTAGTGGCCAAGAGAAGATCCTGAAAGCAGGTCAGGACAAGAGCTCTGTAACATACAATGGTAGAAATATTAGATGGGCAGCAGACTTATCCCCAGAGACCTCGCAGGCCAGAAAGGACTGGCATAATATATTCAGAGCACTAAATGAGAAAAATATGCAGCCAAGAATATTATATCCAGCTAGGCTGTCATTAAAAATAGAAGGAGAGGGACGCTTGGGTGGCTCAGTTGGTTGAGCGGCTGTCTTCGGCTCGGGTCATGATCCCAGGGATCCTGGGATCGAGTCCCACATCTGATTCCTTGCTTGGTGGGGAGCCTGATTTTCCCTCTGCCTCTGCTGCCACTCTGACTGCTTGTGCTCACTCGCTCGCTCTCTCTGGCAAATAAATAAATAAGATCTTTTTTAAAAAATAAAATAGAAGGAGAGATAAAAAGCTTTCAGGACAAACAAAAACTAAAAGAATTTACAAACACCAAACCAGCCCTAAAGGAAATATTGAAAGGGGTTCTCTAAGCAAAGAGAGAGCCTAAAAGTAACAGACCATAAAGGAACAGAGACAATATACAGTAATAGTCACATTACAGGCACTACAATGGCACTAAATTCATATCTTTCAATAGTTAGCCTGAATGTAAATGGGCAAAATGCCCCAATCAAAAGACACAAAGTATCAGAATGGATAAAAAAACAAGACCCATCAATATGCTGTCTACAAGAAACTCATTTAGACCCAAAGACACCTGCAGATTTAAAGTGAGGGGGTGGAAAACAATTTACCCTGCTAATGGACATCAAAAGAAAGCTGGGGTGGCAATCCTCATATCAGATAAATTAGATTTTAAGCCAAAGACTATAATAAGAGGGTGTCTGGGTGGCTCAATTGTTAAGCATCTGCCTTTGGCTCAGGTGATGATCTCAGGGTCCTGGGATTGAGTGCCATGTCAGGCTCCTTGCTTAACGGGGAGCCTGCTTCTCCCTCTCTCTCTGCCTGCTGCTCCCCCTGCTTGTGGTCTCTCTCTCTGACAAATAGATAAATAAAATCTTTAAAAAAAAAAAAAACTATAATAAGAGATGAGGAAGGACACTATATCGTACTTTAAGGGTCTGTCCAACAAAAAGATCTAACAATTTTAAGTATCTATGCCCGGGGCGCCTGGGTGGCTCAGTGGGTTAAGCCTCTGCCTTTTACTCAGGTCATGATATCAGGGTCCTAGGATCAAACCCCGTATTAGGCTCTCTGCTCAGTGGGGAGCCTGCTTCCTCCTCTCTCTTTTTGTCTGCCTCTCTGCCTACTTGTGATATCTGTCTCTCAAATAAATAAAATCTTAAAAAAAAAAAGAGTCTATTTCTTTAATTAGTTAATTAAATATCTATGCCCCTAACATCGGACCAGCCAACTATATAAACCAATTAATAACAAAATCAAAAACACATCAATAATACAATCATAGTAGGGGACTTTAACACCCCCCTCACTGAAATGGACAGATGATCTAAGCAAAAGATCAACAAGGAAATAGAGGCTATAAATGACACACTGCACCAGAGGGACACCACAGATATATTCAGAACATTCCATCTCAAAGCAACAGAATACACATTCTTCTCTAATCACATGAAACATTCTCCAGAATAGATCACATCCTGGGTCACAAATCAGGTCTCAACCAGTACCAAAAGATGGGGATCACTCCCTAGAGATTTTCAGACCACAAGGCTCTGAAGCTAGAACTCAATCACAAGAGGAAAGCTGAAAAGAATCCAAATACATGGAGGCTAAAGAGCATCCTACTAAAGAATGAATGGGTCAACCAGGAAATTAAAGAAGAATCGAAAAAAATTCATGGAAACAAATGATAACACAACTGTTCAGAATCTGTGGGACACATCAAAGGCAGTCCTGAGAGGAAAATATATAGTGATACAAGCCTTTCTCAAGAAACAAGAAAGGTCTCGGGGCACCTGGGAAGCTGAGTGGGTTAAAGCCCCTGCCTTCGGCTCAGGTTGTGATCCCAATGTCCTGGGATCTAGCCCCACATCAGGCTCTCTGCTCAGAAGGGAGCCTGCTTCCTCCTCTCTCTCTCTCTCTCTCTCTCTCTCTCTGCCTGCCTCTCTGCCTACTTGAGATTTCTGTCAAATAAATAAATAAAACCTTAAAAAAAAAAAAAGGGAAACAAGAAAGGTTTCAAGTACACAACCTAAGCCTATACCTAAAGGAGCTAGACAGAAAAATAGCAAAGCCTAAACCCAGCAGGAAAAGAGAATGATAAAGATCAGAGCAGAAGCCAAAAAAAACCAGAAGAACAAATCAACGAAACTAGGAATTGGTTCTTTGAAAGAATTAAGAAGATTGATAAACCCCTGGGCAAACTTATCAAAAAGAAAAGAGAAAGGACCCAAATAGATAAAATCATGAATGAAAGAGGAGAGATCACAACAACACCAATGAGATACAAACATTATAAGAACATATCATGAACTATACGCTAGCAAATTTGACAATCTGGAAGAAAAGGATGCATTCCCAGAGATGTATAAACTACCAAAACCGAACCAGGAAGAAATAGAAAACCTGAACAGACCCATAACCAGTAAGGAGATTGAAACAGTCATCAAAATATCTCCCAACCACCAAGAGCCCAGTGCCAGACAGCTTCCCAAGGGAATTCTACCAAACATTTAAAGAAGAATTAATACCTATTCTCCTGAAACTGTTCCAAAAAACAGAAATGGAAGGAAAACTTCCAAACTCATCTTATGAGGCCAGCATTACCTTGATCCCAAAATCAGACAAAGACCCCATCAAAAAAGAGAATTACAGACCAATATCCTTGATGAACACAGATGTGAAAATTCTCACCAAAATACTAGCCAATAGGATCCAACCGTACATTAAAAGGATTATTCACCATGACCAAGTGGGATTTATTTCTGGGCTGCAAGGTTGGTTCAACATCTGCAAATCAATCAATGTGATATAATACATTAATCAAAGAAAGAACAAGAACCACATGATACTCTCAATAGAAGCTGAAAAAGCATTTGACAAAGTACAGCATCCTTCATTGATCAAAACTCTTCATAGTGTATGGATAGAGGGTACATACCTCAATAACAAAGTCATCTATGAAAAACCCATAGCAAATATCATTCTCGATGGAGAAAAACTGAGAGCTTTTCTGCTAAGGTCAGGAAGACGGCAGGGATATCCATTATCACCACTGCTATTCAACATAGTACTAGAAGTCCTAGCCTCAGCAATCAGACAACAAAAAGAAATTAAAGGCATCCAAATCGGCAAAGAAGTTGTCGAACTATCACTCTTTGCAGATGATATGATACTTTATGTGGAAAACCCAAAAGACTCCACTCCAAAACTGCTAGAACTCATAACGGGAATTCAGTAAAGTATCAGGATACAAAATCAATGCACAGAAATCAGCTGCATTTATACACCAACAGCAAGACAGAAGAAAGACAAATTAAGGAGTTGATCCCATTTACAATTGCACCCAAAACCGTAAGATACCTAGGAATAAACCTAATCAAAGAGGCAAAGAATCTGTACTCAGAAAACTATAAAGTACTCATGGAAAAAACTCAGGAAGACACAAAGAAATGGAAAAATGTTCCATGCTCATAGACTGGAAGAACAAATATTGCGAAAATGTCTATTCTACCTAAAGCAATCTACACATTTAATGCAATCCATATCAAAATACCATCAATTTTTTTCAAAGAAATGGAACAAATAATCTTAAAATTTGTATGGAATAACCAGAGGAATGCTGAAAAAGAAAGCCAAAGTTTGGGGCGCCTGGGTGGCTCAGTGGGTTAAGCCACTACCTTTGGCTCAGGTCATGATCTCTGGGTCCTGGGATCGAGTCCCACATCGGGCTCTCTGCTCGGAGGGGAGCTTGCTTCCCTCTCTCTTTCTCTGCCTACCTGTGATCTCTCTCTGTCAAATAAACAAATAAAATCTTAAAAAAAAAAAGCTGAAGTTGGTGGCATCACAATTCCGGACTTCAAGCTCTATTAACAAAGCTGTCATCAAGAAAGTATGGTACTGGCACAAAAACAGACACATTCATCAATGGAACAGAATAGAGAGCCCAGAAGTAGATCCTCAACTCTTTGGTCAACTAGTCTTTGACAAAGCAGGAAAGAATGTCCAATGGAAAAAAGACAGTCTCTTCAACAGATGGTGTTGGGAAAATTAGACAGCCACATGCCAAAAAATGAAACTGGACCATTTCCTTACTCCACACATAAAAATAGACTCAAAATGGATGAAAGATCTCAATGTGAGACAGGAATCCATCAAAATCCTTCAGGAGAACACGGGCAGCAACCTCTTCGACCTCAGTCACAGCAACTTCTTCCTAGAAACATCGCCAAAGGCAAGGGAAGCAAGGGCAAAAATAAATAATTGGGACTTCATCAAAATCAAAAGCTTTTGCACAGCAAAGGAAACAGTCAACAAAACCAAAAGACCACTGACAGAATGGGAGAAGATATTTGCAAATGACATATCAGATAAAGGGCTAGTATCCAAAATCTATAAAGATCTAATCAAACTCAACACCCAAAGAACAAACAATCCAATCAAGAAATGGGCAGAGGACATGAACAGACATTTCTGCAAAGAAGACATCCAGATGGCCAACAGATACATGAAAAAATGCTTCCACATCACTTGGCATCAGGGAAATAAAATCAAAACCACAATGAGATACCACTTCACACCAGTCAGAATGGCTAAAATTAACAAGTCAGGAAATGACAGATGTTGGTGAGGATGTGTAGAAAGGGAAACCCTCCTACACTGTTGGTGGGAATGCAAGCTGGTGTAGCCACTCTGGAAAACAGCACAAAGTTTCCTCAAAAAGTTGAAAATAGAGCTAACCTATGACCCAGCAATTGTGCTACTGGGTATTTACCTTAAAGATACAAATGTAGTGATCCAAAGGGGCATGTCCATCCTAGTGCTTATAGCAGCAATGTCCACAATAGCCAAACTATGGAAAGAACCTAGATGTCCATCAATAGCTGAATGGATAAAAATGATGTGATACACACATACATACACACACACACACACACACACACACACACACACACACACGAAATACTATGCAGCCATCAAAAGAAACGAAACCTTGCCATTTGCAACTACGTGGATGGAACTAGAGGGTATTATGCTGAGCGAAATAAGTCAATCAGAAAAAGAAAATTATCATATGATCTCCCTGATATGAGGAAGTTGAGAGGCCAAGTAGGGGGTTTGGGGGGTAGGGAAGGAAAAAAATGAAACAAGATGGTATCGGGAGGGAGACAAACGATAAGAGACTCTTAATCTCACAAAACAAACTGAGGGTTGCTGGGGGAAGGGGGGTAGGGTGAGGGTGGTCGGGTTATAGACATTGGGGAGGCTACGTGCTATGGTGAGTGCTGGAAAGTGTGTAAGCCTGACGATTCACAGACCTATACCCCCGGGGCTAATACGTTACATGTTAATAAAAGATAAAATTTTTTTAAAAAAACCCACAGCAATTAAAAAATAATTTAAAATAGAAGCTACGAAATTCCTGCTATGTACAGAACTCTCATGAATAAGTAATTTGGATTAAAGATGAAATTAAAATATTTGTGTTTTAAATAAACAAATAAAAATAAAAATAGAAAAACAAAAACAAAAACAAAACAAAACAAAACGCCGCCTACAAATGTTGCAAAAAAGAGTATGGGAAGACACCCAGCTGGCTCAGACGGTAGAGCATCCAAGTCCCGGTCTGAGGGTCACTGAGTTCAAGCCCCATGTTGGGTGCAGAGCCTACTTAAAAAAAATAAAAATTTAAAGATAAATAAACCAATTACAAATACAGGAATTTTAACATCCAATTTCTAGAGATAGAATTAGGTACATTTAAATTCAAATTACAATTAGGAACATATAAATTCAATTCATTTGCATGGCAAAATACAGAATTTCAGAAGTACTTAGGCTAAAGAAGTTACAGGAATAATTTATCCTCTTTAAAATTTTTTAAAGGCTCCCAGGTGCCTCAGTCAGTTAAGTGTCTGACTCTTGATTTCGGTTGGAATCATGATCTCCGGGTTGTGGGAGTCAGCACGGAGTCAACTTATCCCTCTCCCTCTGTTCCTCCCTCAGTTGCACACTCTCTAATAAATAAAAATCTTTTAAAATTTATTTCTAAAATATTAAATGCTCATTATAGAAAACTCAGAAAATATTAAAAAATCATGAAAAAAAAAACCCACTTGTAATTCTATTTATGGAGGAAAACTCCTGTTGTCTTATGTCAGAAAGTATAGCTAGCTCAAGAGTGTAAAAGCACAGGCTCCTCCACACATCCCCAAGCTCTTCCTCTAGGCACTTGGTAAGTCCACTGCTACTTTCTGTTAATCACCTGTGCTCTAGGCATTTCCACACTATAACCTGTGAAATAGGTAATATTACTCCCACTTAACCCTAAAAGGAAACTTGAAACTCAAAGGAAAATTAACTTGCCAGAAGCAAGCGGTAGAACCACATTCGAAATCAGATTTGGCTGTTTCTTATTTGCTACACCTAATACGGTCCTCAAGTTAGAAAATTCTCTCTTGACTAATCTATACAGTTGAAGTAAAATCTACTGCCTTATTTAAGGCTAATGATATGATGTGGTTTGCAAAGAGACAGAATTTAGACTCTAACAGTAATTTATCCCAAAGGTTTTAATGCACAGTTGAATGTTTCCTATTTCCTGCTGAAAGTGTCTCAAATGATTATTATTTTATATTAAAACTCAAAATAAGCAAATACCTTTAACTACATAGGACAGTGGTTTAAACATGTAACAAAAATAGTCTGAGAAATATTTAAGATACATTCTGTTCTTCACACATTCAGGTTGATTGATCAAGCTCTTTTCCTTTCAGCTTCCTATGAGCTTTTGGTTATGATCTGTGGATATACAGTAGAACAGAAGGTCTCACAAACTTGAATGTTTTATACATTGGGCTCATTAAAAGCATGCTCTAAAATTCCACACAATCTAAAGTCCATCATTAAAGAAACTAATAATTAAAAAAATTGTGGTTCATTCATTGATATATATACTGCCGTCGAAGAATACCTAGTTCCTTCCCTTTGGTGCTCTGCAGGTAGGTTTGTGGTAGCTCCTGTGGCTGTTGGTGCAGTACACAGTGTGGGCTCGGGGAGGGAAAGAGTGGCCTCAACTAGGTACAGTAATTGTCATGGTCACTGTCATCGGGGCCATGGCCCAGGTGTCAGAGATGCTCAATTGGCTCATGGAGGTCTGTGATGAGGGTAGCAGGAAAACTGTGTGATCAGAATGGTTCCTATAGATAACTTGAGCCAAGTGGTAAGGATATTAAGAATTACGGGAACTAGATTTCTCACATCAGAGAATGGAGCTGCACAGAAAAGAATGGAGCGATATTGGCACTGAAGTATCAATGTGAATTTCTTTTATAGAGAGATGTCAGAAAAAGTCAAGATCATGAAAGAGAACACAACACTGAATAACTGTTGCAGGTTGAATCCTAACCAAAATGGTAAGAAATGCCACAAATAATCCTGGACTGGATAGACTTATAAAGGACATTACTGACACAATGCATGTGAATGGGGTCTGTGGACTAGATAATAGTGTATCAATGTTAATTTCTTGATTCTGATGGTTATATTATGGGGTTATGTGGAAGAGCATCTTGATTTTTAAGAATTATACACTGATGCTTATATAGCAGGTGGGTGACTTGGAATCATGTCTGCAATTTACTCTGAACAGCTCAGAAAAAAAAAACATACTTTGTGTATGTAAAGAAAAGAGAAAATGATAGGATAAATGTGGCTAAATGTTGATAATTGCGAACTATGGAAGGGGAATACAGACATTCTTGTGCTATTATGACAACTTTTCTGTTAAGATTGAAATTTCAGGGGCTCTTGATGGGCTTAATCAGTGGAGCACACGACTCTTGATCTCAGGGTTGTGAGTTCGAGCCCCATATTGGATGTAGAGATCACTTAAAAATAAAATCTTAAAAAAAAGGATTGAAATTTCAAAGTGAATAGTAAAACAAAACAAAACAAAAAACATAGACATTCTTTATAACTAATTTGGAATAAACTCTAAGGCATATAAAGTTTTTAAAAGCACAGAAAAATTTTTATTTTATGATGCTATTTGTATAAAGAAGGGACGGTGACATACACATGTAATGAGTGTATTCTTATCTTACTATACAGAGTGCCTGCAGAAACATACCAGGATCTGATCTACATTGATTTCTTCCACAGATGGAAAATCAGTAGCTAGAGAAGAATGAGAAAGGTTTTTTACTCTGAAACTTTTCAGTTTTGTCCTATGTGCAATTAAATAACTTTAAAAAAAAAGGGGAAAAAAAAGGAGCTTTAATCCAGTGGTTGCCAAATCCAAGTACCAGGCTGCTTACTTTGGAAGCATCCAGAGAAAATTTAAAATTAAATTAGCAGGTCTCAATTCCAGAAATTCTATTTCAGTGAGTCCAGGTTAGGGGTTAGGTACCACCAAAATTTCCCTAATTACAAAATATAACATGGTGTGGGAATTGGTCCTTTAAACAAATCATCAAAACCTGATTCTTTCTAAACCTAAAACTCTAAGTAAATTAGGAACTTAGAAATACTTTTTTTTAGAAGTACTTTTTGTCCAATGGATGACAAAATCATAACCTAGGGAAAGGATACCCCAGAAGTGAAATCAGAAAACCAGGATTCACAATGAACCCTCAAGAGAAACCAAGTCATACACTTCATTCTACCATGCTGATTCCTTATTAAGGACCAAAAATATCCTTGAGGCTAAGGTCACTTCAATGTTACTCTGCATAGATAATACATTCAAATACTCTGCATTCTTCAGAAGGAACATCCTATGTAAACATGTGGCAAGATTACATAGTTCTTTTTAAAAAACAATCAGATGGCACAAGTAGATACAATATCTGTAACATTCTAGGTCTCAAGCAGAGTTCACCAGGGTCCATTTTATTATTTATATCTCAATAGGTATCAACTGTATTTTCTTATATGCATCAGATGTTACATAAGAATGTAATTTTTAAAAATTAAAGCAACAAATAACAGTGAGTTTAGATGCGTGGTCCTTATGGTTATAAAGTAAATAAAAGAAAACTAAGCGTTACCATGCCAACAGTACATATTTATTACTCTTGAATGGCCAAAAGACTTACAAGGCCCATCATTATTAGTATAACCACAGATATGAAATATCACTTAGTGACATGGAGTGAAAAGGACAGTTTTACACATATTAAAAAAATACATACACATACACACACACTCTCTGTCAATTGCTCACCATACACTGCTACAAAAGCAGGAGGCATCAGGCTACAGGAGTTCCAATATACATAACACGTTGAAATATCTCAAGCTTAAAAACTGCATGTAAGTTGCAAAAATAAAGTTTCTTTCTTCAAACATTTTGATCAGAGCTCAAGCAATGCAAATAATGAACACCAATGATTTTTGTACTACTTAACTCACTTTAAAACATAAAAAAGGTCAACAGTTGCAAAAGTCCTGAAAATGTAGAGGTTATAGGAATGAATAATGCATTTCATCCTAGAGAAAGTCTACAGTAGATCTGTCTCATCCTGGCTCGTAAATATTGAAGAATCATAATTTACTATACTCAAACAAAGTTAAGCCAGAACAAAATGATAAAAAGAAAAATCATTACTTCAACTGAGGCATTATTGCCCTTAGTTTCTTTACAATTTCACTAGTGCAAGAGCATCATTTACCTGAAAGATCATGAGTCACAATTAAAGAGCACTCATACAAAATTATTTCCTTTTTTCTTTAAAAAGTGCCACATACTATACTTCTCAATTAAAAAAAAAAAACAAACTGCACATACACTAATGAAAGACCGTTTGCCTCCATCTCTTGTCAATGAGGAAAGGCCAGAGTGATTCTTTGATTCCAATTCTAAATGGTGTTCTCTGGCCAATGCCCAAGGTCTCTAATTTGGTGCAGTCAAGCTGAGCATTTCTTGGACGTTGTGCTCCTAAGACGGGACTGTCAGTTATCTTTAAAGAAAAATAAAACAAAAAAATTAAAAATAAATACATCTATGTTGCAGTTTTATAGTCTCTATTTCACTTTGCCCTTAACTGCACATCTGATCTGATCCCTGGAAAAATACAAATAATCAAGATAAGACTTTTCCTATAAACTTCACCAATACTCATGGGCTTCCTTGTACAGGATAATTTAGAGACAAGTAATAATATAAACCACCAACTTACAAGTTCACTTTAATTAGTACCAAAAAATGAAGTTACCCAGTATTTCTAAAGCAACATTAAAAGTTTTATCAGTAATACAAAAAAAACAAAACAAACAAACAAAAAAAAACAAATATAGTGACAGACCTGGGCTTTCAACAAGTGAGGTTTAAAACACCATGTACGGGACGCCTGGGTGGTTCAGTGGGTTAAGCCGCTGCCTTCGGCTCGGGTCATGACCCCAGGGTCCCGGGATCGAGTCCCGCATCAGGCTCCTTGCTCAGCGGGGAGCCTGCTTCTCTCTCTCTGCCTCTGCCTGCCTCTCTCCCTGCTTGTGTGCTGTCTCTCTCTCTCTTCCTCTCTGACAAATAAATAAAATCTTAAAAAAAAAATAAAAATAAAAATAAAACACCATGTACTTACAGGTCTTAAGTGACTGCTGGGAAGGTTGAAGGCATCTGCAATTGCACATGCCATTTCATACTTAGTCATCTGTTCATTGCCAGACCAGTGAAAGGTTCCCTTAATTGATGGATCCTAATAACGACATAAAAATTCAAAACAGTTTCAACTTTTTGAGTTGAGTGGAATAACAGATTGGACAAAAAAACTAATTTAAAAGTGCAGGAATTAAAATGCATCCCTCCTTTCTGGAATGCTCCCCAGGAGACATCTAAAATCAAATTCCTATAAATATACCCAGCTAAGCATGAGAAACAATTTCTAGAATTTAGGCTTAAGAATTTTTTTAATAAAAATATAAATGGCTCCAAATTTTATTTAGTGGGAATCGTAAGAATGATTACAGATTTTTACAGAAACACAGGCCAATTTAATGAGTATTTCTAATTATCCTCAGCTAAATCAAAATGTAACAGAACCATTTTGCAGTATGAGCTAATTAGGCATGATATCCTTAAATAGTTCCATAGTACATATTTAAAATATACATTTTTGTATGTTAAAAAACTACAAACTATTATTAACATCCTAAAATCAATCATTCTCACCTTTCTATTAATATTCTAGTCAGAGACAGAGTCCATAGTGTATGAGAAAAAAATTCAAACACAAGAGCATAATATTTTTACTATTCACAAATATAGCCTACTATCTGCAAACTACTTTCATTTGGTCGCCCTGTAGTTTGAAAAAAGTTTTACATAAAACCTTGTAGTTATTGGGGCACCTGGGTGGCTCAGTGGGTTAAGCCTCTGCCTTCGGCTCAGGTCATGATCCCAGGGTCCTGGGATCGAGCCCCGCATCGGGCTCTCTGCTCAGCAGGGAGCCTGCTTCCTCCTCTCTCTCTGCCTACTTGTGATCTCTGTCTGTCAAATAAATAAATAAAATCTTTAAAAAAAAAAAACTTGCATTTATTTATATTATTATAAAGATATATATTATTATGTATAATAATAAAGGAAACAAAAACACTTTGATTTTCACTTGTTGATGGCAGTTAAGAACTCCTCCTTCCAAAGATTCTCACCAGCATTCTCTTTTCTGCTAACTGGCGACATACAGTAGCTACATCTTTGACATGTGTAGGGAACCTCTGCTGCCAGTGGTCCATGTTAGCTGACTTGTTACTGAACTGCACTTTATCAAACATAACAGTCACAGCACTTTCTTCAAGTTTTTCAACTTCTCCATACAGAACAGGAATTCTCAAAACAGCAGCTCCTAGGAATTAATAAAAACAGGTAATTTTTTAAAGCTGACTGGTTCTTAAATCTTGATATTAAATGAAAGTATGTAGACTTAAATAATACTGCCAAAGGGGGATGCCTGGGTGGCTCACTGGGTTAAGCATTTGCCTTCAGCTCAGGTTATGATCCCAGGATCCTGGGATGGAGCCCCACAACGTCAGGGTCCCTGCTTAGCAGAGAACCTGCTCCTCCCTCACTTTCTGTTGTTCCCCCTGCTTGTGCTTGCATACCTACGCCCTCTCAAATAAAAAAAATAAAAATTAAAAAAAAAATACTGTGGTAGAAAACTTGCAATATGCCAAAATGACATAGTTCATCTATAATAACGCCCATTTAACAAATATTATACTGAGTATTTTTAAAGGTCTCTGTCATTTGGGGTATTTTTATATATTATTTTTAACAGTCATAATAATGAACAAATTAAACTGATATGACAACTAAATGCAATGAGTGATCCTTGACTGGATCCTAGATTAAAAAATAAAATGCAATGAAGGACATTATTGGGACAAGTGGGAAAATTCCTACATAGATGATATATTATAGTATAACACCATATTAATGTTAAATTTCCTGAGTGTGATAACTACACTTTAATTATGTAAAGAACATTCTTCTTAGAAGATAAATAGCAATGGGGTGCCTGGGAGGCCTAGTCAGTTTAGTGTCTGACCCTTGGTTTCGATTCAGGTCATGATCTCAGGGTTGTGAGACTGAGCCCCACATACGGCTCTGTGTTCGGTGGGAAATCTGCCTAAAGATTCTCTCCCTTTGCTCCCCGCCACCCCAAAATCAATCAATCAATCAATCTTTTAAAAAAGATAAACAGCATGGTGAAATATTTTGGGGTGAATTTAAACTAATTCCCAACAAGTTCGGTGAAAAACACACATACATACAACCACGACACATTAACAAGTGGTGAATCTATATAAAAGTTATGTGAGTGTTTCACCACATTATTCTTGGAACCACTGATTAAGGAATTATGAGCTTTCAGATTTTATGTAGGCCCCTACTGAGCAGTTACAACAGGCTTTGGATAATGAACACTTTAACTGAAAATTAACAACTTTTTAATTAAATTAACATATTGGATAACCACGTATAGATATGTATTCAAGGATGATTCCTGCAGGATAATTTATAATACCAAAGGGGAAAAAAACCCCACCTGGAAATCTAAATGCCGTAAGCATGGAATCTACACTACAGGATGCTTCTCAAAGACTGTATAGTCTAAGGCAGTGCAAGGAATCATTAAATCAAGTATACTATGCACCACTGATAGGAAAAGATAATCCAGAGATGACTCAATATGTAGTGAAAGACAAATATTCGAGGGACCAGATTAGAAAACGAAATCCTCCGTTTTTAGAAAATTCACAAAAAATGCTTTCATACCTAACCACATTTGGTGCTCCTCAGAGGCAAGATTATAAAAGAACTTCTACCCTTTACAATTTTGATTTATTTTTTTTTCCAATAAGGATATTACTTTTTATATTCAGCACATATATGTGTGTGTATATACACAAACACATATAGGGGGAAAGAAGAGCCATACAAACAGAAATTCAAAACCTGGGGCACCTTGGTGGCTCAGTCAGTTAAGCATCTGACTCCTGATTTTGGCTCAGGTCATGATCTCAGTGTTGTAAGATCAAGCCCTGCCCTGGGCTCCACACTGGGTATGAAGCCTGCTTGAGATTCTCTCTTTCCTTCTCCACCTGCCCCTCCCCCCAACCCTCTTATCTCTCCAGATCTTAAAAAAAAGAAATAAATAAATTTAAAAATTGTACAAAAAATAACAAATACCTCAATCTAGGAGAAAGGATACAGACCTGTTTTTTGAAAGTATATTACAAATATTTATACTATAAGATTCCTGTCCTTTATACAGTAACATTTTTTAAAATCTAAGCTCTACGCCCAATATGGGGATTGAACTCACGACCCCAAGATCATCAAGAATTACATATTCTACTGACTAAGCCAGCCAGGTGCCCCTATACAGTGACATTCATGTATATACTAATACTGGAAAAAGTCTGCAAGGATTCATAAATTCATCACGATTTCTAAAATTCTTATTTTTCATTTTTATTAACTACATTCTCTAATTTTTCCTCCAATGATTTATGCTAATTTTTTCAAAATTTTCTATGTCTTATATATAGCATACCATATATATGTATATGTATATATATACATACGTGCGTGTGTGTGTGTGTGTGTGTTTCTCAATATCATAAAAGGAATCCTCAAAACAATCAAAACTATCAGGAGCTAAAGATATTTGTCTTACCTAAATTGTTCTCTAGGACAGCCTTTTCTCCTTCTAATTTCGTTTTGCCATACAGATTTAGGGGACTTGGTACATCTTCCTCTCTATAAGGTGGATTTGTTCCATCAAATACATAATCTGAACTAATGTAGATTAGAAACGCTCCAATTAAAGCTAAAAAAGACAGACATAAAAGAAATAAAATAATCTATCAAATTATTACATAACATCACTGCACTGGCATTTATAATAGCTTATTCATCATATATAAACAAATCTCTTCTAAGCGATTTAGAAACCTTTGACTTTTATAAACTCAGCAATTATTTAATATTTTGCAAAGATTTTATAAAGTCATCATTTATTACCTGCTTCCTTTGCTAAATTCCCAGAAGCATCCACATTAAGCTGAGAAGCAGCATCTGGCTGATTTTCCACAACATCTGGCCTTCTCTCTGCTGCACAGTGTACTATGACATGGGGCTGGAAGGTAAACATTGATGTATTTTTTTTTAATTTTTTTTTTTTAATTTATTTGACAGAGATCACAAGTAGGCAGAGAGGCAGGCAGAGAGAGAGGAAGGAAAGCAGGCTCCCTGCTGAGCAGAGAACCCGATGTGGGGCTCGATCCCAGGACCCTGGGATCATGACCTGAGCCGAAAGCAGAGGCTTTAACCCACTGAGCCACCCAGGCACCCCACTGATGTATTTTAACCCAAAAGGAATAAAACAGGGGAGCTACAGCCTTCCAACAGTAACTCAATTCATAAAAAAAGTTTGCTAAATCAACATTCCTTCAAGTAAATAATCGCTATAATTTTTTTAATTTTTTTTTTTTAGAATTGCTATAATAGTTTTGCCATGCTTCTCTTTTCCAAATTTCAAACTTCCTTAAAATAAATGTAGGTGAGGTTACTAGGTGACTCAGTGGATTAAGCCTCTGCCTTCAGTTCAGGTCATGATCTCAGGATCCTGGGATCCAGCCCTGCATCGGGCTCTCTGCTCAGCAGGGAGCCTGCTTCCCCCACTCTCTCGACCTGCTGCTCTGCCTACTTGTGATCTCTCTCTCTCAAATAAATAAATAAATCTTTAAGAGATAGACAGACAGATAAATAAATAAATAAATAAGTGTAGGCCCTGAAAAGGAAAGAGCAATTTAGTAATCTCTAGGCAAAACCAAATAAACACAATGTCAACAACTATTACTTTTCCATCAAAATAAGCTTTATTCTCTCATTTGGATGGGAGAAAAGAGCTAACATTTATACAATTAATATGATCTAAATAATTTATGGTAAAAGAATACCAATTTCAAATTAAATAGATAAATTCAAATCTCTTATATCAACCATTTAAAGAATGTTAACTATTGGGCGCCTGGGTGCCTCAGTGGGTTAAGCCTCTGCCTTCGGCTCAGGTCATGATCTTAGGGTCCTGGGACTGAGACCCATCTTGGGCTCCCTGTTCAGTAGGGAGTCTGCTTCTCCCTCTTTCTCTCTGCCTGCCCCTCTGCCTATTTGTGATCTCTCTCTCTCTGTCAAATAAATCCAATCTTAAACAACAACAACAAAATGTTAACTATTCATTTAGTTTGTTGCCTGTATACTAACCACTGTGCAAGGAGCAAGGATTTCATAATCTACTGGAAAAGAAGGATATGTAAAGAGACTGTTTCAGTAGTATGTGACATATATCAAGACAGAGGAATGGGGCACCTGGCTGGCTCAGTCAGTAGAGGATGTGATTCTTGATCTTGGGGTAATGAGTTCAAGCCTCATGCGCAGCCTAGAGCTTACTTAAAAATAATAATAATAATAACTAAATTGAAGATATAGGAATGCACAGGGTCTTTTGTTAAGGAGGGGTATCTACTTCCCAGAGAAGATGAACCCAGGCGAAGATTCGGTAAAACTACTGACAGGCAGGGCTAACACAAAAACATGCCGTACTATCTCCATTCTTAACAACTGCTGAGGAAGCATAATCTTAGAGTTGCTTTAAAACTTGAATGTGCGGGGCGCCTGGGTGGCTCAGCGGGTTGAGCCGCTGCCTTCGGCTCAGGTCATGATCTCAGGGTCCTGGGATCGAGCCCTGCATCGGGCTCTGCTCAGCGGGGAGCCTGCTTCCTCCTCTCTCTCTGCCTGCCTCTCTGCCTACTTGTGATCTCTCTCTGTCAAATAAATAAATAAAATCTTAAAAAAAAAAAAAAACTTGAACATGCATAATCTGGTGCATCTTACAACGTCCTGGGCCCCACACAGACTTACTGAGTTAAAATTTCTGGAAATGGGATCTAAATAATGAATTCCCCAAGTGACTAATGCAGGTGTCCCTTGGACATTGTTGAAAAGAACTTTAACTCTCACAATTTGATCAGAGGTAGAACAGAAGTTAAATTTTTCAGTAACTTTACTACAGCAATGGTCAACAAGTTATTTAACCCGAGCCTTTGTCATCTCTAAAATGGAAATGATAATATCTACTTTGCAGTGTTATGGGTTTACAGATAATATTAAACAGGCATTTGCATAGAAAGTCATATTTAACAAGAGAACCTCACAAACATAAACTTTTTATAAAATGCTTTTTTTAATTCCCAAGTTTTGTCAACCTGTGTTTCAACCCAATCTTTTGAATGACTGCATATACTTTGCCATGCTAAAAGAAAAAAAAAGTGCACTATACACTTGATCGTGGAACATGGGTTTGAATTACGAGTCTATTTATATGTGGATATTTTTAAATAAATAAAATACCATAAATCTATTTTCTCAGTAACATTTTCTTCTCCACAGCTTATTTTATTATAAGAATATAGTATATAACACATACGTAAAATATGTGTTAATCAACCAGGCTTCCAGTCAATAGTAGGCTATTAGCAATTGTTTTGAGGAAGTAAAAAGTTATACAAAGATGTTCAACTATGCAGGGATTAGCACTCCTAAGCCCTGCACTGTTCAAGGGTCAACTGCATACTCTTGCTGCTTAATAGGTTAGAGCTTAAGTACAGTAAGTCTCTTGAGAGCAAGAACATTTTCTAAATCACCCAGACAATTGTTAATATAGTTTACAGACAATTCTTAGCATAGTTTATATATGTGTTAAAACAGACAACCATACCTGAAAATCATGAATGATGTGATGAACCGCTTCAGAATCCAAAAGATTAATCTGTTCAAATTTTGGTCTTGCTCTTCTAAAACCACAGCCAAAGGCATGCCAATTATTCTGCTTAAATTCTTTATACACAGCTCTGCCAAGAAGCCCGGTGGCACCAGTAATCAGAACCCGCCTATTGGGAACATTAACTTCCTCCTAAAAGGTGAATAGGAGAACAAAGGATTACATGTTTTGAAAATATTCTCTCTACAAAATTAGTCACCATTATTGTTCAATAAATACTTCCACTCTAAGTAGTTTGCTTCATGTCCCATATTTATTAGATAATTCTTAAGTTAAAACAAAGATCAAGCTGCGTCAATAATTATATCACTTAAGAAAACATTTTACTGGGGCACCTTGGTGGCTCAGTCATTAAGCGTTTGCCTTTGGCTCAGGTCAAGCCCCACATCAGACTACCTGATCAGTGGGAAGCCTGCTTCTCCCTCTCCCACTCCCCTTGTTCATGTGCCCTCTCTCGCTGTGTCTCTCTCTGTCAAATAAATAAATAAAATCTTTAAAAAAGAAAAAAGAAAGGTTTTATTCATCTTATCCAAGAAAAAGAACCTAAGGTGATACTGTAAGGATATACCTAGTCAAATAGATTTAGATTTGAATAAACAGCAATTTTAATTACGTTCTCCATTTTATAAAAATGTACAATTAGTTTGAAGCTTATGAATTTTTTACGCCCTGATTAACTATTTGGCTGTATTCCACCAATATGTTCACAAGTTGACAATTTTGGTCTTCAGTTTGTAATCCCAAGTTTTCTTTCAAATCTCATTGATTTATCATATTCTGATAGGTCTGAATTAGAGAATTCACATTTCACAAGAATTTATGTGGAGGAAAAATACATGTGGTCTTGACAGTAATAACAATCCAAGTTTAAGCAAACTGGTAAATGTTCCTGAGTTAACTCCAAATTTACCTTAACAGACAAGTTAAATTTAACATTGGTGGGGGAAGCCCTAACACAGAAGATAAGGGAAAAAAGAAAAAGAAACTAAATATTTTAAACTAATCTATGTTCTTACATGGCAAAGAAAAAATTCCATACACAATGAAATTAAAAGGAACAACTATTTAGAAAAAAAAAAAGTTGTTTCCAAACCAGTTTAAAAACTTCCATTCTTCCCAAAGATGGGTAACACCAAATTTCCCAAACTCTTGAATAAAATCAACATTTACTATTTTAAAAACCACCAATAAAATGTTTTATTAGGGGGGCGCCTGGGTGGCTCAGTGTGTTTAGCCTCTGCCTTCGGCTCAGGTCATGATCTCAGGGTCCTGGGATCAAGCCCTATATCAGGCTCTCTGCTCAGCTGGGAGCCTGCTTCCTCCTCTTTCTCTACCTGCCTCTCTGCCTGCTTGTGATCGCTCTCTCTCTCTCTCTCTCTGTCAAATAAATAAAATCTTTAAAAAAAAAAGAGAGAGAGAGAGAGAGAAAAGAAAAGTTTTATTAGGGGCACTTTGCTTGCTACGTCAGTATAGCATGTGACTCTTGATCTCAGGGTCATAAGTTTAAGCCCAGGTTTGGTGTGCAGCCTACTTAAAAAAAAAATTATTGTATTTTATCAATTCGCAGTCTTTTTACTTCAAGGGCTATGGTCACCTATTCTGAGATATCAAAAACTTCAAACAAGCACGGTGCCTGGGTGGCTCGGTGGGTTAAGTGTCTGCCTTTGGCTGGGGTCATGATCCCAGGGTCCTGGGATAAAGTCCCACATGGGGTTCCTTGCTCAGCAGGAAGTCTGTTTCTCCTTCTCCCTCTGCTACTCCCATGCTCATGCCCTCTCTTGCTCCCTCTCTCTCAAATAAATAAAATCTTAAAAAAAAACAATACACTTTAAACAAGCATACAATAACTAAAGATCTTTGTTAGTCCTTAGTTCAGC
Source organism: Enhydra lutris kenyoni (assembly GCF_002288905.1). Classification (NCBI taxonomy): domain Eukaryota; kingdom Metazoa; phylum Chordata; class Mammalia; order Carnivora; family Mustelidae; genus Enhydra; species Enhydra lutris. Next base: position 25,185,310 of record NW_019154089.1, read on the forward strand.
AGAATAATTTAGCACTATGTTTTTTTTGTTTTTGTTTTTGTTTTTGTTTTTTAAAGATGGCCACCACAGGGCGCCTGGGTGGCACAGTTAGGCCTCTGACTCTTGGTTTCAGCTCGGGTCCTGATCTCAGAATTGTGAGACTGAGTCCAGTATTGGGCTCCATACTCAGCGGGGAGTCTGCTTGAGATTTTTTTTCTCTCGCTCCCTCTGCCCCTCCAGCTTGTATGCACATGCACGCTTGTGCTCTCTTTCTCTGAGATAAATAAATAGTAAAAAAAAAAAAAAAAAAAGAAGAAGAAGAGGAAGAGGAAAAAAAAATAAAAAGCCACCTAAATTAGGTATTCCTACCATACGAAAAATCTGAAATGAAAGGGCTGACAGAAACAGCATGGGGCGGGGGACCCTGGACCTGGTTTCTGATCAGGTCATAATCTCAAAGTAGTGTGATAGAGCCCCAGATTGGGCTCTCCTCGGAGTCTGCCTGTCCCTTTCCCTCCCCATTTGCAGAGGTGCTCTCTCTAAAGTGAATAAATAACATCTTTAAAAAAAGGGGGGGGCACCTGGGTGGCTCAGTGGGTTAATGCCTCTGTCTTCAGATCAGGTCATGATCCTGGCGTCCTGGGATCGAGCCCCACATTGGGCTCTCTGCTCAGCAGGGAGCCTGTTTCCGCCTGCCTCTTTGCCTACTTGTGATCTCTGTCTGTCAAATAAATAAATAAAATCTTTAAAAAAAAAAAAAAAGGAGACCACATAATGGTAAACTCTTAAAGATATTTTTTCCTTAGTTCAACCATTCCAAACATTTTAAAAATTGAAGGAAAAATCATCTAGGCTCTCAGTGGTAAAACCTGGCCCCAAGCCAACTGATCTATGAAAACAAGGATTTCAGCCAGCAAAATATTTTCTTTGAATTTTGGCAAGAAAACAGCCCTACAAAGACTGATTTGTAAAGAAGAGAGAACATGCCAAGTCTAGTAGACACAATCAGAAAACAATTTACACAGGATAAATACCATAAAGATCCCTGAGAAAATATAAAAGAGCTATGATTTGGTTTCTTCTGAGTTTCTCACTTTTTATTACTTCACATTAAAGAAGCAAAGGCGTATGTTACAGTTCTTAGTTGGTGGTTCTTAGGGTTCATTATGTATAAGAATCACGCAGGAGGCTTTCAGATTTAGTATATCTGGGATAAGTCCTGATAATATGTATTTCTAACAAGTTCCCAGGAATGTGCTGAAGATGGTGATTTGGGAACTGACCTTTGAGAAGTGTAATCTTGAACTCCAGGAAAAGTCCAAGGTTCTTCTAAAGAAACATTTATCTTATTCAAAGAAGCCAAAAAATGTCATCTACCTTTCCAGATCTACCTTTCCTTCCCTCTTCTCCCGTAAAAGGAAAACAAGAGTAAAGTCAAAGAACAAGTATATGTATTACACAAAGGTTACTGAACAGTGGATTCCAATCTCTGCGTACTTCACTGATTGCATAAAGCACACTTTTTCCTCACTTTAACATCCCTGTTAAATGAATGAAACAGATGCATCTTCCTACTGTGTCATACTCTGGCAGTGTGTTTTGCTTTTTAGTGCATCTTAAAATCAGAGCCCAGATAATCAAGTACATTTTAGACTTGATGAAATACAGCATTAAATTACAAGGACAGCAAGGCTCTTAGGGAATTTAATACACTTAACTTTAAAACAGAATGTGGTTGCATGGAAAAAAATACAATCTTATGTCCTTAAAGCCTGGGGTAATTTATAAGGTCCCTAGAAGAAAAGAGGAAACAGTCCACGGTAACCAGTGAACAGATGTCAATGCTCGAGAATTTTCTTTATTAAAAAAAGCAGAGATCTGAAGTGCAAGCATTTCGTAAAACGGAAATGATACTGCACAATCTTATATCTGAAAACCATCCAGTATTATGTAAGCCTACATCTTAACTTATGATCATAAGAATAGCCTTATTAAACATGCAGGGCAACTACTATTTCCAAACTGAGGAATCTGAAGCCCTGAAACGTCAAAGTCTTTACCCATAGTAAATGGAAAAGGTTGGGCCCGGACTTGTTTCTAGCTTCTATGGTCCAGCCAAATACATACTGAGTTTTGTCTTAATCCTTTGACCTTCTATTTGATTTCATAATGATTAAATTTTAACTATACTGCCATGAAATGTGGTACTAAGAAGTTACTGAAATCTCTATTGATCAAATTCCTCATTAGTAAAAAGAGGAATGTGAATATAAGATGACTAAGGCTCTTCCAGCTTTACAGTTTTATAATTCTAACATTTTCCAAATTACACTTAACACAGAGGGGACTGAAGAGTGAAAGGAGCCTCATTTATTTAAGTAATTTTTCCTCTTTTCACAGAGTTCTCTCTAGAGACTCAATGAGCACCTTCTGTCACACAACAGGAGCCAAGACAAGATTTCTGTCATTTGGTGGTTGGCAAATAAAATATGCCTCACTCTGAAATTAAAAGACGCCAAACAAAAACATTTATTTTTTACTTTCCATATATAAACAGAAATCCACCTCAAGCTTTTTAAAAGCACACTGTTTTGGGGGGTTTTTTTGTTTATTTTAAAGATTTTATTTATTTATTTGTCAGAGAGAGAGCACAAGCAGGCAGAGTGGCAGGCAGAGGCAGAGAGAGAAGGAGGCTCCCTGCTGGACAAGGAGCCCGATGTGGGACTCCCTCCTAGAACCCCAGGATCATGACCCGAACCGAAGGCAGCGGCTTAATCGATTGAGCCACCCAGGTGTCCCTTTATTTTTGTTTTTAAAAGAAAAGGACTATTCCTCTAAAAAATTACTTAGGACTGTTACTCCATAAAATACTTTAGTCTTGCAAAACTCAGGAATATCCATGCACTTCAAAGAACTCAGAATGAAGAAACTGTAGTTACTCCAAACAACAACAAAGAGTTGAAAATACTGTCTGCCTGAAAACTTAACTTATACGTACAGTATGAAGTATCACTTTAAGTTACTCTGAATGTATTTGCCTCTAACTACATAAACTCTTAGAAGTATGGAACTACAAGTGAACAGATTTATAGTCACCCAAAGAATTCCTGAAAAATTAAATACATAGAAATGAATGCAGAGGTACAAGTTTCACTATGCTACCAAATCAAATGCCACCAAACTACAGGTAATGATACAGACGGCTCTTTCAAAATGGTCCAACACTACTCTGGGACAGTGATTTCCACTTCAGTGGAAGCATTAACTTCTAAAAAACGTCCTAGAAAAAGAATGAGACATCAGTAACATTTAAATAGAGATCTTCTTAAATTTTAGTGGTAAATAAAATACTTTGCTCTTTTTAGAACCTCTTAGATATGGCAGTTTCCTCTTCCTTTCTTTAACTGATCCTCTCATACAACATTCCCCTGGAGGCAGATCTCTGAGTAGACATTACCGGACACGAAGAAACTCAAGATTCCATAACTATCTAGGTGACACTGGTCTAACTGCTACTGTCACCCTATTTCTACCCTTCAAGACAGTCTTAACAGGTACCACCATAGTCACCTTCTCCAATGTAAGCAGTAAGGCAGTCCTCATTCTCACAAGTGAATTTTAGTTCTACATGTTTTGAGAGAGCAGAAAATACGTGTCAAGATTTAGGGTGGAGGCCCCTGGCCAGCTCAGTCTGTACAGCTTTACACTCTCATCTCAGGGCTATGAGCGTGAGCCCCACTATGGGTGCAGATTATTTTAAAATTAAAAGAATCCTTAAAAAAAATAAGATTTAGGGTGTATCGTTTTTAGTGAAATCATGAAAACCTATTTTCATTAATCTACTGAACTCCTACTGTGAAACATTAAGCTTTACACACACACACACACACACACACACACGCATACGTATGTAAACAATATGTAACATTATGCATTCAGTACTTTGAAGGGCACATAGGAACAATACATAAGTTTTCATAGTCCATCTAGCCTAACTTTACCCCCCAAACACCAAACTGATTAGAAACACCAAATATACTCTTGGAAGCATAAAAATTCTGCAGTATCAAAAACAGTATCAAAAACAGCCATCTCCCACATCTCTTATTTCCGTAAGACATATCGGTCTAGGCATTAACATTCTTCTTTTCGCCATTGCTAGATACATTCTGTGGATTGAATGCTGGGAGGCCCAGAAATGAAACACAAGAAAGCATGGAGACGGAAGACGTCTGGGATAGTTCTCCCACAGTAACAATCTTCCTTTATGTAACCTCCATAGTGGTTCAAAGCCTGAGAAAGTGAAAGAGATTTGTATCTGAATCCCGGCTCCAAGCTTACTGAATGAACTTGGCCGAAGGCTCATCCTGTAAACCTCAATTTTCTCCTCTGTAAAATGGAGCAAAAACAGTATCTCACTGTTATGACGATTAAATGATGCATGTAAAGTGTATACATAGTGCCTTGCACTAAGATTTCAGTAACTTGTCATCTCCAAATCCGCTGTTTTTAAAAAATCACTTTCCCCTTCGTTCTCAGATAAAAACTGGTAAGATCGAGACATACGAACAAAGAATGAAGAAGAAATTCAGAGAGATAAAACAAAACCGAAAGAGCTCTGAAAGCCCCTCTTCGTTTCCGGGAGGGAAGACCGAAGACACCAGAGTGAAACCAGACCCACTCGCTTCCTGCCGCAGGACTGGAAGAGCAAACACCGACGGGTGAGCACGGAGGTAAACAAACTCGGTGGCGCCGCCCTCTCCAACCAGCGCTAGGAGGGAGGTGCTGCGGCGACTCAGAGTCAGGGGCTGGGATTTCTGCAGGATGCGCAGGGTAAATCACTCGAGCCCCCGCGACCTGGCTCGTCCCCCCTCTGCATTCCCGATTCCTACGAGACCCCCGGGCCGACTCCCTCACCTCCACCAGCCGGCAGCTCCCGGGAACAAAGTGGATGGAGAGCTCGTTCTCCCGCCCCACCATGCCCGCCGTCTTCGCGCCGCCGCCGCAGCGACCGCCACTTCCTCCAGCCCAGGATCGCCACGGGCCGCAGCTGCGTCGTCCTCGGCCCGCCTCCCTAGGTCCGGGCCAGCCCCCGCTCTCCGCTTCCGGCTTCCGCCGCCAAGGCCTCGCCCGTTGATTGGCCACGCTCAGCCGATGCCCCAGAAAGGGGGCGGGCGCGTTCAGTACGCTCCCAGCCCACTCGCCAACTCTTAAAGGAATACACAAAACAAAGGCCTTGGCCTTAGGCACTGAATACAAGTTTTGTGTGGGGAGGGGTTGTCTCTGTACTTTTTTTCTGTCTTTGCCTTTGTTCTGGTCTAGGGAAGAACTGAACTGGATTGCCTAGAGTTTCAAGTTTCCAGACTGCCCTGTGCGTAAGAGCCAACTGGGCACGTAATACATAAAGTAGGAGAAAACATTTTAAAGCCAGGGGGTAGGTTTGGGGAAGACCAGGAAGAGGGAGGACAGTAGACCTCCATCTCTGCAAAATTTGGAGGTTGTTGTTGTTGTTTTTCCCAGAGATTTAGAAAGACAAAGAATAAAAATACAAGTGTTGGCATCTGAGTCATTAACACCTCAACAGCCCATTTTGTCTTTCTGGGATGCTAAAAAGTGGTACGTGTTAAATTCTAAAGAAGTCAAACTATTCTTAACCAGTTAAAAAAAAAAGTTGGGGGGGTGGGGATGGGGGAGGAATTATCCGGGAGCCTCTTCAAAATAGATTCTCGGACTGTACCCGTAAATACATAACGAGAATTTGTGGTAATAGACCCGGGAACTGTACATTTTAGTTAGCGGAAGGAACCGGAACCTACCGACCCCCTTGGAGAAGCGCTCGCGTCAGGAACTGCCTGGTCCGGCCAAGCCAGCTTGGCCTCCGCAACCGCCGCAAATTGAAGAAACCGAGCAGAGTAACGCTAGACCCTCCACCACTTGCACGGCTTCCTAAAAGCACGAATCAGAAACAACAGCCCTGAGGGCTGAGAAAGACCTCGCAGGCAACTGGTTTCCCTCCCAGCTCAAAACAGCAACAATCCGTGTCCATTGGGACACCTGTGAAATTTACCCAGGAAAAAACCCGCCATGGACCTTGTAGGCTCCGCGGGCATGCACCCAACAGTCCCGAGTGTTCTGACCCAGACACGCCGGACACGGGGCTTAAAAGTCGCCCACACGCGTGACCGCGGCTTGGATTTTTCTGAAAAGGCCTTATTTTCATAATCCCTTTTGGTTTATTTCAGAGCTAAAGACTAAGCAGCCTTTTGAAAAAGTTTTTCTTTGTCTGAGCCCCGTGAATTTCCTTTCTACTCAACGCCCCCAACAAGAACTCATTTCTTAATTCGAGTAAACAGTCTTTCTTTGGAACGGTGGGGGAAGAGAGCCTGAACTCCCCCAACCCCCCCACCCCGCTTTCCGATTTTTGTTTTTTCCCAAACTGTTACTGTTAATCAATTTAGCATTATTCAGAGAGTCCTCGAGAGGGCTGCCCCAGCATTAAACATTCATAATCTGCACACAAAGAAAAGGTGAGTGTCCGTGGGTGAGTAGGGGAGGCAAATTCAAGATCCTCCTAATCCTCTTTAAAAACTGGGATTTTTGTTGTTAATTTCTAGAAGCGACGTGTGATGCAACCTGATCGTTCTGATTTTTTTTTTAAAGTGTACAGTGCGAAGATTTAAGGACATGCATATGCAATTACTATTTTTTTGATTCTCAGAGCAGCTTTGTCCAGAGTTAAGAACAAGAGTTTTCTTGCCTACCTTTGAGAATTTGGTGTGATACCTCCCAGTAAAACCAGAGTATAGTTCTAGAGGTATATGTTCATGTGTAGTTTTTATTCATTCTCTTTAAAGATTAAAGTTTCTCTGTGAACAAAAATGCCACCGTTGTACATACAATATCCAAGTTCCTGTGGTGGCTAAGTCTATAAATTCAAAGAGAGCAGCCTGGAGCTAAAGTTTTGTTAGCAGATTCAGTTCATGCTAAGACAAAGGCAGGAGCACACAATTAAAGATAAAATCCTTACTTATATAGAACCTTCACCTACATCACTGCATATAATTTGGTAAAGGAAACTGCTGTTCTGTTTTGCATTTTTTTTTTTTTTTTGGTCAGTTAATGAGACTTAGCTGAAAACCTGGTTCCCAGAGTCAATAATTAAAACTGGTTTATCCTTCCATGTCCCAAAGTTACATGTTTTAAACAAATGAATGACACCCGCTTCTTTTTTTCTTTAACACACCGTTTTGGTTTTTACCAGACATTCACTGGGATGCTTTTTAAAGACACTAACTCCAGAATGCTTCATTTCTTGAACAGCTAGCTCTTACCTGTTCCATGTCCTCCGGCATTTCAGGCATGATTCCAAAATTATCTCAGGAAAACAGATTTGGGGTGAGTCTCAGCCTCTGCCTCTTCTGCCTGGGTCTTTGTTCTGCCTCAAGAGAGCGCAGGCACACAAAAACGTGAGCTTCAGCTTCACTCGACCTTTTAAATTAGCATTTTGATTCCAATCCCAGAATCTCATGCAGTTTTCCACATTGCAGTAAACTGGCAGCTGATTCCCCCTGGCAGTCTTGAAAATACCCAATGAGAAGTTTCATGTTTAATTGCATGTCAAGTTAGGGTCCATTAGCAAAACTATTGGGAGAACCAGTTTATTTAAAAAAGAAGAAGAAAGGAAGAAACAAAAAAACTTCCTGTGAAGACTTGTTGCAATTTTCTCTTGCAGAAGAAAAGCAAGAGCTCACAGTTGGAAAGCACGGAGATCGTGCAGTCGATTTCGTGTCCTGAAATATTTTATTCAGTTATGCCGTATTGCAACAGAATCTAAGTAAAGTTTTTCAGTGCTTTTCCACCCAGTGCCTTCTAATTATTTCAAAGCATAGTAAAAGGCACTGGTGGTAACAGCACCCAACAATTAAAATGCAACAGGTCATTTCTATTAACATTATGCTGCCTTCGCACTGAGAAAATGGTAGGTGGAGCAGCTTTAAGTATAGATTTCTAGATGAATGATTTGCAAACCTGCCTGCACAATAGAAACTATGAAACAAAACTCATTCTGTAGGAGTGAAGCCCTGTAATCTTACTTTTAACAATTTCTAGGACAATGAATACACTTCATTAAATTTTGAACCACTGGTCTGGACTATGGCTTTGTAACAATTTAAGAACAACAAAATGCCATATAGGTAGAACTAAGAAAAACACACTTAACTAAGAAAAATACACTTAACTCTTTATATTCTAGACACTTAGAGCACACAGCACATAGTAAACTCTGAGACATGCAGAAAATCTTTAAGTCATGGAGAACTAGCAATTTAAAAAAACATACATTTTACCAAAATAAGAAATTTATATCCATCAACAGACAGTATTAAGAAAATAACTAAGCAAATCACAAACTGATTGGGGGGGATCTTTATACACACAAATGAAAAGGACTCATAGTCGGAATATTTAAAGAACCCCTACTGAAACTGCTTAAAATCATAAAGTTGAGGGGGGCCTGGTGGGCTCAGTTGATGGAACACCTGACTTGATTTCAGGTGGGGGGGCGGCGAGGGGGTTGAGTTCAAGCCCCATGTTAGGTATAAAGATTATTTAAATAAATAACTTTTTTAAAAAATGCATAATGGGCACCTGGGTGGCTCAGTTGGTTAAGTGATCCACTCTTGGTTTCTGCTCAGGGCATGATCTCAGGGTCTCAGTGCTCAGCAGGGCATATGCTTGAGATTCTCTCCCTCTCCCTCTGTTCCTCCCTTTACTCTCTCACATGGGGTACGCGCGCTCTCTCTCTCTCAAATAAATACATGAAATCTTTTTTTTTTTAAAGATTCTATTTATTTATTTGAGAGAGAGTGAGAGAGATCATGAGCGAGGAGAAGGTCAGAGAGAGAAGCAGACTCTCCGCAGAGCCGGGAGCCCGATGCGGGACTCGATCCCGGGACTCCGGGATCACGACCTGAGCCGAAGGCAGTCGTCCAACCAACTGAGCCACCCAGGCGTCCCTACATGAAATCTTTTTTAAAAAATTAAAATGAAAAAAAAATTTAAAGCATAAAGTTAAGCAAAAATCAAATGGCTGCACTAATGCTTTCCCAAAGCTTGATTTGAAACTGAGTATCCTTTAACCTCTCTTCCACAAACCTCCCTCCTCCCTCTGCAAACCTCCCCTCTTCTGTTCTCAACCTTTTGTTTCAGGAACCCAGTACCACCCTGAAAACTACTACAGAGGCTGGCAGCACCTTCCCAATTCCTGTCGAAATTGGCGAGATCCTCTTTTTTCCCTATAAAACTCCCAGTCCCCTTCTGTAGGGGGGCTTGCAGTTTTTGAAGGCCTTAGCCTGCTGCAGTTTCCTTTGCCTGGCAAAGCAGTAAAGTTCTTCTTTATTCCAAACTCTATCTTTGTGTTATATTTTGGCCCCTAAGCACAGAGGTCAGTTACCAACAGCACAACTCAGTAATTTTTTAAAAAATTATTTTTAAAATGGACACATTTCAACAGATAACTTCACAAAGACATAAGAATGGCCAATTATCACGTAAAAAGATGCTCAGCATCTGGGAAATGCAAACTAAAATCATACTGAAACATTGTCATCAGCCAGACCCCAAGACTTGACTTTTACTGCTCATCTATTCTTACTCGCTGACCTTTGTCCCACATTTATCCTTAAGCTCCTCTTTGCAGCTTAGCTCAGACAAAAGACCTGCAGGAGCTGCATAGCACCCACACTGTGATGGAAAGTAAAACTACCCTTCAAGAAATAAGGAATGACTGGGCAGAGTTCCCCTGAATACCACCCAGAGCAGTTTGAGCTCAAACCCTGGCTCACACCTGCACAGATGGGCCATGGATTGACCTGTGAAGTGATCCAACAGTTAGCTTTTCCTCATTTTAATACTCTATTATTATATAATACTATATGAAATCTCTACCCAAGGAAACGGGAACACAATCCTCATTTACTCAACATACAATATATGAATAGCATGTTTCTTTTAGGTGCATGTGCGACCCTATGCCTGCCTCTACATGCAATGCCAGGCTCCCTTCTGAATATTCTTCCTAACCCTAAATAAAAGGAACCACATTCACCCTTTCTTAGGGACTCAAGGCTTTGGAAGTTATTCTCTGTAATCTCTTTATTTGCTGCAAATAAAGTTTACTTTGTGTGACAACTCCACCTGGTTGTGACACACCAAAGAGGGAACTTAAGTTAGTTCAGTTACAATACCATACCTAACAGATATGGTTACATACAATATATACCTAACAGAATGGCTAAAATGAAAAAGACTGATAACTTCATATGCTAATAAGCGTTTTTGGCAACTAGATTGCTTATTCATTGCCAGTGGGAGTATAAAATGACACAACCATTATAGAAAACTGTTGGGCAATTTATTATAAAGTTGAACCCTTAACTTAGTAATTCCATTTCTGGATGATTACCCAGGGGAAATGAACGTATATGTACATAAAGACTTGCTCAAGAATATTAACTGCAGCTTAATTCAAAATAACCTAAAACTGGAAATAAGCCAAATATCCACTAATAGATGAACAGATAGATTGTGGTATATTCATAGTATTGGAATATTACTTAGCTATACAAAGAAATGAACTGCATGAATGAAACTCAAAATCATTGTGCTGAGTTAAGGAAACTAAAATAAAAGAGTATGATTCCATTTATGTGAACTTCTGAAACAGTTGAAACTATCTATGATGAAAGACACTAGCTTGAGGGAGGGAAGACAGATTGATTGTGAAGGCCATAAATGAACTTTCCGGGGTAATGGAAATATTTTATAACCTTTTTTAAGTTATGTTGATATGAAATATTTTATAACTTTTTTTATGTTATGTTGATTAGCATATGGGTAACAAGGGTATACATGCTTATCAAACCATAAGAGTTAATATCTGGGGGCGGCTGGCTAGCTTGGTACAGCACGCGACTCTTGATCTCAGGGTCATGAGTTCAAGCTCTCGTCAGATATAATAGGTTGCTTAAAAAAATAATAAATATTTATATATATATAGCAATTGAATTTTTTAAAAAGAATTAAGAATTCATTTCACTGTCTATATTACTATATATAATTTATAACTCAGTTTAAAACAGTAACAGTCATGTTTTGGATCATTTGGGTCACAGCCTTAGACTCAGTCAACAATTCCCAAGATACAAGTTTGAAGTAGTGTTCACTACTTCACTGGTACTGTTAGCTAGGATGCAATGGGAAGTTATTTAGATCAGAGGCCTGAAAGCTATTAGCAGAAGGGGGGAAGGGGAGTAGGGACAAAAGCAGGAAAGTAATGTGTTTTGTTTTGACAGATCAGTACTTCCTGTTGACACCTGGCTAGGTATTTTCCTGATAGCCCTTGCAAGAGCCATTCTCAACTAATTTGGAGCTAAGGACTTGTACAGAAGTCTCCCTGAGCCGTCCTGAAGTTACTTTAGCTCATTATAACACTAAGATGGGTGGGGTTTTCTGCCATTATTTTGAACGTAACAATGTATGCTCTAGCATGTTGGAGTGCTAGGCATGTGTAATTGAACCAAGTGCCTAAGTAATAGAATATGTATACGTTCCTTAATATGCATGCAAACTCCCCGCCGACTAATACACTGAATAAAAGCTTCCTTTACCAACTCCATGGGGAGCTAGTGCTTTGAGAGCTATCCCTGTCTCCTAAAAGTAATAAAAATTTCTTTGCTTTCAGCCCTTCTCTGGGTTTTGTTTAATTTAGTGCACCCGGAGAGGTGAACCCCTTGAGTTCAGTTACAGTATAAATGATGAGCTAAATGGACAGTATTTAAATTTTTAAACTCATTAGGACCTAAGAAATCAAAATCTTTTTCCTTGATAGGGTATGCACACATTTTTCAAGTTTAAGAAATATATCCCTAGGGGCACCTGGGTGGCTCAGTGGGTTAAACCTCTGCCTTTGGCTCAGGTCATGATCCCAGGATCCTGGGATTAAGCCCCATATAGGGCTCTCTGCTCAGCAGGGAGCAGGGAGCCTGCTTCCTCCTCTCTCTCTGCCTGCCTCACTGCCTACTTGTGATCTCTCTCTCTGTCAAATAAATACATAAATAAATTTAAAAAAAAAAAAAGAGGGACGCCTGGGTGGCTCAGTTCGTTAAGCAGCTGCCTTCGGCTCAGGTCATGATCCCAGTGTCCTGGGATAGAGTCCCACATCGGGCTCCTTGCTCGTCAGGGAGCCTGCTTCTCCCTCTGCCTCTGCCTGCCATTCTGTCTGCCTGTGCTCGCTCGCTCTCCCTCTCTCTCTCTGACAAATAAATAAAATAAAATCTTTAAAAAAAAAAAAAAAAAAGAAATATATCCGTAAGTTATAATGATACCCCAAGGGCAAGAACAAAGGTTTTTGTTTTTCTTTTTTACAACCTCCTCTCACCTCCGCACTCCTATCCATTTTTTTTTAAAGATTTTATTTATTTATTTGTCAGAGAGAAAGACAGAGAGCACAAGCAGGCAGAGTGAGAGAGAGAAGCAGGCTCCCCACCGAGCAAGAAGCTGGATGCAGGACTTGATCCCAGGACCCTGGGATCATGACCTGAGCCAAAGGCAGCGGCTTAACTGACTGAGCCACCCAGGCATCCCTACTCTCCATTTTTAAAATTGCCTTTGATTCCACCATCCCAGCTGTTCCTATCTCTGTGACTCCTATACTCATATTAATGGCTCTGTCCCAAACTCTCTCTCAAGCTATGGTTTCCCATTTCCAGATGTCTAAAAGACATCTTCACCTCTGGCAAATGTATGTTCCTCTGGTATATCAAACTCACATGTCCAAGGAGCTAAAAGTAAATTTAATATTAATTCATCATCTTGTCCCCCAAAACCTGATCTTCCTTGTAACCCCCCAGGTTTGTGAGAAAGATACTTTAATACTAATTAACTCCTAGACTCAAATTTAGATATGGCAATTTATTAGGGAATAAAGATAAATTAAAAATGAATCATTAGGGGTGCCTGGGTGGCTCAGTGGGTTAAGCCTCTGCCTTTGGCTCAGGTCATGATCCCAGGACCCTGGGATCATGACCTGAGCCAAAGGCAGCGGCTTAACTGACTGAGCCACCCAGGCATCCCTACTCTCCATTTTTAAAATTGCCTTTGATTCCACCATCCCAGCTGTTCCTATCTCTGTGACTCCTATACTCATATTAATGGCTCTGTCCCAAACTCTCTCTCAAGCTATGGTTTCCCATTTCCAGATGTCTAAAAGACATCTTCACCTCTGGCAAATGTATGTTCCTCTGGTATATCAAACTCACATGTCCAAGGAGCTAAAAGTAAATTTAATATTAATTCATCATCTTGTCCCCCAAAACCTGATCTTCCTTGTAACCCCCCAGGTTTGTGAGAAAGATACTTTAATACTAATTAACTCCTAGACTCAAATTTAGATATGGCAATTTATTAGGGAATAAAGATAAATTAAAAATGAATCATTAGGGGTGCCTGGGTGGCTCAGTGGGTTAAGCCTCTGCCTTTGGCTCAGGTCATGATC
>NW_019154089.1:25198853-25249270 GCF_002288905.1 Enhydra lutris kenyoni
TCAAGCCCTGCATTGGGCTCTCTGCTCAGCAGGGAACCTGCTTCCTTCCTTCCCCCTCCCTCTCTGCCTGCCTATCTGCCTACTTGTGATCTCTTTCTCTATTAAATAAATAAATAAAATCTTAAAAGAATCATTAAAAATAATAAACTGGATTCCTACTTCACTTATACTAAAGCTCTCAACAGATTTAAAATTTTAAGATTTGGGGAAAACTGCTAGAGAAAAATGTGTTGGGGTACCTGAGTGGCTCAGTCGCTTGGGCATCTGCCTTCGCCTTAGGTCATGATCCCAGCGTCCTGGAATCGAGCCCCGTATTGGGCTACCTATTCGTGCGGGAAGCCTGCTTCTCCCTCTCCCAGCCTTTCTCTCTCTCATTCTGTCAATGGATGAAATCTTAAAAAAAAAAAAAAAAAAAAAAAAGATGAAAATATGCACAATAATCTTGGAGTGAGGTAACCCTTTATGAGCATATCATAAAATTCAGAAACCAAAAGTAAAAATAACGACATAGACTATATAGATTTTTGTAAATCTCTGCATACTATTGTTGGTATGCAACAATAATAGTGATCATTAACCAAGTCGAAAGACAAAACTGGGAGAAAATACATATGATGCATGAGAAATCCAGAGCTAATTGCAACGCTATATAAGGAAATTGAAAAATCAATTCAAAAAAATCTATTGAGGGCGCCTGGGTGGCTCAGTGGGTTAAGCCGCTGCCTTCGGCTCAGGTCATGATCTCAGGGTCCTGGGATCGAGTCCCGCATCGGGCTCTCTGCTCGGCGGGGAGCCTGCTTCCCTCTCTCTCTCTCTCTCTCTGCCTGCCTCTCTGTCTACTTGTGATCTCTCTCTGTCAAATAAATAAATAAAAATAAAATCTTTAAAAAAAAAATCTATTGAAAATTCAACATTTTAAAGTGTAGAATTCAATGGTTTTCAGTATATTCGGAGTTGTGCAACCATCACCACTATCCAAGGGACACTGCCAAATTCTCTGAAGTGGCCACTGGACTTGGCAGGTTAGTGGAGGACTGGTATAGAAGTTCAAGTAAAGGGTGAGAGAAAGGACTGGAAAAAAAGGACGTGGGACTCAGTATTGTCGAAAACTCTTCCAAACACTGTTTCTGTGAAGAGATCAAGGTGTGGAAGGGTGGAGGGTGCTATACGATCCAAGGAGGACTGTGAGTTTTGTTTGGCCTTGTTTTTTGTTCAGTTTTAGAAGGTCTACTACTAGAGCACGTTTGTAGGACAGTGGGGATGATCCATCAAACTAATAGGAGGTGTTACAGGTTGAATTGTGACAATGACATGTTGAAGTCCTAATCCCCAGCACCTGAGAATATGACCTTGTTTAGAAATAGGGTTGTTGTCCAATTCACATTTACAGAGACAGAAATGTAGAATTCTCCTGAAAGGAGGGGCACCGAAAGTCTCATGGCCCAGCCTGCCATCAGTGGAGTGGAGGACAATCCTCCCCTTCGAATTACTGTCTTTCAAACAATAATACAAGGTACTACAAGGAGTAAGAGAATATAAGAACACATGGTTTCAGGTTAGAAAATTTAATAGAGGGAAAAAGAGGAAGTCCTGTCTGACTGCTTCAATTTTCAGTTAAGTATGTGGTAATGCCATGAGTTGAGGGTAATGAGGAAGGAGGGATACATGAGTCCTAACTTTGAGGACAGGACTGAACTAAAATTGTACCTGTGTAACTTTTTAGCTAATGCAGGAGGATTTTAAAAACTTTTTATTATAAAAATGTTCAAACTTACAGAAAATTTTAAAGAGCTTAATGAACATCCTTATACTTTCTACCAAACAATTGTTGGTATTTTACTATAATGGCTTTCTCTACATAGATTTTATTTTATTAAAGATTTATTTATTTATTTTAGAAAGAAAGAGCACACAAACAGGGAAAGGGGCAGAGGGAGAGGAAGAGAATCTCATGAACTTCCGCTGAGTAGGTAGAGCCTGACACGTGGCTCAGGGCTTGATCTTACCACCCAGAGACCATGACTTGAGCTGAAATCAGGAGTCAGTAGTTTAACCGACTGAGCCACCCAGGCACCACTCTCTCTATATATTTTAAATTAAATTTGTTTTCCTGAAACATTTCAAAATAAGTTGTAGACATCATGACATTTTACTTTTTTCCCCTTAATGTCATGACATTTTACTTTTTAAAACATCAGCATTCATTTTCTAAGAATGAGGTCATTCTCTCATATGACTACAATACCACTGTCACACTTAAGAAGATTCACAATTCCATAACATCATCTATATTTAAATTTCTCTAATTGTATCAAGAATGTATTTTATAGCTTTTTTAAAAAAATCAATATATCACCGAAGTTCCCACATTTTGTTTACTATTTTCATCTTTTTTAAAAAGCTTTAAATTCATGGGAAAAGCGAGTAGAAGGTATAGAGATCCCTCATATTGGCGGTCCTGTCATCCCCCACCCCTCACACTTGCAAAGCCTCCTTAGCAACAACCCTGCAAGAGTGATACCTTTGTTACAGTGATGAACCTACATTGACACATTGTAATCAACAAAAGTCCACAGTTTACATTAGTAAACTCTTGGGGTTGTACATTCTGTGGGCTTGGACAAATGTATAAGGGCATATATCTGTCTCTTGGCATCATACAGAGCATTTTCACTGCCCTAAAAATCCTCTGTGCTCTTCCTATTCATCCCTTTCTCCACACCCCCCCCAAGCCAGCTCCTGGCAACCATTGATCTTCTTGTCTCCAGATTTTGCCTTTTCCAGAATGTCGTATAGTGAGAATCACACAGTACATAGCCTTTTCAGATTGACTCTTTTCACTTTGTAATATGCATTTATTTCCCCCATGCATTTTCATGCCTTGATAGCTCATTCTTTTTAGCACTGATTAATATTCCATTGTCTGGATGCACCAAAATTTATTTAAACATTCACCTACTCAAGGATGTCCTTGGCTGCTTCCAAGTTTTGGCAATTATGAATAAAGCCGCTAGAAACATTTGTGTGTGGGTTTTTATGTTAACATTCATATTTTCCCCCCATCACATTAGCTTTTTGAAGAGACAATACCAGTTACCTGATGATTTTCTTCAGGGATTCATATAACATTCCACTAAGCCTTGTATTTTCTGTAAAGTGATTTTTTTTTTTTTGAGACTTGATTAGATTGATAGTGCTGTGCATACATATTGTATCGTATCAGGAGGCACCTGACAAAAGGTCATCCTAATATGAATGGTGTTTTACCATTTGGTGTGGTAGTCCTTCCTCCTTTTCACCCTCCTTTCCTCCTTCCCTCCCTTTCTTCTTTCCTTTCTTTCCTTTAGTAATCTCTGCATCCAATGTGGGGCTCCCATTCATGACCCCATGATCAAGTGTCACATGCTCTACCGACTGAGCCAGCCTGGTGGCACATTCTTTTATCCTTTGCAATTAATAAGTAATCTTTAGAATCCTACTTTGGGACCTGTGAGTATCCTGTAACCTAACAACATTCACCTAATTGCCTCCACTGATATTCCTCTTCTAAACTAGTGATTATGTTGGAAGGGGCAAAGTCCCTAACACTTAATGAAGTCACCTAGGGAGAGAGTGAGTGTAGCTAAAGAAGAAGAGAGAGTGGGTGTGGCTAAAAAAGAGAAGAGAATCTAGGTTCAACTCCTTACTCTAGTAATTACAAACCGGGTACAGGACAGTGCAGCAAAGGAGTGAGAAAAGCAATAGTTAGGTGAAAGGAAAACCAAGTACATGGCATCGGCTCTCTGGACAAAGAATTTCAAGAAAGAGGAAGTTCTGTTAACGTAAGATGAAATTAGAGAAGTGCCCATTGGATTTGTTAAGATAGCAGGAGCTTTGCAGAGGACTAGGGACAGAAATCAGACTACAGTGAGTTAGGATGAGAAAGACAAGGGAGAAAGAGCTATAGCATGTACTTTTTTAGAGTTGGATTTATTTATTTATTAAGATTTTGTTTATTTCTTTGAGAGATAGAGCGCGTGCATGTACACACAAGGTGGGGAGGGGTAGAGGGATAAGACTCCCCACTGAACAGGGGAGCCCCACTTGGGTCTCAGTCCCAGGACCCTGAGATCATCACCTAAGCCAAAGTCAGACGCTTGAAGGACCGAGCCAGGCACCCTTCAGAGGTGGCTTTAAATATCTCTAGCACGTGCTTGTCAATAAATATTGTTTTTCACAAATTGTACACTTACTTCTCTTCCTTTGGTCATTTCTTTCAATGAGCTTTGAAATACAGTGTAGTGACAGAAGATTTTGAAATATTAATCTTTGTATTTTTTAATTTCTTACAGCACCCTCCTAATTTTCTCCTACTCACTTTGCAGCATTCATAGAGCCAGGAGGAGAATTAGGATGGTTCAAGTGAAAATACACAAAAACAGCAAATAGTTGTCCTGCTATTGTTATTCTCTAGAATCTAAAGCTAATGAGGACTATGAAGTGGATGGCGGGGGGGAAGTGGTGACAGATCAGTCCTTTCTCCCTGATTGAGGGAGAAGAGATAAACATTGTGACTGAGATGGGAAGAGAGAGTATTGGAGCCATGCTTTGTATCGTAAGAGTCTCCAGCAAATCAGTTGACAAAATTTGACTTGTGATTAAGGCTCCAGTGACTCCTAAATTGAAGGAATATCAGACTTGGAGTCTCAGTGAAAGCTTTTGTAAGGAGAATGAATGTCTCCCACATCTTTGGGCTCTGGGGCCTTCTCTTTTACTTTGCCACTACTTTGGGGGCCCCCACCCTATTTCCAGGAGATAGTCCCATACAGTCATGAATAGCAACAAGAGATCTGGAGTGAGGGTTTCCAGGGATGGTGAGGAAGGAGGTCAGGGCATCCCACACAATGGTGCTCTCTTGTCAGTAGTGTGAACATGGACAGGTATTCAAGGTTAAGGGCTAATGTGGATATACAGGGCCTGAGTGGAAGTAGACATGGCCCTCCGTTCTGAAGCCCAGGCTTCCTATCACTTGGGTTTTTACCTGTCAGCCTCAGCACACACAGGCCAGGTCCTGCATGTTCCCTGGGAGGCAGCATGTCAAAAATCTTGAAGCAAAACTTGAAGGGTCAATAAAAAGTCGAAAGTTCAGCTCTTTCTTTCTAAAGAAACCTCATCCACACCTTCAGTACACACTAGCCTGGCACTCCCTCAGAAATGTAGTCCATTCATTTCACAGCTGACTTCTGAAAGGTCTAAAATTTCTCCCTTCGATATCCTCCTCCTTTGAGGAGAACTGGGACTGTGATGATGATGATGATGACGACGACTTTTGGCAACACTTTGGAAAGCTAACATCATTGGCCGCTCACTCATGTAGTCCTTGATGTAATCCATTGCTGGTCGTTTATTATCCTCCATATCTCCATCCTCATATTATGAAAGCTGTGCTACTTTTTCTTCAGCATAATTAAATCAGTTTGTAACTTTATGTATGCCTAAGTGTGACTGTCTTTCTTGCTAGACTGAAAGCTCTGTGAAGACAGGAACCACCTTCATACATTTCTTTGGCCTCTAGCATAGTAGTTATTTAAAAAAATCTTGGTAGTTGTTAAATGACTCTAACACTGGCAAATCTCACCAATCCATAAGAAACAGTTACCATCCACACATTCACCATTCCCAGATGTGTCCTTTTGTTCAGGGCCTTCTCCCAAGCCACCTATATATGCAATGTTCTGCCTGACATCGCCACTCCACCTCAAACTCAGTGTGTCCCAAACTGAATGTGTCCACCTCACTTGACAAATGTGCTCTTTCACCCAAGTACTTTATCTCAGGGAACAAGCTCATTCACCCATTGTCCAAGCCAGAAAGCCTTTAACTCTCCCTCAGGCTCATCTTCTGTTTTTACCTGCCTTACTATCTTTTTTTTCTTCTAAAGCAACTAGATGGTGTCTAATGGATACTAGGTCCAAGTAAATATTATTGGATAAATGATCTGACTTCTGGTTTATTTCCATAGAATTAATTTCCCACTCAGAGGTCAATGCAACATTTGGAAACATCTCATGTTGATCCATTGCCCTTTAATGGCTCACTATTGTCACAGGTTAAAGTTCAAATTTCATATTATACATTTTTTTCTTTATCATTCACACAATCAGATCCACTTATCCTTGCAGTTCAACTTCTTGCCACTTTTCTCCTGGTGATACTGAATGTTGTTTATCAAAGGGGGCAAACTCTCTTACTTTCCCATTTGATAATACATTTCCATTGAATCCTCATATCTCTGATCTTCCTGACACTCCTACCCATTTCTTCAGGTCCTAGCTTAGTACTCATCTCCTGACCTGACCTGGAAGGGTTGGAAACTCCTGCTAGATCGCTAAGTACTTCGCAAACCAAGATCTTAGTTAACTACTTAGCTAATCAAAGACCTACATTGTCTTTGCTTCCAAACAATTTTGTAGGGGGCATTCTTACACTGAAGTCTTTGTGTAGATAGCTGAAAGACAAAGCCCTGGGAGAAATATTTCTGGATCAAAGGGCCAATGATTTTTTATTTTAGCAGATACTGTCCAGTTGATTTTTATATAGTGATATACCTATAGTGTATCATCATTGATCATTGTTAATCTGATATAGAAATGTTGGAATTTCATTTTATTTTGCATTTTCTTGGATGATAAGTCAGATTATCCTTTCCAAAATAAAGAACCCTTGCATTTCTTCTGGGTTCTATCTGCATAGATCTTGCCTACTTTCGGACAGTTGGTGTTATCCTTAATTTATAAAACTCTCTAATCAGAAGAAATTTGCTTTGTTGATCATATGTGCTTGTCAGTTGACCATGGAATTTTTCTCCATTTGGATTCTTTTACTTTTTATGAAATCACAGCTGTGTTTTGTGGCTTCAATCTTCTTTAGAAAATCTCTCCATTTTGAAATTATGAAGACACATTATTATGTACTATGATTATAGTGGCTTTTTAAAAAAAAGATTTTAGTTATTTATTTGAGAGAGACCATGAGTTGGGGGAAGGGGAGAGGGAAAGAGAGAAGCAGACTCTCCACTGTGCGAGGAGCCCGATGCGGGACTCGATCCCAGAACACTGGGATCACGACCTGAGCTTCACTGAGCCAGGAAGGTGCCTGTTTTTTTTGTTTTTTGTTTTTTTTTTAAAGATTTTATTTATTTATTTGACAGAGAGAGAGCACAAGTATGCAGAGTGGCAGGCAGAGGGAAAGGGAGCAGCAGGCTCCCCACTGAGCAGGAAGCCTGATTTGGGGCTCGATGCCAGGACCCTAGGATCATGACTTGAGCTGAAGGTAGACTCTTAACCGACTGAGCCACCCAGGCACCCCCCCCCTCTTCTTTTTTAAAAAATTTAAATCAGTAATTTATTTTTGGTTTGAAAGTGACACAAAAGATACAACTTTTTCCCCCTAAATGGAAAGCCAGTTATCCCCAAACTACTTATTGAATAACCTGTATTTTGTAGACATTCCACCATTGATTATTTTTCTCTTTGTGAAGTGGAAGTAGCTCTCATTGGCTAAGGGTGGGGCTGAAGTCTGAGGTTTGAGAAAAATAAAAAATGGGAAAGAGGGGTGCCTCGCTGGCTCAGTCAGTAGAGGATTCGACTCTTAAGGTTGTGAGTTTAAGCCCCACGTTTTTTGCAGAGCCTACTTTAAAAAAAAGTGGGAAAGAAAAAGAAACATAGAATTATTAGGTGACTTCAAGAGCCTAGTTAAGGTTGGAAAGCAGGACCTTGCCATGGCTACTAATTTTGATATTAGAGGATTTTATTTAGTACTTTTCAACAGCCTGGGTACAAAATCATAAGATGCAGACAGTTCAGTTTGTACATGTTGCATTTTAACAGGAAGGTGCGAGGAAATAAATGGAAAGATAGAGTAGTGAGCCATGACATCTAAGTAGTAAAGTGAATTAAACAGAAGGTGGTCTGGTAAGAATTTTAGGATCAATTATTGTTATATTTGATGTTATTTATTTTGCCCACGAATCTGTAATTTGGGCAGGGCTTGGACCAGGCCATTCAGTACTGCTCCACATCACCTGGGGCTTTAAGGCAGGGAATCAACTGAAGAAGGCAGGATTCCAAGAGTGAGTGTTCTAGAACACCACAGAAATGCTGTAGCATCTTTGATGACTGTGGTAAACAAAATAATGGCTCCCTCAGAGATGTTCAGATCCTAATCTCTGGAACCTGTGGCTATTACTTTACATGACAAAAGGAATTTCATAGAGGTTGTTAGATACTTTGATGATTTGTGTGGGTCCAATATAATCAAAAGGGACCTTAGAAGAGGGAGGAAGGAGTGTCAGAATAAGAAAGGTGTGACAACAGAAGCAGAAGTTGGAGAGTTATGCTTTGAAGATGGAGGAAGGGGCTATGGGCCAGGGAATGTAGGTGGTCACTAGAACTTAGAAAAGACAGGGGGCACCTGGGGGCTCAGTCAATTAAACGTCCAACTCTTGATATCAGCTCAGGTCATGATCTCAGGGTCATGAGATTGAGCCTTAAGTGGGACTCTGTCTAGTGGGGAGTCTGCTTGAGATTTCTCTCTCTGCTCTCTCCCTGTCCTTTCTCTCATATCAATCAATCAATCCGTTAAAAAAAAAAATTAGAAAAGACAAGAGAACTGATTTGTCACTGGAGCCACCAGAAGGTAGGTAGCCCCACCAATACTTAGATTTTAGCCTTATAACATTCATTTCAGACTTCTGACCTCTAGAATTGTTGGATAATAAATCTGTGTTCTTGAAAGCCATTAAATTTGTGTTAATTTGTTAGAGCAGCGATAACACTAATGTAGATGAGTTAGCTGCTGAAGTTAAATAGTGCCACTTCCACTGTAGTTATAGGCCCCACCCAGACTCATGGGGAGGAGAGACCACCATCTATCTCCCAATGGAAGTGTGTCAAGGTCACACTGAAGAAAAGCATGTTGGGTGGGAGATAGTAGTATAGACCATCTGTGGGGTGCCTGGGTGGTTCAGTCAGTTAAACATCTAACTTTAGTTCAGGTTATGATCTTGGGGTCTTGGGATCGAGCCCTGTGTATCAGGCTCCACACTCATGGGACAGTCCACTTTTCCTTTTCCCTCTCCCTCTGCTCCCGTTCTCTCAAATAAATAAAATTAAAAAAAAAAAAAAGGAAAAAAATATTGTCGGCAATAGGAGGAAAACTGAGATCAACTCGATCACTTAAGGCCTAGATCAGAAGCCTAGCTTTAGGAGCGGAGTATCTGTAAATCTTCATTAGGCCTTAACTATAAACACTTTCCAATATGTGGAAGACTAGAAGCTTCTCAGAAGTTACTGAGGTAGTGTTAGCAAGATGCTAGGAATACACTTTAATAAAACTGTTCCAGATATCTACTATGGTATTTTCTTTAATGAGATGAAGATATTTATATCATACTTGAAGGATTATAATGTTGGGGATGATGAGGATTAGGAGAGGACAAAAAATAAAGTTTGGGACTCAACCTTCTCAGTCTGAAGCCATCACAAACGTGGTATTACAGATTCCTCCCAACAAGCTGTTCCATTTTCTTCATAATCTCAAAAGGGAAGAAACTGTTAGCTTCATATTGTTTATAGTCATTTTTGAAAACGCAATTTTAACAAGGGCATATTTTCTTTTCTTGAGAATTTTCTTTCAATGATTAAAAAAAATTTTGAAACCCTCCTCACAAAACTCAAATTAAAAAAAAAAAAAAATGCAAGAAATACCCCCACATCAGGCTCCCTGCTGAGTGGGAAGCCTGCTTCTCCCTCTCCTTCTCTCCTTGCTCATGTTCCCTGTCAGATAAATAAATAAAATCTTTTTTAAAAAAATGCAAGAATGCAACTTAATTTGATTTAAAACAAATATTAACAAAAAACAACACATACAAAAGTAAACAAGTCTTCATAAATAAAGCCATTTTATACCAGTAGTCCAAAAAATAATCCCAACATTAAGACTTTAGTTTGAGAATAAACTACTTGTCTTAAGAGCTTTATTGAGGTATAAGTGACAAATAAAAAACTGTATATATTAAAGATACACAATTTGATGTTTTGACATATACACATACACACCCCCCATGAGACCATCAC
The DNA here is from genome assembly GCF_002288905.1 of Enhydra lutris kenyoni. Classification (NCBI taxonomy): domain Eukaryota; kingdom Metazoa; phylum Chordata; class Mammalia; order Carnivora; family Mustelidae; genus Enhydra; species Enhydra lutris. Next base: position 25,208,969 of record NW_019154089.1, read on the forward strand.
CATAATTAAGGTAGTAAATATATTCATCACAAAAATAATACCTCTTTTATTCCTAATATTGGCAGTTTTTTCCCTGATCAGTCTAGCTAGAGGTTTATCAATTTTATTGATCTCAATAAATAAACTTTCATTGACTTTTCTCTATTATTTTTCTGTTTTCTAGTTTATTGATTTCTGCTCTGATCTTTAGTATTTCTTTTCCTCTACTTAGTTTGGGTTTAAGTTGCTTTTCTGTTTCTCATTCCTAAATTAAAAGCTGAGGGCATTGATTTGAGACCTTTCTTCTTTTGAAATATAGGCACTCAGTGAGATAATTTTATTCTAAATCTGCTTTAGTAGATTTAGATATAGCAGCATTCCCTATATTCTAATACACTGTGTCTTCATTTTGATTCTCTTCGAAATAGTTTCTAATTTCCCTTTTGATCTTTTCATTGACCCATGGTTTATTTAGAAGTGCATTATTTAGTCTCCCAACTATCTACGGGTTTCCCAGAGATCGGTTATTTCTCAGTTAATTCTATTGTGGAAAAGAATATACCAGGTATGACTGGAATCCATTTACACTGAGAACTGGTTCTGTGGCCTAGGATATAGTCAATATTGGTAAATTTTGTATGTTTACATAAAAAGAATGTATATTCTACAGTTGTTGGTTAGTTTTTTATAAATGCCAGTCTAATCAAGTTGGTTCAGGGTATTGTCCAAATCTTCAATATCCTTTCTGATTTTCTATATATTTATTCTACCACTTATTGAGGGGGGCTTCTTTTTCCCCCCAACATAGGGCTTGAACTCACAACCCTGAGATCAAGACCTTAGCTAAGATCAAGAGTCAGACACTTAACCAACTGAGCCACCCAGGTGCCCAGAGAGAGGGTATTGATATCTCTAATTATAGATTTTTCTGTTTCTCCCTGCAAATCTATTTTTGATTTACACATTTTGAAACTATGAGTGGGTGCTTTGTTTACATTTTGTCCTCCTACTGATCTGACCCATTTATCATTATGAGATGAACTTTATATTCCTGGTTATATTCTTTGCTCAGAAATCTGTTTTATTTTTTCTTAATATAGCCACTCTAGCTTTTTGTTTTCAATTGGTTTACATTATCCTGCCCTTTTTTTTTTTTTAATTTGTGGTAAGACTACTTAACAGATTTACTCTCTTAATAAATTTTAAGTGCAAGATACAGTGTTTTTAACCATAGGCATGATATTGTAGAACACATCATTACAACTTACTCACTTAGCATGACTGGATTAAACGTTCTCCATTTCCCCCTCCACCCAACCTCTGGCAACCACAGTTCTACTCACCGCTTCTATGATTTTAACAATTTTAGATAACTTATGTAAGTAGAACTGCATGTATCATTTGTCTTTCTTTGATCGACTTATTTTACTTAGCATAATATCCTCAGAGTTCACCCATGTTGTTGCATATGGCAGGATTTCCTTCTTTTTTTTTAAGGCCAAGTAATATTTCCTACGTTTTTTTAATCCATTCATTTGTCTTGGGCATTTGTTTACACACCTTGGCTACTGTGAAAAATGTTGCGATGAATATGGAAGTGCAAGTATCTCTTTGTGATTCTCATTTCAATTCTTTTGGATAAATACTCAGGAGTGGAATTCCTGAATCATATGGTAATTCTCTTTTTAAATTTTTTGAAGAACCCCTATACTATTTCCATAGTGGCTGCTCTATTTTACATTCTCACCAACAATGTACATGGGTTCCAATGCTTCCATATCCTTGCCAACACTTTTCTCTCTCTCTCTTTTTTTCTTTTTCTGATAATAGCCATCCTAACAGGGTGAAGTGATAGATCTGTGTGATTTTGATGTGCAATTCTATGACAACTAGTGCCTCTGAGCATCTTTTCCTATATCTGTTTGACACTTGTATGTTTTCTTTGGAGAAGTAGCTATTCAAATTCTTTGACCATTTTGCAACAGGTTTTTTTTTTTTTTCTATTGAGTTGCAGTTCCTTATACATCTTAGAAATTAACCCCTTTGATATACAGTTTGCAATTATTTTCTTGAACTCTGCAGGTTCTTTTCACTCTGTTGTTAGTTTGTTATGCAGAAAAAAACACAAAGTCCCACTTGTCCGGTTTTGGTTTTGTTGACTTTTAGTATCATAACCAAGAAATCATTGCCAAGACCAGTATCATGAAGCTTTCCTGTATTTTCTTCCAGTTGTTTTATAGTTTAAGGTCTTTGAGTTTTTTTTTTTTTTTTTGGTGTGGTTAGTTTTGCATTTAGATATCCAGTTTTCCCAACACTGTTGAAGAGACTTTCTTTTTTTTTTTGTCTTTTTGTCAGAGAGAGTGAGCACAGGCAGACAGAGTGGCAGGCAGAGGCAGAGGGAGAAGCAGGCTTCCTGCTGAGCAAGGAGCCCGATGTGGGACTCGATCCCAGGACGCTGGGATCATGACCTGAGCCGAAGGCAGCCGCTTAACCAACTGAGCCACTCAGGCGTCCCTTGAAGAGACTTTCTGATCCCTACTTATATTCTTGGCACTCTCAACTAGTTTCTGGATTGCTCACAAAGGGAATTTGTCTCTGCATTATCGCTGATTCAGTATGTTTATGGGAGAGAGGAGGGTCCAAGGTTTCTATTTTGCCATCTTGCTGATGTCATGTCTCAGCACGGTATATCTTTTAACACTCAAAGTTTTATGGGGCACCTGGGTGGCTCAGTCAGTTAACCATCTGCCTTAAGCTCAGATTATGATCCCAGGGTCCTGGGATCGAGTCCCATGTTGGGATCCCTGCTCAATAGGGAGTCTGCTTCTCCCTCTCCCTTCGCCGCTGCTCTCTCTTGCTTACTCTCTCAAATAAATAAAGTCTAAAAAAAAAAAAAGTTTTAGTTTTCACCTATTTTTGTCTTTATATTTGAAGTGCATTTTTTTCTAATTTCTAATTTTTAAATTTCTAGTTTCTTTTTTTTTTTTAAAGATTTTATTTTATTTTATTTGAGAGAGAGACAGTGAGAGAGAGCATGAGCGAGGAGAAGGTCAGAGAGAGAAGCAGACTCCCCGCGTAGCCGGGAGCCCGATGCGGGACTCGATCCCGGGACTCCAGGATCATGACCTGAGCTGAAGGCAGTCGTCCAACCAACTGAGCCACCCAGGCGTCCCAAATTTCTAGTTTCTATATCATATGATATCCCTGATATGAGGAAGTGGAGATGCAACGGGGGGGTTGGTGCAGTTAGGAGGGGTAGGAAAAGAATAAATGAAACAAGATGGGATTGGGAGGGAGACAAACCAAAAGAGACTCTTAATGTCACAAAACAAACTGAGGGTGGGGGAGGGGTGTAGGGAGAGGGTGGTGGGGTTATGGACATTGGGGAGGGTATGTGCTATGGTGAGTGCTGTGAAGTGTGTAAACCTGGCGATTCACAGACCTGTACCCCTGGGGCTAATAATATATTATATGTTTATAAAAAAATTTAAAAATTAAAAAAAAATTTCTAGTTTCTACATTTTTTCTGAACTTGTGGCTTATAGTAGCATACCAACTTTGTAAATCAGTTATTTTAGATGAAGAATCACCATTTTCTAAATAATATACTACCATGTGTGATTCTGGGGACAAGGTAGGGGGGGGCAGAGCAAAGAAAAGAAATATACCTTAAATAAAACCATTAATGTAATTTTATATAATATAAGTTGAATAATGCGTAAATGACTAATGTGTGGTTTTATTTCCTATTACACAAATATTAATCAAGCAGCCAGTTGTCAGAAGCCAAGCACTCTAAGACAAATTCTCTTGAGGATAGTTTCTTAGATTTTTTAGTGTATCTAAGAATTGACTGCACAGTTTATTAAAAATGCAGATTTTCAGGCGAAACTCTAGATCTTAATTTAGGAGGAATCTGCAAATTACTGACCAACTCAGTGACCCTGATAAGAGACAAAGAGATTACTGTGGAGTTCGGCATAACCTTTTTTCTTATTTTAACTGGATAAATGGATGATGGGTATGACAGAATGAGCCTTATTAGACAATCCAAGTAGAGGCAGGAACAAACCAAGGTGTTTTAGCCTAGCTTAAGAGGTTCAGATTAGAAAAGGCCTCCGGTATCAAGCTAAAAACCTATGATTAGAATCTGGAAACCATCTAAGGTTTCAGAGTAGGGGAATAATAATCTGAAAATTTTTTAAAGGAATGTTGATTGGATGGGATGAGTTGTAAGTTGGAAAGCCTGTGAGAAGGTGTAGAATAAGGTGATAAAGGTAAGCATCGAGGAGGAGATACAGACAATACAAAATAAAATATCAGAAGTCATGCTGGTAAAAAATATTGAACTTCCCTTCACATACTTAAAAATAGGAAGTTAATATTAAATACATTAAAAACATCCATTAAAAACATAGTAACAGTGACAGTAGCAATAACAATAATAAAAATAGTAAGAATAAAATAATTTTTAACAGGTCTTTCCGATGTTTACTTGCATCATTCTTAAAAGTCCATAGGAGCTCAAGAGCAGTTTGTATTGCCTGGAAGAATCATCAGAAAGAGGTATTAGTCTTCTAAGTTAAAACTAATCCATCAGTCATTATAAACTAAAAACAGGCATTTCTTATCTTCTATAAAGTAGGTGAAGCAATGTTTGCATTCTGTAGCATAATTCTATTTCTATTTGAAAATTTTTTTTAAAGTTTTATTTATTTAAGTAATCTCTATGCCTAATGTGGGGCTCGAACTCATGACCTGAGATCAAGAGTTGCATTCTCTTCCAACTGAGCCAGCCAGGTGTCCCACATAATTACATTTCTTCATTCACTATTTCAACCAATGTTGATTTATTGTCAAAGATAAAAAGATTCATAGTCAAAAAAGAAAACTTTACTTCTCCACACCTACAAATTCAACGTTTAGGTTAAAATTTTGAGGGTATGAAAGAGGGAACAATTCTGGGGGTAGGTGGGGTTGGTGGGTAGGTAGAAGCAAAAAAGTCAGACAAGGCTTCAAGGAAGATGGGACCTAAACTGGGCTTGGAGGTGGGACCTAGACATGTGGAAAACTGAGAGTAAAAAGGAGGAAAGAAAAGGCATTTACACAAAAATCTTAGTATGGATTTAGTACTTCAGAAATTGTCAACAAATTCTCACAGTTCATAAAAAAGGATAACTTGGGAAATGCTGTCAAAGCAAATCCAAAGGAAGATGTCACTTACACATTTATTCATTTCTTACCTTCTTTCAATGGTGTTTTGAGAGGAAAATTTTCTTTGCTTTCATGAAGAAAAGCCTTTGAAGGATCAAAATGTTTGATACCAAGAACTTTATTCAATTCCTCCTGAAGTTTTGTCTCATTTTGTTTTCTTTTAGCAAGCTGAGAGCGGAGTTTTGACACCTCCTATGTAAGAAAAATATAGACAGTAAATAATTAAAGTTCATGTTGCTGAAATGTGTTATCCACTTTACTGACGAATTCCAAAGTTGTTCTTTTACCAAATTAAAAGGCAAAAATCACTACTAGATACAGGCTTTAAGAATACAAATTAAAAATGTCTCTGAAGGGCTGTGACAAAATGAGACATTTAAATCTGCTTGCCACTCTACAGTGACAAAGCTATGTATCTGATAAAAGTTCATCTCCAAATTAAATGCAGAGATCAACCACTGGAATGACAGCTCCACTAACCTGCTTCCCAGTGAAACCACGAGAGGCAAGCTGAGAGAACCGCAGGCTGTTCCCCTTTCCCCTCTCCCCCAAGTCCACCAAGCACTCAGTTCCTATGCCAGATGTGTCACTCCGAGAAAAGCCGGTCATTTTCTCCAACTTCAGCTCCAGAACCCTGTCTCAAAGATTTTTTCTGGGGGCTGGGGCCGGGGCAGGGGGGGAGAAAGTAGGCTATAAAACACATAGCTCCTAATTTCTTGCCAAAGGGGCTGATTTTACTTGGAATAGAACTGAGAGAAGTTCAAGCTGAAGGGTGCTGTGAATAATCATAGAGCTGGTGGTGAAAGGGAACTGGGCGGTGATTCAAAATGTAGGCTAAGGGGCACCTGGGTGGCTCAGTGGGTTGGGCCTCTGCCTTCAGCTTGGGTCATGATCTCGGGGTCCTGGAATCGAGACTGACATCAGCGGGGAGCCTGCTTCCCCCTCTCTTTCTTTTTGCCTGCCTCTCTGCCTACTTGTGATCTCTGTCAAATAAATAAATAAAATCTTAAAAAAAATAATGTAGGCTAAACTGTAGGTTTAAAACTGATGGATAAGACAGCTGGGAGGAGCCCTTCTGGAGTCAGAACATAATCACTGACCTCAGACACAATTCCAATGAAAGAGCAAGAATTTAATTGGGTTAGTTTGTAGAGCAATTATATACCAGGGCACTGCTGAAGATAATAGAGCAATAGCAACTAGTAATCTAGCAACTAGCAAGAGTTTAACAAGTGATCAGGGAAATAGAGGAAGAGCCCTACCAAAATCAGTGTCATGCCAGGGTGATTGTGGGCATATTCTAAACCAAACAGTCCTGAGTAGCAACATCAGAGGGACAACACTACTTGGGGTGGAGAGAAGGAACAGAATTCACTGGCACAATCCAGCCAATTACCAAACAAATGAACAAGAAAATAACAACAGGCCTGGAAGGAGAGGGCTATAACCAGAAGTGCTATAATATGTAACCTAAAATATCCATTACCTGACAAAAATGTACAAATACACAGGAAATCATGACCTATACAATGGAAAAAAGCAGGGGACCAAAACTGCCTGCAAGAGTAACCAGATATTGGAATGATCCAAACAAGATTTTAAACTAGCCGTTACAAATACATTCATAGAGCTAAAGAGACATAAATAAATAAATAAGATGAGAATATTCAAATTATTAGAATCAGAAATGAAAGAAGGGATATGATAACTGACCTTACCAAAATTATAAAGATTATAAAAAAAGTACTATGAACAGTTACATATCCATAAATCAGATAACTGAAATGAAATGGACAAATTCCTAGAAAGACACAAACTACCGAAACTGTCTCAAAAAGAGAGTAAATCTGAATAGATTCATAGTGAAAAGACTGAATAGTAATCAAAAACTAACCACAAAGAAAAGTCAAGGTCCAGATGGCTTCACTATTGAATTCTATTGCACATTTAGTGAAGAATTCATACCAATTATTCACAAACTATTTCAAAAAGTAAAAAAGACAAAATTTTTCCCAGCTAATTTTATAAGATCAGCATTACCTTGATACCAAAACCAAAGATATTACATAAAACCTATAGACCAGTATCTGTTGGGAATATGGATGAAAAAATCCTTAGCAAAAATTAGCAAAGTGAATCCAGCAACATAAAAAGGGAATTATACACCATGACCAAGTGAAATTTATCACAAATGCAAGGTTAATTACATATCCAAAAATCAATTAATTTAAGAAATCATATCAATAGAATGAAAGTCATGTGATTATGTTATAGACACAGAAAAGGCATCTGAAAAACTTAACACACTTTCATGAAAAAACACTAAAAAAACTAGTAATGGAAACTTTCTCAACTTGATAGAGTATCTGACAGACCCACAGCTAATAGCCTACTTAATGGTGAAAGGGTGAAAGCTTTCCCCCAAATCAGGACCAAAACAAAGATGTTCACTCCTATCACTTCTTTCAACATTGTCTGGAGGTTCTATCCAGGGACTTAGACAATCAAATGCATTGTTAGAAGAGAAGTAAAACTACCTCTATTTATGAAAGATCTTCTATACAAAAAATCCTAAGGAAGCCACTAAAAAAAACTATTACAACAAATAAATGAGTTGAACAAGATTGGAGAATACAAGACCAGTACACAAAAATCAATTTTATTTCTATATACTTGCAACGAACCACCTAAAAATGAAATTCACATATAACTTCATATACAATATCATTAAAAAGGATAAAATACTTAGGAATAAATTCAACAAAAGAAGTATAAAACTTACATTTTGAAAATGCCAAAACATTGTTGAAAGAAATTAAAGATCTAAATAATTGGAAAAACACCTCACTTTCATGGATCAGAAGACGTAACATAGTTAAGATGGTAATACCTCATGCCTATCTACACACTCAACATAATTCCTATATGAATCTTTTTTTTTTTTTTTTTAGATTTTATTTATTTGACAGAGAGAGATCACAAGTGGGCAGAGACGCAGGCAGAGAGAGAGAGAGGAGGAAGCAGGCTCCCTGCAGAGCAGAGAGCCCGATGCGGGACTCGATCCCAGGACCCTGAGATCATGACCTGAGCCGAAGGCAGAGGCTTAACCACTGAGCCACCCAGGTGCCCCTCCTATATGAATCTTTTTTTTTTTTTTTAAAGATTTTATTTATTTATTTGACAGAGAGATCACAAGTAGACAGAGAGGCAGGCAGAGAGAGAGAGAGGGAAGCAGGCTCCCTGCTGAGCAGAGAGCCCGATGCGGGACTCAATCCCAGGACCCTGAGATCATGACCTGAGCCGAAGGCAGCGGCCTAACCCACTGAGCCACCCAGGCACCCCTCCTATATGAATCTTAAATGACTTCTTTGTAAAAGTTGAATAGCTGGTTCTGGAATTCATATGGAATTGCAAGGGACCCAGAATAGTCAAAACAATCTTGAAAGAGGAGAAAGTAGGATGATTCATGCTTTCTGGTTTCAAAATTTATTACAAACCACTAGTAATCAAGACAGTATGGAAGTACAAGGATAGATCAGTGGAATATATTTGAGAGTCTAGAAATAAACCATAAATAAACGGTCAGTTGATTTTCAACAGGGTGTTAAGAATATTCAATAGGGAAAGAATAGTATCTTTAACAAATGGCAAGAGAACAACTAGAGGGGTGCCTGGGTGGCTCAGTGGGTTAAATCCTCTGCCCTCGGTTCAGGTCATGATCCCAGGGTTCTGGGATTGAGCCTTGCATTGGGCTTTCTGCTTGGCGGGGAGCCTGCTTCCTCCTCTTTCTCTGCCTGCTTCTCTGTCTACTTGTGATCTCTGTCTGTCAAATTAATAAATAAAATCTTTAAAAAAAAAAAAAGAAAAGAGAACAACTAGATATCCACATGCTAAAGAATAAAGTTAGACCATTACCTCACACTGTATATAAAATCCTCAAATGGATCAATGACCTAAATGTAAAAGCTAAAACTGTAAAACTCTTAGAAGAAAACAGAGATAAATCTTCATGACCTAGGATTAGCAAAGGATTGTTAAATGCCAAAGAACAAGAGACAAATGAAAAAAGAGATATGTTGGGCTTTGGCAAAATTTTGTGCTTCAATCAACATCATTAAGAAAGTGAAATGACGGGGTGCCTGGGTGGCTCAGTGGGTTAAGTCTCTGCTTTCGGCTCAGGTCATGATCTCAGGGTCCTGGGATCGAGCCCCGCATTGGGCTCTCTGTGCAGCTGGGAGCCTGTTTCCCCCTCTCTCTCTGCCTGCCTCTCTGCCTACTTGTGATCTCTCTATCTGTCAAGTGAATAAATAAAATCTTAAAAAAAAAAAAAAAGTGAAATGACAATGTACATAATGAGAGAAGACATTTTCAAGTAATAAATCTGATAAGGAACAAACACATATAAAGAACCCTCATAATTTAATTAAAACAAACAAACAAACAAACAAATAGTAATCCAATTAAAAACGGGCAAAGGACATGAATAGATAGTACTTCCAGGAAAGAGATACAAACAACTGATAAGCACATGAAAAATGGTCAACATCATTAGTCATCATGGAAATGCAAGTCAACCACAATTAGGTATCTTTTCACAAACACTACTATGGTCAGAATGAAGAAATAAGGTAACAAGAAGTGTTGATAAGGATGTGGAAAAACTGGAACCCTCATATATTGTAGGTGGAATACAGAAAGATACAGTTGCTTTGGAAAATAGTTCTTCAAACAAACACAAAGTCACCAAGTTACCAAGCAATTTCACTTTTAAGTATAACCCAAGAGAAACCAAAACATGTCCACAAAAGAACTTGCATATGAATGTTTATAGTAGTGTTATTCATAATAGCTTAAAGGTGGAAACAAGTAAAATGTCTATCAACTGAAATGGATAAATAAAATGGGACATATCCACAAAATGAAATATTATTAGGTCATAAAGAAGAATGAAGTACTGATACACACTACAACATGCATGAACTTTGAAAACACTGTTAATCAAAAGAAGCTAATCACAAAAGGCCACATATTATTTGAGTGCACCAAGAGAAAATATCCAGAACAGAGAAATTTATGGAGACAGAAAGTAGATAAGTGATGGGAGGGGTGAATGAGGAGATGGGGAGATGACAGTTAAAAGGTAAGGGGTTTGGGGCACCTGGGTGGTTCAGTGGGTTAAAGCCTCTGCCTTCCGCTCAGGTCGTGATCCCAAGGTCCTGGGATCGAGCCCTGCATCGGGGCTCTCTGCTCAGCAGGAAGCCTGCTTCCCCCCACTTTCTCTCTGCCTGCCTCTCTACCTACTTGTGATCTCTGTCAAATAAAAAAATAAAATAAAAAAATCTTAAAAAAAAAAAAAGGTAAGGGGTTTCGGGGCGCCTGGGTGGCTCAGTGGGTTAAGCCTCTGCCTTTGGCTCAGGTCATGATCTCAGGGTCCTGGGATTGAGCCTCAAATCGGGCTTTCTGCTTGGCGGGGAGCCTGCTTCCCCCTCTCTCTGCCTTCCTCTCTACCTACTTGTGATCTCTCTCTCTCTGTGTCAAACAAGTAAAATCTTAAAAAAAAAAAAAAAAAAAGGTAAGGGGTTTCAATTTTCATTTTGATACAAATGTTCTAAAATTGTGGAGATGGTTGCATATCTGTGAATGTCCTAAAAACCACTGACTTGAATACTTTAACTGGGTGACTTGTATGGTATGTGAATTATATCTTAATAAAGCTGTTAAAAAAAAAACCCTTAAATACTTAACTATCTTTTTCTTAAGTAATCTCTACGCCCAATGTGGGCTTGAACTCATGAGCCTGCGATCCGGAGTCACATGTTCTACCAACTGAGCCAGCCAGGTACCCCAAATGCTTAAACTATTTTTGAATACTGCTTGTCTTTATATTTATTTATACCAAGGACTTTGCTGTTTTGTAAATCGAAATGGATGTGTAAAGCTTTACGAACTCTTCCAATTATACTAGTGATTTCCATTATACTAAGGAGGTAGTTGGAAACCTGAGAACATAAATAGCCATCTGGTCAACACTCTAAAATAAATCTGTAATTCTCAGATGGATGTTCCTCTATAAACTTAGTTTTTTCTGATACCAAAGTCCTTCCTTTAACTTAAATTTTATAGTTAGAATAACAAATGCCCCACCCTAATACCTTCAAGAGAACGAAGTATTATTTTACAAACCGATTTGAGTTGGCTGTTTTCATCTTTCAGTTTCACAACATGCTTGATTTTTTGCTTTAGATTTTGATGACCCAGTAATTTAGCATACGAATCTCTTAGTTTATTTAGTTGTTCCTGAGCTTCACCATGTTCATTCAACAAAGCCTGTTTCTCTGCTTCAAATGCATCCAGTTGTAGCTGAAAGAGTTTTTTTTAATAGACTTAGAAATGTTAAATTTACATGTCTCATATGAACTACAAAGGAAACTCAAATACAAAAAAAAAACCAAAAAACAAAACGATGGATGAAAACAGATCATGCTGCCATATTCTCAGGGCTCTCCATAAATTCCGTGAGACTCCTTAAAAAAACTTTGGTGTATTTCATTTCCAAGATCACTAAAACACAGGGAAAGGAGGCAAGCTAGACAGCCTTATCTGTGTGTCAGCTGGATCACCATGTTATAATCAACACTCTCACTTTTTTAAGTGGTAAGATTAGTGTTTATCTTTTTTCAAGATCAGTATATATATATATATTTATTTAGTTAAAAATATGCATATATATATATATATTTTTTTAAAGATTTTATTTTTATTTATTTGACAGAGATCACAAGTAGGCAGAGAGGCAGGCAGAGAGAGGGGGGAAGCAGGCTCCCCACTGAGCAGAGAGCCAGATGCGGGGCTCAATCCCAGGACCCTGAGATCATGACCTGAGCCAAAGGTAGAGGCCCAACCCACTGAGCCACCCAGGTGCCCCTTAAGATCAGTATATTAATTTGAGAAACAAAGAAAGAGTGTAACAAAATTAAGGATCACAGATTTACATAAATTATCAAAAATTTATATCAGGACAGCCTGCTAAGCTATTAACGTCTCTTATTAGAAAGTAATTTTTAGGGGCGCCTGGGTGGCTCAGTGGGTTAAGCCTCTGCCTTCAGCTCGGGTCATGATCCCAGGGTCCTGGGATAGAGCCCCAAGTCGGGCTCTCTGGTCAGCGGGGAGCCTGCTTCCCCCTCTCTCTCTGCCTACTTGTGATCTCTGTCAAATAAATAACTAAAATTTTTTTGAAAAAGTAATTTTTAGTCTATAAAGACTACACAAAAAAATGTATGCATAAGAATTTTAAAAAATTTATAAGTCTCCTTTAGTAGGAGTTAAAATGGCACTGTAAATATACAGCAAAGTGATCTTTCAGAAAAATCAAGTCACTGTGTTGACTGTGACAGGGAACAAAGTGAATGCCTAAAAGAAACAAAAGTGAGCATAGTCCCAATAGACAAACCTGAAAAGGTTTTGTTTTATTATATAGTTCTTCATAAAGGAGACGCCACTTATTCATTTCCTCAGTTAACTCTGCCACTGTGTTTTCTTTTCCAGCTTTTCTGTAAGGAGAAATGAAATTTTAAAACATAGTGCATTAGAAAAATTAACTGAGGCAGTCAGGTTCTAAACCTAGATTACCTTGCTTCTTCCTCTTCGAGTTGTTTCTTGAACTCTTCACCTTGTTGCTTGAGTTGGTTCTGCAAATCAGTTATTGTTTTAAGAGAGGAGACTGTGATTTCTTTAATTTCTGCCTCTTTAAGTGTTGATTTGGTCTGCAGATCTAGAAGCATCCTTCAGTTTGAGAGAGAAGAGTCCATTAAACATTTTATAGCCACTTTAGTAACTTTTCCTCTTTCTTTTACTTAACAAAACAAACCAACAAAATAAACTCAAGGAACTCCCCAAAATTGTACTTTTTTAACTATGTAAACTTTTATTTATTTTTTTTATTTATTTTTTTTAATTAAACATTTTATTTATTTATTTGAGAGAGAGAGAGAGACAGTGAGAGAGAGCATGAGCGAGGAGAAGGTCAGAGGGAGAAGCAGACTCCCCGTGGAGCTGGGAGCCTGATGCGGGACTCGATCCTGGGACTCCAGGATCATGACCTGAGCTGAAGGCAGCCGCTTAACCAACTGAGCCACCCAGGCGCCCTAACTATGTAAACTTTTAATTTGTAATTGAAAATCACCCAAAGCAAGTCATGAAATTACAATTCCCTGCATCACTTAGTAGTTGGCTTTCAACAACATTAAATTATCTTAACAGTTGTAAGGCTACAAGTGTGGGCAGGTTTTAGTTCTCCCACATACCTTGCATATTCTTTTTTTTTTTTTTAAGATTTTATTTATTTATTTGACAGAGAGAGAGCTCACAAGTAGACAGAGAGGCAGGCAGAGAGAGAGAGGAGGGGAAGCAGGCTCCCTGCTGAGCAGAGAACCCGATGCGGGGCTCGATCCCAGGACCCTGGGATCATGACCCGAGCTGAAGGCAGAGGCTTTGACCCACTGAGCCACCCAGGCGCCCCTACCTTGCATATTCTTGATTTGCATTCTCAGTTGCCAATATGTGATGATGAATGTCCTCTGCACTTTTCTCGGCCTTGGCCACTTTTTCCTGAAGTGATGAATTCTCCAGCTTAAGATCTTCTATCTCACTAGCTGTTAATGCTTTATAACTTATTAAAAGGAAAATAAAAAGTTGAAGGATTTTTCTAACTATTGTATGCATGATAAACATATAGCTCATTAGTTTTTATTTTATACAGTTTAAGGTAACACAAACAAACCCCTTATAACCCATGTATTTACGGAGGTAAAAATTCAGTTGTGCATATGTGCAAGTGTGCTTTCTCTCTCATAAATAAGTGTATAAATAAATCTTAAAAAAAAAGGAAAAGAAAACCAAAGTGCACCTTAAGCTGCGCTTAAAGGCACCCCCATATGATCATTTCAACAGAAGCAGAAAAACATTTAACAAAGTACAACATCCATTCATGATAAAAACTCTCTGCAAAGTAGGTCTAGAGGGAACATACCTCAACATAATAAAGGCCTTTTATGAAAAACCCACAAGCAACATCATAGCCAATATTGAAAAACTGAGAGCTTTTCTTTTAGGAAGAGCTCTTCCTTTAAGAAAAGAACTTTTCCAGGGCGCCTGGGTGGCTCAGTGGGTTAAGCCTCTGCCTTCGGCTCAGGTCATAATCTCAGCGTCCTGGCATCGAACCCAGATTGGGCTCTCTGCTCAGCAGGGAGCCTGCTTCCCCTCCCCCTTTCTGCTTGCCTCTCTGCCTACTTGTAATCTGTTAAATAAGTAAAATCTTTAAAAACAAACAAACAAAAAAATAAATAAAAGAGCTTTTCCTTTAAGGTCAGGAACAAGACAAGGATGTCTACTCCACCCCTTTTATTCAACATAGTACTGCAAATCCTAGCCACAGCAATTAGACAACAGAAAGAAATAAAAGGCATCCCAACTGGTAAGTAAGTACATGACATTATGAATAGAAAACCCTAAAGACCGCACCAAGAAACTACTGGAACTGATAAATGAATTCAGTAAAGTCACAGGATACAAAACTAATATACAGAAATGTGTTGTATTCCTTTACACTAATAATGAAGAAGAAGAAAGAGAAATTAAGAAAATACCATTTATAATTGTACCAAAAACAATATCTAGGAATAAATTTAACCAAAGAAGTGAAAAACCTGACTCTCAAAACTATAAAACATTGATGGAAGAAATTCAAAATGACACAAGGAAACGGAAAGGCATTCCATGCTCATAGGTTGAAAGAACAAATATTGTTAAAATGTCTATAACTGCCCAAAGCAATCTACAGATGTAATGCCATCCCTATCAAAACACCAAAAGCGACGGTATGTGATATGGTAAGTGCTGTGAAGTGTGTAAGCCTGACAATTCACAGACCCGTACCCCAGGGGCAAATAATACATTATATGTTAATAAAAATTAAAAACAAAACAAAACACTGAAAGCTTTTGCATAGAACTAGAACAAACAATCCCCAAATGTGTATGGAACCACAAAGACCTCAAACAGTCAAAGCAATCTTGAAAAAGAAAAGCAAAACTTGAGGTACTACAACTTTAGATTTCAAGTCATATTACAAAGTGGTTGTAATTAAAACAGTACGGTACAAGTATAAAAATAGACACAAAGATCAATAAAACAGAACAGAAAATCTGGAAATAATCCCACAATTATATGGTCAATTAATTTTGGACAAAGGAGGAAGGAATATACAATGGGAGAAAGACCATTTCTTCAATAAATGTTGTTGGTAAAACTGGATAGCTACCTGAAAAAGAATGAAACTGGACCACTTTCTTTCACCATACACAAAAATAAGCTCAAAATGTATTAAAAACCTGTATGTGAGACCTGAAATCATAAAAATCCTTGAAGAGAGCATCACATTAATCTGACATTGGTTATAGTAATATTTTTCTAGATATAGTCTCCTGAGGTAAGGGGAATAAAAGCAAAAATAAACTACTGGGATCACATCAGAATAAAAAGGTTTTGGCATAGCGAAGAAAACAATCAACAAAACTAAAAGGCAACCTACTGAGTGGGAGAAGATATTTGCAAATGACATATCTGATGATGGGTCAGCATACAAAATATATAAAGAACTGATACAACTCAGTATCTAAAAAACAAATACTGCAATTAACAAATGAGCAGAAGACATGAACAGAAATTTCTCCAGAGATCCAGATGGCCAACAGACACATGAAAAGATACTCAATATGACTCATCATCAGAGAAATGTAAATCAAAACTACAATGAGATATTACCTCGCACTTATCAGAATGGCTAACCTCAAAAACACAAAAAACAACAAGTGTTGACAAGGATATGGAGAAAAAGGCACCCTCTTGCACTACTGTTGGGAACGCTAACTGGTGCAGCCACTGCGGAAGACAGTATGGAGGTTCATCAAAAAATTAAAAATAGAAATATCCTATGACCCAGTAATCACATTACTGGGTATCTTCCCCCTAAATACAAAAACACTAATTCAAAGGGATACATGCACCCCTCTGTTTACAGCAGTATTATCAACAATAGCCAAACTATGGAAGTGGTCCAAGTGTCCACTGATAGATGAATGCATACAGAAGATGTGGTAGACATATACAATGGAATAATATTCAGCCATAAAAAAGAAATGAAATCTTGCGATTTGCTACAACATGGATAAAGCCAGAGAGTACGCTGCTAAATACAGTAAGTCAGAAAAAGAAAAATACCATATGGTTTCACTCATCTGGAATTTAAGAAACAAACAAGCAAAAATAAATAGATTAACCAAGAAACAGACTCTTAATTATAGAGAATAAACTGATTGTTACCAGAGGGGTGGGTGGGGGGGATGGGCGAAATAGAGGATGGGGATTAAGGAGTACACTTATAATGATGTAAAAAGATAAAATGAAATAAATAATAAAAGAAATGAAAAACCACCGAAAAGCCCAAAGTGAGAATGGGTAAATTATATTAATAAAATCAAATATTCTACAGCAGTTTTTATGAACAAACTATAACCTCAGTCAATAATGTGACTCAATTCTTGAAACATACCTATTGCAGAATATAAAGACAAGTCTCAGGAAATGACATACAGCATAATGACATTTTTTGGCAAGATTCAGGAAAAAGACAAAATTACAAAATATATTTGTATGGAAATACATGCTATAAAATTATACACAGGAAAAAAGTGAGGAAATTGTTAATGTAGGCTTTAAATGGTGTTATTTGTTGGTGGAAAGCAGGCAGATGGGATAGTAGCAGAACTCCTATATAATACCAAATTGTTGAAATCTTTTGGCTTACTGGTTTGGTTGTCTTTTATTGACTCATACATTTTTTTTTTAAAGATTTTATTTATTTATTTGACAGAGAGATAAATCAGTAGACAGAGAGGCAGGCAGAGAGAGAGGGAGAAGCAGGCAGAGAGCCTGATGTGGGGCTCGATCCCAGGACCCTGAGATCATGACCTGAGCTGAAGGCAGAGGCTTAAGCCACTGAGCCACCCAGGTGCCCCTGACTCATACATGTTGATTTTATCTTTATGTTTTATAATTTATGTGTTGTATACCATTTGCATTTATTAAATATACTAAAAAAGATATAAGAAAAAGAGACTTCATCCCAAAATGCTCTAAATATAATAAAAATGTTTGTATCAATATGCTCTTGGTGTGAGATGCACACAAATTTCTTAAATTATCCCTGAAATTCATAGTTCCCCCCTGAAATAAAATTTTTTTTAAAAAGGAAAGTAAGTAGGGGCGCCTGGGTGGCTCAGTGGGTTAAGCTGCTGCCTTCGGCTCAGGTCATGATCCCAGGGTCCTGGGATCGAGTCCCGCATCGGGCTCGCTGCTCAGCAGGAAGCCTGCTTCCCTTCCTTTCTCTCTGCCTGCCTCTCTGCCTGCTTGTGATCTCTCTCTGTCAAATAAATAAATAAAATCTTTAAAAAAAAAATAAAAAAATAAAAAAAAAATAAAAAGGAAAGTAAGTAGATAGAATAGGAAGTGAGGAAATGGATATAGTAGATATAATCTTCTATCAAGACAATCTATAAAGATGAGTACAATTTTGGATTAAGAAGGGTGTTGTGGGGACGCCTGGGTGGCTCAGTTGGTTGAGCAGCTGCCTTCGGCTCAGGTCATGATCCCAGCGTCCTGGGATCGAGTCCCACATCGGGCTCCTTGCTCATCAGGGAGCCTGCTTCTCCCTCTACCTGCCATTCTGTCTGCCTGTGCTTGCTCTCTCTCCCTCTCTCTCTCTGACAAATAAATAAATAAAATCTTAAAAAAAAAAAAAAAAAAAGAAGGGTGTTGTGAGTGAGAGGTGTTGCTGGATAGCTGCAAAAGGAAGTGGGGGAGTGAAAGGAATTAATAAAATTTATGTATTTTAAAGATTTTATTTATTTATGTGAGAGAGAGAGAGAGAGAGAGAGAGAGAGAATGTGTGTGAGTGAGTGGCGGGGAGGCGAGGAAGAGACAGAGAGGCAGGGAGAGGAAGAAGGAAAGAATCTCAAGTAGACCACATCTTGAGCGTGGAGCCTGAAGTGCAGGTTTGATCTAATGCCCCTGGGATCAAGACCTGAGCTGAAACCAAGAGTCTGATGCTTAAAAGACTGAGCTACCCAGGCACCCCTAAAACTTACATATTTTATATCTATCTATCTATATCTATATAGATATAGATAGATAGATATTTTTTTAAAGATTTGAGAGAGTACGCTAGCGGGGGAGGGGTAGAGGGTGGGGGGTGGGGTGGGGGAGAGAGAGAGAGAGAGAGAGAGAGAGAGAGAGAGAGAGAGAAGCAGACTCCCTGCTGAACACGGGGCTCTATCTCATGACCCTGAGATCATGACCTGAGCCGAAACTGAGTCAGACGCTTAAATGATTGAGCCACCCAGATGCCCCTAAAATTTATGTATTTTATTTTTAAGATTTCATTTATTTATTTGAAAGAGAGAGAATGAGAGAGAGAGAGCACGAGAGTGGGGAGGGTCAGAGGGAGAAGCAGACTCCCGCTGAGCAGGGAGCCCAATGCGGGACTGGATCCTGGGATTCCAGGATCATGACCTGATCAAAGGCAGTCACTTAGCCAACTGCCACTCAGGTGCCCCTAAAATTTATGTATTTTATTTTATTTTCTTAAGATTTTATTTATTTATTTGACAGAAAGAGACACACAGAGAGAAAAGGAACACGAGCAGGGGGAGTGGGAGAGGGAGAAGCAGAGCCTGATGCGGGGCTCAATCCCAGGACTCCGGAATCATGACCCGAGCCGAAGGCAGACACTCAATGACTGAGCCACCCAGGTGCTCCAAATTTATGTATTTTAAAGATAAATGCACATTAACATTTTTTTATACTGATTGAGACAAATTCAGTAGAAAGGTTGAAAAGGACAAATGGAATAATGTTACTGAAGGCTAAAAGACTGGAACACTCCTCCTGTAATAGGTGAGATGATAGGATGAGCATAAATGCAGGTGTGTTTACAGGTTTGGTAATGAGGAGATAAAACCTTAAAAATTCTTTGTGAGGAAAAAGATGGTGCCAGGAGAGTAAGACAGAAGTGCCAATGGTTTGAGAGTACATGAAATTTGATGGGGATGGCAGGAAAGGAAATTTGTATACATAGTAAGATTACCAGGTGATAATCCTAAATGCCCATTTATGGCTGGTAATTATGGAATTTAGAGTAATACCAACGCCTCTATTAGTGTGGTTATTTTTTCAGATTTCGCTAAACATGCCTCCCCACTCATATTATATTTAAGAGGGCAGGCTCCTGATAAAAATACCTTTCAAACTGAGCAGTAACGTCTCCAAGGTTTTGCACTGTACTATCATACTTCTCCTGTAAAAGCAGGGTAGTCTGACTGAGAGTAGCATTCATTTTTTCCAGTTCAGCTTCTTTCCTAAGGAACAGTGAAAAGATAAAACACTAATTACAAATCATTATTCTAAGGAAGGGATTAGTATTTACCTTTTGATACTGTGAATCATGTGTCCAATGTCTGCATCTTTGTATCCACTACTGGATAGCTTAGATCTAATTTTACAGTCTGCTTCTAATAGCATGTTTACTTGTGCACTAACTTCTCTTCTGGCTTCATCTTATCTTTCCTGCCCTTATCTTACTTTTGTTTTTATCCTAATTTACTCATTTCTAAATTTATCTTTCAATTTTACATGTACTTATATAGGTAGTTAAAACATTCTTTTTTGAAGAAGGTAGGGTAAAAAGACTAAATCTTAACAACAGCAACCAAAACTAAAGAAAAATTACCAGTTAAAAAAAACTTGGATTGAATAAAGTCTCTGCATTTAAATATTTAAGAAATACTAAGTGTCTTTAACTACACTTGGTATTTCTTTGAAAAAAGTTTATAGGGATCCCTGGGTGGCTCAGTCAATTAAGTGTCTGCCTTCAGCTCAGGTCATGATCCCAGGGTGCTGGGATTGAGCCCTGCATTGTTTCTTCCTCTCCCTCTGCCAGCTGCTGCCCCTCCCATGTGTTTTCTGTCAAATAAAGAAATAGAATCTTGAAAAACAAAAAAGAAAAGAAAAGAAAAGAGTTTTTAGGACTATATAGATTTATTTTAGTAATCTTCATAATAAATTGTTATTACTTAAAGATTCATTAACTTATTTGGTAGATTATTATTCATTTATAGGCTGTCAGACACAGAAAATAAACAGCTAATCAAATTCCTTGATTTTTTTAAAAGATTTTTTTTTTAAAAAAGATTTTATTTATTTATTTGACAGAGAGAGAGATCACAAGGAGGCATAGAGACAGGAGGGGGCGGAGGTGGGGTGGGGAAGGCTCCCTGCTGAGCAGAGAGCCTGATGTGGGCCTTGATCCCAGGACCCTGAGATCATGACCTGAGCCGAAGGCAGAGGCTTAACCCACTGAGTCACTCCGGAGCCTCAAATTCCTTCCTTTTTAAAAATTTTAAATTATTTATTTATTATGTTCAATTAGCCAGCATATAGTACATCATTAGTTTTTGTTGTAGTGTTCAACGATTCATTAGGTGCATATAACACCCAGTGCTCATCACAACACGTGCCCTCCTTAAGATCTATCACTTGGTAACCCCATCTCTCCTCATCAAATTCCTTCTATAATGAGTATGGGTTTTCAAAAGTATATATACCAATAGCCGAAAGCAATCACATAGTAGTATAGGATTTATGACAAAAATATTCTCTTCCCTATCCCATAGAGAAATCACTTTCAATTTTCTTAGTTTTTTCTTATGCTTCTAAAATTTCCAGGCTGGAAGGGACTTTAGAGATCATGTCATTAAAACCTCTTAATTTTGTATCTAATGAAATAGAAAATTAAAGAAATTAGAATTGTCTTGCTTAGGATCACAGAGCTGGTTAGCAGATCCAGCAATAAAATCCTTATCTCCTGACCTCTGTACCCAGCTCCTTGAGTTTGCATAAATGATTGTCTCAACGTCCTTTCCTCCCCGAAACTGACATCATCTACTCAGTTTCTTAAAGTGCCTGTTCCCTGAGCCTGGCTCCAGTATAGAATAATTCCCCTAATAACACTTTGGTACTTACTGCCCCCTCAAAAGGAGGTTATATATAAAAGCTTTGTGTCCTTTTTATCTCTGATTACCACAAGAAAACAGAAAGAGGATTTTAGTAAAAATATGTTAACAGGAGAGAGATACACAGTTGTTAGATACATTATAATTTTGTGGACTCAGGTATAGTTCTTGGTTCCTTTTGAGAAATATTTTTAGTACGGAAATCCCAAGGACTAAAATAACAATTATTTTAGGTGCAACTTGAATTTTTTTTTTTTTTTTTTAAGATTTTATTTAATTATTTGTCAGAGAGAGAGAGGGAGAGAGAGCAAGCACAGGCAGACAGAATGGCAGGCAGAGGCACAGGGAGAAGCAGGCTCCCCGATGAGCAAGGAGCCCGATGTGGGACTCGATCCCAGGACGCTGGGATCATGACCTGAGCCGAAGGCAGCTGCTTAACCAACTGAGCCACCCAGGCGTCCCAGGTGCAACTTGAACTTAAGAATCAACCTGGATATTTTAATTTAAATAATGTGGTGCAGAAGGATGCATAATGTAATAAAAATAGGGGATTAGAATTAAAAGCAAAGTCCAAGGGGAACCTGGCTGGCTCAGTCAGTGACTCTTGATCTCGGGGCTGAGTTCAAGCCCTACAGTGGGTGTGGGAAATACTGAAAAAAAAAAAGAAAAAAGAGGGGCGCCTGGGTGGCTCAGTGGGTTGGGCCTCTGCCTTCAGCTTGGGTCCTGGTCTCGGGGTCCTGGGATTGCACCCTGTATTGGGCTCTCTGCTTGGCGGGGAGTCTGCTTCCCCCCCTCTCTCTGCCTGCTTGTGATCTCTCTCTCTCTGTCAAATAAATAAAAATTTTTTAAAAAATCTTAAAAGAAAAATTAAAAAAAAAAAAAAAAAAAGATGGGTGCCTGGATGGCTCAGTCATTAAGCATCTGTCTTTGGCTCAGGTCATGATCCCAGGGTTCTGGGATCGAGCCCCACATCGGGCTCCCTGCACAGCAGGAAGCCTACTTCTCCCTCTGCCCCTTGCTTGTGTTGTCTCTCTTTCTGTCAAATAAATAAATAAAATCTTTAAAAAAAAAAAAAAAGAGAGAAGTTTGAGATCTCTTAAATTTCTTATTTTTGAATATTTCCCAGGGTTTGGTTATTCTTTTCTATTCTTTTGCTTTTTTGATTGCTACTTCTGAGAGCACAGGTACTCAGTAATTAAAGATGCAACTTATGCAACGTAAACTAATGTACACATAGGTGAAAAGCGGAAATGTTTCTTATTCAAGGGTGGGATTCTGACCTTTGTTTTCTTTCTAAATCTGTTATTGCTATAATGTTGACATCCAATAATTTTAGACAACACACGAGCAGTAAGGGAACCCCAAATTTTGGTCATTTATTAACATCCTTTTAAACTTTTGGCCTGAAAAAAAAAGAAGCTACGCTTCTGACTTCGGCTGTCATACTTGTTTGCATAAACATTCTATGGATATATTTTACTTCTCTCTATTCCTTACTTATGAAATAATTCCAACCTCACTTACTTGCATAACTGACCTATGAATCCTGAGAGAATGTACTGGAAAATACTTTTTAACCTCTGAAGTCATATCAGACACAAGGTCTTATTAATACAAACCCTCTCAGCTTTTCTTCTAGGAGTTTCAGTTCTTCAGCTCGAGATTTTGTTTCCTCTTCCAACTGTCTGACTAGCCTTTCAGCTTGTTCCTCCTTTTGCTGTAATTTATCTAGTTCATCCAGTGCTTGCTTTAATTCTTCCTCAAAGAGACTCCTCTCTTTCATCATTTCCTCTTGAAAAGAACATAGCTTCTGTTGAAGACTGGAGGACAATTCCTACATCCAAACAGAAAACCACTGAAATAGTATGAAATGGCCTTCTGAGGCTTTTACTAAGCACAAAAAAGTACAGATAATAAAGTATGAATACTAAATTCGAGAACTTCAAAGAAACTTGAAAAGTACAGATGTCACCTGCGTGTCATCATGGATTATATCCTGCACCATGTTAACACTGCGGTAAATGTTGTTTCAGTCTTTATTCTATGTATCACACACCCACAACACATTTCTTGTAAAATTAAAATTATAATTTACAACTGAATTTTAGCATTTATCTTTCTCAGATGATACTACTTGAAAGGTATACTGTGATTTCAATAGTATAAAAATGTATTTGAATGTTATATTATAAATCACTACTGTCAAAAAGTTCTAACATTAAAATAAAGAAGGGGCACCTGGGTGGCTCAGTGGGTTAAGCCTCTGCCTTCGGCTTGGGTCATGATCTCAGGGTCCTGGGATCGAGCCCCACATTGGGCTCTCTGCTCACGGGGAGCCTGCTTCCCCCTCTCTCTCCCTGCCTGCCTCTCTGCCCACTTCTGGTCTCTATCCGTCAAATAAATAAATAAAATC
Organism: Enhydra lutris kenyoni; assembly: GCF_002288905.1. Classification (NCBI taxonomy): domain Eukaryota; kingdom Metazoa; phylum Chordata; class Mammalia; order Carnivora; family Mustelidae; genus Enhydra; species Enhydra lutris. The sequence continues at coordinate 25,232,699 of NW_019154089.1, forward strand.
TTTAAAAAATAAAAAATAAAGTAAAGAAGACACAAATAAATGGAGGGATACTCTGTCCTTGTGGATTGGAAAATTAATATTGTTAAAATATCCATACAACCATAGCAATCTATAGATTCTACGCATTCCCTATCAAAATGGGAAATTTTACAGAAATAGAACAATACTAAAATTTGTATTGAGACATAAAAGACCCTGAATAGCCAAAGTGATCTTGAGAAAGAAGAACAAAGTTGGCGGCATCATGCTCCCTGATTTCAAACTCTCTTACAAATCTATAGTACTCAAAACAGTATGGTATTGGCATAAAAACAGACACATTGAGGGGTGCCTGGTGGTTCAGTTGGTTAAGTGTCTGCCTTTGGCTCACGTCATGATCCCAGGGTTCTGGGATCAAGCCCTACATTGGGTCCTTTGCTCAGCAGGGAGCCTGCTTCTCCCTCTGTGTGTGTCAAATAAATGAAATCTTAAAAAAAAAAAAGACATATCAATCAATAGAATAAAGCCCAGAAACAAAAAAAATTAGACACATCAATCAATAGAATAGAGCCCAGAAACAAACCCATACATACAGTCAATTAATTTATGATAAAAGAGGCAAAAAATATACAATGGGGAAAGAATAGTTTCTTCAATAAATGGTATGGGGAAAACTGGAAAACCACAAGCAAAGAAGGAAGGTGGACCTACTACCTTATACCATAAACAAAAATTAACTCAAAATAGATTAAAGACTTGAATATAAGACCTGAAAACATAAAACTTCTAGAAGAAAACATAGTAAGCAACTTGACCTTGATCTTGGTGATGATCTTTTGGATATGACACCAAAGCAAAGGCAACAAAAGCAAAAATAAACAAATGGGATGGTATTAAACTAAAAAGCTACTACAAGAAGGGAAACCATCCAGAAAATGAAAATGTAGCCTACTAAATGGGAGAAAATATTTGCAAATCATATATCTGATAAGGGATTAATATCCAAAATATGTAAGGAACTCTTACAGTTCAAAAGCAAAAAAAAAAAAAAAAAAAACAAAAACCAAAAAACCAAAAAACCCTAACAATCTGATTGAAAACGGGGCAGCAAGTGTGAATAGATGTTTCTCCAAAGACATATAGACAGCCAACAGGTACATGAAAAGATGCTCAAAAACACTCATCATCAGGGAAATGCAAATCAAAACCACAGTGAGATTTACCTCATACCTGTCAGAATGGTTTTTATCAAAAGGACAAGAAACAGGAGTGCCTGGCTGGCTCAGTTGGTAGACAATGTGACTCCTGATCTTGGGGTCATGAGTTCAAACCCCACCTTGGGCAGTGAAATTCCCTCCCCCGAAAAAGGACAAGAAATAGTAAAAGAGTAAGTGTTGGAGAGGATATAGAGAAAAGCGAACCCTTGTGAGCTGTTGGTGTGAATATCAGTTGGTGCAGTCACTATGGAAAACAGTATGAATGTTTCTCAAAAAATTAAATACACAACTGCCATACAATCCAGCAATTCCACTGCTAAGTATTTATCTGAAGAAAATGAAAATAGAAAAGATATATGCATCCAATGTACACATCAGCATTATTTACAATTGTCAAGATATTGAAAAAACTTAAATATCTACTGATGGATGAATGGATAAAGAAAATGTGGTATATACACAATTGAGTATTATTTATCCATTAAATAAAGAAGGAAATCTTGCTATCTATGATGTTATGGATGGACTTTGAGGATGTTGTAATAAATGAAATAAATCAGACAAAGAAAATTACTATATGATCTTACTTATATGTGGAATCTAAAAACAAACAAATAAAAAACCCAGCTACAGAGGACAGACTGATGCTTGCCTGAGGCAGGGGTGGGCAAAATGGAGAAAGGAGTCAAAAGGTATAAACTTCCAGTTATAAAATACTCAGTCATGGGGATATAATGTACAGTGGGGTGACTATAGTTAACAATACTGTATTGCATATTTGTAAGTTGCTAAAAGAGTAGATCTTAAGGGGCACCTGGGTGTCTCAGTGGTTAAGTGTTGGCCTTCGGCTCAGGTCACGATCCCAGGTGCTGGGATTGAGCTCTACATCGGGGTTTCTCCCTCTCCCTCTGTCTCCGGCTCTGCCTACTTGTGCTCTCTATCTCTCTGTCAAATAAATAAATAAAATCTTAAAAAAAAAAAAAGAGTAGATCTTAAATGTTCTCCTTAGAAGGAAAAAAATTCTTTAGCTATCTATAGTGACAGATGCTAACTAGGCTTATTGTGATAATTTTGCAATATACACAAATATTGAATTGTTATGTTGTTTACTAGAAACTCACATACTGTTGTATGTCAATTTATACCTCAATCAAAAACAAAAAGAAAAACCCGAGATAGATGTGCCCAGAGCACTTAATGAAAGAAAACCGGACCCTTTGCCTTTAAGAAGAATGGTCACTGTAAACAAGCATTCTCTCTACACTTTATACTCCTAACAATGCATTTAGGATCTTAAATAATAAGATACAAAAAAACATTTGAAAGGTCTGCCAACAATAACTGCAGTTGCGGGACTGGATGGCAGAAAAAAAATAACAAAAAAACAAAAGAACCCAGGTAAAGTGAAAATTGCCTCTGATTATACGCCACCTCAATCTTAACGTTTTCTCAATGTAGAGATAACCATTAGTTAGTTTGGTATATATGCCTTCTGGTCTTTTCCTACACACTTATGTACTTAAAAAAATACACACACACACACACACACACACACACACACACATATAAATAACATAAACTACATATGTAAAGATCACACAAAAAAATCCTAAAAATGATTGTTGAAATCTTTAAGTCAGTATATATAGATCTACTTAATTCCTTCAGTTGTTGCAGGTTGCCCAACAATATTTCATATCAATGCGTTCGAGTATCTATTTGCTCCACTCTCACTAACATGTTATGTATTATCAAATGTCTTAATTTGTACCAATCTTTTAAGGGAAAAACAATTATTTCCATTTTCCATTTCTTTATTACTAAGGTAGAACATCTTTTCATGTTTACAGATTATCTGAATTTTGACCTCTGAGAATGATGAATTTCCATCCTTTGCTCATTGGTTTTTGAGAACTGTTTTTCTCACTAATATGTACATTATTCTTTATGTAATCTAGATTTTTAAAAATGTCACTTTCGTTTCACATGCATTTAGATACCATTTTAAAACATAACTGTAGGGGCGCCTGGGTGGCTCAGTGGGTTAAAGCCTCTGCCTTCGGCTCAGGTCATGATCCCAGGGTCCTGGGATCGAGCCCCGCATCGGGCTCTCCGCTCGGTGGGGAGCCTGCTTCCTTCTCTCTCTCTCTCTCTGCCTACTTGTGATCTCTGTCTGTCAAATAAATAAATAAAATCTTTAAAAAAAAAAAACAAAAAAAAACATAACTGTAAATGCCCAAGTAGTAATCTAACACATGTGCCAGGAAAATACATATTTTTTAAGATTTTAGTTTTAAGACTTTATTTTATTTTTTTAGAGATTTTATATATTTAAAGTCAATCAGAGAAAGACAGTTATCATGTGATCCTCTGATATGAGGAATTTGAGAGGTAGGGTAGGGGTTTGGGGGGGTAGGGAAGGAAATAATGAAACAAGATGGGATCAGGAGGGAGACTAACCATAAGAGACTCTTAATCTCACAAAACAAACTGAGGGTTGCTGAGGGGTGAGGGGGCAGGGAGAGGGTGGTTGGGTTATGGACATTGGGGAGGCTATGTGAAATGGTGAGTGCTGTGAAATGTGTAAGCCTGATGATTCACAGACCTGTACCCCTGACGCAAATAATACATTACATGTTAATAAAAATAATTAAATAAAAAAAGGTTTTATTTATTTATTTGACAGAGAAAGACACAGCAAAAGAGGGAACACAAGCAGGGGGAGTGAGAGAGAGAGAAGCAGGCTTCCCACTGAGCAAGGAGCCTGATTCAGGGCTTGATCCCAGGGCTCTGGGATCATAACCTGAGCTGAAGGCAGAGGCTTAAAGATAGAGCCACCCAAGATTTTACTTTTAAGTAATTTCTTAACCCAAGGTGAGGCTGGAACTCATAATCCTGAGATCAAGAGTCATATGCTTGACCAACTAAACCAACCAGGTGCCCCACAAGAAAAAAAAATTTTTTTAAAGATTTTATTTATTTATTTGACATAGAGAGAGAGAGACAGCAAGAAGGGGAACACAAAGTAGGGGGAGTGGGAAAGGGAGACGCAGGCTCCCCACGGAGCAGGAAGCCCGATGCAGGACTCAATCCCAGGACCCTATGATCACCGCCTGAGCTAAGGCAGAAGCCTAATAACTGAGCCACCCAGGTGCCCCAAGAAAATATTTTTAAACAATTTTCTTATTTTGGTTCATTAGTTGCTTATAATTTTTTCACATTATCGATAACCCTGTCATAAACATCGCTGCAGATAAATCTGCAGCATAGACAGGACAATTTACTCAGGATAAGATTCTAAAAATAGAAATGTCAGAGTGAAGCACATATACAATTGAAAGGTCTTCTGATACACAGGGAGATGTATGACATATAATAAGCACAAGTTGTTTTCTTATATTGTAGTAAACTACCTTCTCTTGTTGCAGAAGTGAATCAATCTGTAATTCTTTTTGTTGTAGTTTTTCATGTTCCTGTTTTTCAAGAGTAAGTTTCTCCTTTAAGTTTTGCATTTCAGAATTTAGAGTTTCATTCCATCCTCTATCCCTCTTGACAAGGTCTTCTATAAAAGTGAAAAACGCTGAAATTAGATACTAACTTTGAGAAACCAGATTTCCATATTTTCTGCTATTAGCATGTTACACAGATCAAGTATTTGCAAAGAAATAAAGCCAAAACATGACTCAGAAGTTTGTATCATTTACTATATAGGATATAGTAATTCTATAATAAATAAATAAATTCTATAATAAAACCTTGAAAATTGGTTCTGTATCTTCTCATTTTAAATGGCCACCTAATGGGGAAGTCAAAAACTGCACCACTGCATGTACTTCAATGAAGACAAGCAATATATAGAAATAAACAGAGAACAAACATTATAAAAGATAAAAATCCTCACATAGAGAACAGGATTTTTATGTTGTTTACATAATTATTAAAAGATGTTTTCATATAGCAGTACTTTCCTTAAATATCGTACATATTATTTCTTTAAATACCTTTTTCTTTCTCGAGCAGCTGACACGTAGCATTCAGGTCTTCTACTTGTTTAGAAAGTAAAACATTTTCCTCAAGAGACTGCTTAAGGCTTACAACTTCATGATTCTTCTCTTTCAAATTTTCCTCTAACTGGGCAATATCTAGCTTGTATTTTTCCACTTGATCTGATGCACAACTGCATTAAAACAAATTATTTTGAAGAGCACATGATTTAGGCACAAGGAAAATGAACTAAAAAAGTATGAAATGATGTACTCATCACTATTCAACAAACTAAGGTCCAATTAAAAACTACTATTCAAAAAAATAAAAAAGAAAGAAAAAAAAACTACTATTCATATTACCTAATTTCTTCGATGTATTCTAAGAGTTTTTCTGTTTCGGATTTTTCGTCAATCTTTTCCTTCTCTATTGAAAACCTGAAAAAAAATGGCATATGTGAATATATACAATAATCACACGTAATGCTTAATCTGTACCAAATACTGCCATATTGGATATGCTGTTTCTAGAGTCCAAATACTTTTTTTTAATGTGGGTTTTTTTTTTTTTTCAAGATTTTATTTATTTGACAGAAAGAAACACAGCGAGACAGGGACCACAAACAGCGGGAGTAGGAGAGGGAGAAGCAGGCCTCCCGCTGAGCAGAGAGTCCGATGTGGGGCTTGATTCCAGGACCCTGGGATCATGACCCAAGCCGAAGGCAGACACCCAACAACTAAGCCACCCCAGAGCCCCTAATGTGGGTTTTTCTAATAAAGATTTTATTTTTAAATAATCTCTACACCAAATGTGGGACTCAAATTTACAACCTTGAGATCAAGAGTCACATGCCCTACTGTAGCATCCAAATTCTAAACCATTATTTTATGTGACCTCAGGTTGACAATTTAAAATATACAAATAGGAAACTGAAGTATTTTTTTTTAAGATTTCCAAATAAATTCTGATAAAATGGCTAAGATGATGAGAATTATCACCTATAACAACCTAAGTGTTAGAAATGATCTTTCCTATAGTTTTCCTGGCTTCCCTACCCACAACACGTAGAAAACAGCACTTTATTGCTATAAAGCCTTTGTTTTAGGTTGCCTTTTATCTAATTGCTCATGGGTTACCTCCTCCAAACAATTCAATTTAAAAAATGAGCAAATGATTTAGATACCTTATAAAAAGATTTTTATGAATGGTCAGTGAGCACAGAAGGAGAAGCTTGACCCTTATAGTAACAAAATTACAAAGGAGACACTACTTCCTACCTACTAGAAAGGCTAAAATCAAATAGACTGACAATATCAAACCTTGGAGAGGAAGTGGAACTGGAATTATATCATATACTGCTAAGTACGACTGTAAAATGTGACAACCACTTTTGAGTTTTTTAACACATTATATGTATACTACACTACCCTATGATCAGGAATTCTAAACCTAGATGTTTATTCAAGAGAAATAAAAACCTATGTCCACAAAGACATACATAGTAGTCTTATTCACAATAGAAACTGGAAATCCAAATAATGACCAACAGAGAAATAGTCAACAAATGGAGGTATATTCAGGAGGTATAATCATGGTGCTACAACAAAGATTATGAGGCCTTTCCTCATCATTTATACGGAAGATAGACAAAATTAAGACATTCATACATCTTTTCAGCATAAAATGTTTGGGAATCATCAGGGCTCAGTTGAAGAAGAGAAACAGGGCAAGCAGGGAGCAATAAGTTAAGTGAAGGAAGGTTTAGTCTTGGTAAACAAGAGCAAGGTGAGAGAGGAAAATCAAGAATTAGTTACACTTAATAATTTCTTTCTTTTTTAGTCACTCACAGTTTCCCCTCAAGTTGTGCTATTTTCCCCTGAGACTCCTCAAGATTCTTCTGAGTGACCTGTAGCTTCACCTCCATGCCTTCCTGTTTAGCCATCATACTCTACACAACAGAAATAACTGTTTTAGGAAATGAGAGATCATTCAGATCCCCAGATCCAGACACGGCAAACTCACCAAGATATCACTCACCCTCATCTTCGTTTCTCTTTTGTTCCTAAGTTTCATTAACTCAAGGCTTAGAAGTCTCATAGTCTTCTGGTTATTATCTTCAGAAAACTAAGTACAAGAAACATAAAAAATTCAGAAATATTTTCTACAAGGTCTTATATAAAAATCACAGAAATATTGATTATTCTCTTATTGGGCCCATTATTTACCTACATTATACTCTGGTAGGAAAAACAGGCTTTGACCACACCCAGTTACTGATTTTACACTACTACTGTTCTTGTCCCTCTCTTTGATTAATATGACTTTCTGGTTCATTTATTTAATTTTTTGGGAAGGTTTTATTTTTAAGTAATCTCCACCCAATGTGGGGCTCGAACTCACAACCCCGAGATCGGGAGTTGCATTCTCTACAGATTGCGCCAGACAGGCACCCCTTTCTGGTTTATTTTTGAGAGTGTTTGGGTGGTCACCTACCTCTGCATGCTGCAGAGTCCACTGCAAGCCTCTATAACAAGCTTCTTGGGGAGAATTCTGTCAAGTGTGCTTGCTTAATAAAATGCATCTGAATTGCCTGATCTCTTTGGAAATATGTAGATTACAGGGTCCACCCCAGGCCTACCAAATCAGAATCTCCCTCAGTGGGGTCCAGGAATCTGCTCCCTTCCACAAGCTTGATTCTTATGCACCCTCATTCTCTTTGTGATCAAAGAGCTCAGCACATTACAGGCCCTGAATAAATGACTGTTATTAAACTGAACAGTGATTTACAGCCTCCTTATACTTCAGACAAAAGCAGATGACCATATGATGTCCTTTAAGATCTATTAGTATGGTAATACTAATAGACAAATTTATCTATTAAATATAGTTAGTCCACAAATTTATTCATTTCCCACTTCATTTCCAAAAGGATTTGCGATGGAAGCCTGCTGTTCTGCTATTATTTATTTCAGAGAAAGATCTTTACAGTGGCTTCTAGGTGTAAATTTTGTAAGTTTTATTAATGGTCTTATTTACTGGGGGTGACTATGAAGAAGGATGAGAAAATGTCAGACATTAAAACAAAAGTAACTTGTTTATCACCTCTTATATGTCAGGTACCATAACAAAAAGACCATAATAATTCTTCTTGGAAACAGTTTAACATTTAAAATACATTTGCTGAAGGCAAAATACTAAACTAGAGCCTAAAATTCCCAAACAACTATATAAGAAAAAAACATGTTTAGAATTTATTCCATAGTAAATATTCTTGTCAGGTTCAAATACCTTTGATTTTAGTAGTTCATTAGTCCTGGTTAACTCAATAAGCTGTTTTTCTAGTGAAGCATTACTTGCAGAGAGAGATGTTTTCTCCCTGACTGTAGCATTTAGCTTGGCCTCTATTTTTTCCAACTCAGCTTCCAGATCCTGGATCCGCTTGTCCTGAGTACCACGTTCTTGCACAAGAACACGAATCTGGACATAAACAAGGTGATAAATGAATGAATCACCAATACAGTGCCAACATAACTATATGCTATTGATAATGAAAACAATGCTTAACCGATCGGGCCACCAGGCGTTCCAACTCTTTCCATTTTATAGCACATTTATTTTTCAGTTAAGTTGAAGCACTGCTTACCTCTTTTTCTAATATCTTCAAATCTTTATCATTCTTTTGAGATTCCCTCTATTTAAAAGTCAAAGAACAGAGACAAACAAATTTAAATGCCACAAATATCACAAATTTGATTTTCAGCTATAAAAAAACATTAAAGTTTAATTCCTCTTTCTTTTCTTTTTCTTTCTCTTTCTTTTCTCTCTCTCTTTCTTTTTTTTTTAACTAAACTCTACCTACCAATGTGCAGCTTGAACTCACAACCCAAGATCAAGAGTCACATACTCTACTGAATCAGCCAGGCACCCCTTTGTTTTTTGTTTTTTTTTTTTTTCCTTAAAGATCTAATTGGCTTCATTAAGTGATTCATGAATCAGGCAGCAACCTATCTAGCAAGTGGAGGGGAGCTCCTCACCAAACAGCTAATTTCTATTTAAAACATTTTACTTAGCCTAGTAAACATTTTGTAGGAGACTTATCTGGTAGAAGAAGGAAAATGTTCTTTAAATCTTAAAATATTTCAGGTTTAAGTTTTCATCCTACTAGATTATTAGGCTTTCCTAATAAGTCCAGGGAAAAGAACAGGTGGAGCTTCATGAATAAAGCTACTGAATGCCTTCTTTCTAATGTTAAACATTAATACATTTTGAATATTTAATTATGTTATTCCAGAAAGAAAAGAATCTTACAAAGAGAAATAAAGTTAAACCTTGATACCCAAAGAGGGAAAAAAAGTTACACATGCAAAGACATAAAAATTAAAATGGTGTAAGCGGATTTTTTTTAAAAGATTTATTTGGGGTGCCTGGGTGGCTCAATGGGTTAAAAGCCTCTGCCTTCTGCTCGGGTCGTGATCCCAGGGTCCTGGGATAGAGCCCAGCATTGAGCTCTCTGCTCCTCGGGGAGCCTGCTTCTTCCTCTCTCTTTGCCTACTTGTGATCTCTGTCAAATTAAAAAAAAAAAAAAAATCTTTAAAGATTTTATTTATTTGTTTGAGAGAGAGAGAACACAAAGGGGGTAAGGTCAGAGGGAGAAGCAGACTCCCCACGGAGCAGAGAGCCAGATATGGGGCTAGATTCCAGGATCGAGACCTGAGCTGAAGACAGACGTTTAATCAACTGAGCCACACAGGTATCCCTTGTCAGCTGATTCTAATTTACTTATTGCCTTTATTCTAAATAAGACACACAATTTTGCTCTATGTATTTTTATATCCAACAGCTTTTCTGACACAATAGCCCTAAACAGAATATCCATCTTTTCTACCTAAAATGGAATAAAATGGATAAACATACTGCACACAAATTGTTTTATGTGCTTCTAAGTTGAGGGGGCCTACATCATTCTCATATTTATTAATTTTCCACAGGATGGAATTTTCTATCAAGAATGGCCAATTTTTTAGGGGTTTTATACAAACCTGTATGCAATTTAGTTTTCTAAGAGTTCTGTAGTCAATTCGAAATTTTAGAACCGTTTCTTTAAGAAATTCAAATCAGGAAATTTAAATCAACTTCTTTAAAAAATTTTTTTAAATTTTAATTCCAGTACAGTTAATATACAGTGTAATATTAGTTTCAGGTGTACAATATGGTGATTCAACACTTCCATACAACACCAGGTGCTCATCAAGACAAGAACACTCCTTAATCCCCACCCCTATGTCACCCATCTTTCCACCCTCCTCCTCTCTGGTAACATCAATTTGTTCTCTCAAGTTAAGAGACTGTTTCTTGATTTGTCTCTCTCTTTTTTTCCCCCCTTTACTCATTTGTTTTGTTCCTTAAATTCCACGTATGAGTGAAATCATATGGTATTTGTCCTTCTCTGACTTATTTTGCTTAGCATTATCCTCTCTAGGTCCATCCATGTTATTGCAAACAGCAGGATTTTATTCCTTTCTATGGCTGAAGAATATCTCATTGTATATACATTTAAATCACTGTGTAAGAAAAGACTGTCTATATCAGTGCTGCCCTATAATATATCACAGACCACATACATATTTTCTTTTAGAGAAGAAATGGGGAGGAGCTGAGCAGGGAGCCCAACCTGGGGCTCAATCCCAGGACGTAGAGATCATGACCTGAGCTGAAGACAGGCGCTAAACCAACTGAACCACCCAGGCACCCCCACATATGTATTTTCAAATTTTCTAGTAGTTACATATATATGTTTTAAAGTTATTTATTTATTTAAGCAATCTCTATGCCCCGTGTGGGGCTCAAACTCATGACCTCAAAATCAAGAGCCGCACACTCTTCTGACTGAGCCAGCCAGGCACCCCTCTAGTAGTCACATTTAAAAAGTAAAAATTTTAGTAATATATTTTATTTTACCCTAAATGTAAGAAGTATTATTTCAATTATTGTCATTAGTATAAAATTATTAGTGAAACATTTTATGTGTTTTGTATTAGGTCTTCAAACCTTGCTGTGTATTTTATATTTATGGCACATCTCAATTCAAATGCTAGATTTTTTATCAGAAATAGCTATCTATGGGGCACCTGAGTGGCTCAGATGTTTAAGCATCTGACTCAATCTCAGCTCAGGTCTGGATCTCAGGGTTGTGAGTTCAAGCCCCACACTGGGCTCCAAACTGTAATGCTGGGTGAGGGACTACTTCTAAAAAAAAAAAGAAAAAAAAAAAAAAAAAAAGAGAGAGAGAGAGAAAGAAATAGCTATCTATATTTAGATTCCACAAACTGTGCAGATGAAGAAGTAGATTCATATCCCCAATATGTTCCAAAAAAAAAATTTGTGTTTTCCAACAATAGAATCAAGTACTGGTTTTTAAATATATATTAATTAAAATTAAATAATATTAAAAATTTAGCTCTTCAAGTTCTCAATAGCCACATGTGGCTAATCACTTCCATATTGGATAATGAAGCCCTTTATTATAAAATGAGAGACTTAGGTAATTGCTGAACAAATGAACAAGGCTAAGCTTAACCTACAGCCTTGGTTTCCTAACTTTGAATCTTTTTCATATTAACAAATTTCTTTTGTAACTTCTTAAGAAACTACAACTTGCTTTATGAACTAATGGAAACAGTTACAACATGTAGGCTGTTGCACAAGCCATAACATGAAGTTAAGAATTTAATCTCCCACCACTCAAAAACTGAGAGTTTTTGAGCCGCACATCTCTTTAAGGCATTAGAATTTTTTTTCCTTTTTCTTCACCTATACTTACCTTTCCACACAAATAAACAAAACTAAAACAACTCAAATGATATTAACTACCAAATCAAAGAACTGCAAACTTTTTAAAGGCTTACAAGGAGTTAGACAAATTACCTAGATAGAGAAATGACTGAGAAGTGGGTACCATATTGTAATTCTGAGCTATGCGCATGTTTAAACAATATATTTAGTAATAATGCAGGCAGAAATGAAATCTTGGTATAGTCCTAATGATAATATTTTTTATTAACTTATAAGTTTACTTATAACCTTACTTTATACACTTAATCCATTCTAGTCAAATAAAAAACCTTTCAGAAATATTTTCATGATTTAGGTGATAAACCAGCTAGAATATCAGAGTTCCTCACCTTTTTTTTTTTTTTTTTTTTAAGATTTTATTTATTTGACACACAGAGAGAGAAATCACAAGCAGGAAGAGAGGCAGGCAGAGAGAGAGAGAGAGAGAGGAGGAAACAGGCACCCTGCCCAGCAGAGAGCCCGATGTGGGGCTCGATCCCAGGACCCTGAGATCATGACCTGAGCCGAAGGCAGAGGCTTTAACCCACTGAGCCACCCAGGCGCCCCAGAGTTCCTCACCTTTAATCCCAAAGTCTTAACTTTTCTTGCTGAAGCAGGCAGGGTAGTATCTTTGTCAACATTAAGATTTTGTTGAGATTCTACAATAAAATAAATTGTACAGATCCTGGTTGGTGCTTACACGTTTGAAACAAACAAAATTCATTTCTAAATTTCTTATTGTAATTATTAGTGAAGTAATATAAAGTTCTTTTCTTAATTGTACATGTCCAAATAATTAGTTGCACAACACAATTTTCACATTCAACATTTTTCTGATTTTCCTAATATTCCCTGACAGAAAGTTAAGGTGATTACCAAAAGGAAAACTATATATTTATGTGAGTATCTTGCTTAATTTTTCTGGTTATACAATAGTGAAATGATTAAAGCATTATTCTATAGTTGACTCATTTGTAAATGCATCAAATAAAAAAATCTAAATATAACTGTAGCTCCACCTTTTTACAAATAGTATAAAATCTTCTAATTTAAATACTAGTAGTCATAACTTTAAAACTTAAGAGATCATATACCCATTATTTTACTTTGGAATCCATTACCTTTTTGTTTTTTAAATCTTTGTGATTTCTGAAAGGACACTGGTCCTTTCAATACTTCTGAAGTCTTAACATCATAAGCACCTGGAGATGGTGCACAACCTAAAGGAAACACATAGAACATTAATGTCTCATCTAATGTTCCTTATGATCTTACATGGTGATGAATGTAAAACAGTTATTGGATGTGAAACAGTTAAAAACCGTGTCATAGTAAAGTAATACAAGTTTAAAATGCCATTAATAAATTGTTTATTTTTTCAAATGTAAAAATAGCACCCATCTGATATTACAAATAGGTCTCTCTATGAAAAACACCATTATCTTCCCAAATGCTCTTTATTTCAATGAGTCAAAGAAACACAGGTAATTCAACAAAACAGCAAAGACAGTCTTGAGATAAACATTATTAAGAACAAGCAACATGGCTTTGTTATTAAGGATTAAATCTAAGAAAAAAATATTTGGAATCAATTCTAACTCCAAGAGCGTCAATGAGGCAACCACCATCAGATTCTAGAAATGAAGCAACTAAAAGTCTAGCCTTCAAGGTTTAGTGTGAATAAAAATTTATAGTGATAATTCATCTCTGGCTAATATTGACACAACTGGAAATTTATAAAGTCATGTTATACAAAGTACAAACTACTAGACAATATTTCTCTCTCTTTTTTAAAAGATTTTATTTATTTATTTATTTATTTGACAGAGAGAGAGAGAGAGAGAGAGAGAGAGAGCACGTGCGCACACACAAGCAGGGAGAGCAGCGGGAGCATGGGTGGGTAGGAAGCATGCTCCAGGCTGAGCAGGGAGCCTGACCTGGGACTCGACCCCAGGACCCCGAGATCATGACCCGAGCTGAAGGCAGCCACCCAGGCATCCCTGTACTAGACAGAAATTTATACATTATAACCTCACTTAACTGGAGTCTCAAACTGAAGGCATTTTGGAGTGTTTATGCATAGTCAACTTGAGCTCTTACTCTCAGGACTTAACAATAATAAAAATCTCATTTTTATTATTGTTAGCAGAAGGGGAGCCTGGGTGGCTCAGTCAGTAGAGTATGTGACTCTTGATCTCAGTATGTGACTCTTGATCTAAGTTTAAGCCTCACATTGGGCATAGAGCCTACTTAAACAAAAAAGGTAAAAATATCATTTAGCATAAAGCTTTAACTGATTGAGAATAGATTCATACTGTTCACTGAAAAACTATTTTCTTCAGCATAGAGTTTCATGCAAGTGAACAGGAACTAAAAGAAGTTCGAACATTAAGGTAACTCCAGCTGTCCCTTAAGTGTTTTCTAAATGGAATGATAGGGGTGTCTGGGTGGCTCAGTAGGTTAAAGCCTCTGCCTTTGGCTCGGGTCATGATCTCGGGGTCCTGAGATCGAGCCCCACGTGGGGGTGGGGGGGTCTCTGCTCAGCAGGGAGCCTTCTTCCTCCTCTCTCTCTGCCTGCCTCTCTGTCTACTTGTAATCTCTGTCAAATAAATAAATAAAATCTTTAAAAAAAATAAAAATAAATGGAATGATAGATAAGAACTTGTTGGTATACCTTGACTAGCATTAAAAAAAGTGAAACACAGGGGCGCCTGGGTGGCTCAGTGGGTTAAGCCTCTGCTTTCCGCTCAGGTTATGGTCTCATGGTCCTGGGATCGAGCCCCGCATCTGGCTCTCTGCTCAGTGGGGAGCCTGCTTCCTCCTCTCTCTCTATGCCTGCCTCTCTGCCTACTTGTGATCTCTCTCTCTCTCTCAATCTGTCAAATAAATAAATAAAATCTTAAAAAAAAAGTGAAACACAATAGAAAATATCAGCATGACTCAAATGTAGCAAAGTGAAGCACTGTTTTGTAGGACTTCTTGTTTCAGTGATAGCTGTATAAATATTAAAAAATCTACCCTGGATAGAGATACACAATTTATTTCTCACTCTAGGACACAATTAAAAAGTATTAAAATCACCCCTTTCATCAATTCTAAGAGGCCATAAAAACATCAAGGAAGTTTCCATTCCTCTACCTGGAATTAAGGTAACAAAAATAATGACACAAAAATTCCAATCCTGGGAGCTTTTTGATCTAAATGTGGTCAATAAGGAATTGAGATAGTTTCTAACCAGTTTCTAATCAGAAGAGAGTCTCAAAATGAAATACAGAATTCAATGGAGTATCTAAGGTAAAGACAGACTTACCAAAAAACATTAATCTTGATTAGCTCAAATCTCTCACACTTTACAAACTGTTTACAACCTGGGGTGAATAGGAGGCTGGCAGGGGTTTCCCTAAAATCAGCTTAAGGATGGTGGTACATCTTAGAGCACCTATGTTACTCATTTGCGATAGGGGTTGAGGGAGGCAGTGGGGAACATATTATGTTTTAAAACAAACGAGAGATTTCCACCATTACTGTTAGCAATGCTTTTGGGGGGAAGAGGGGATGAGGGTATGCAGAGCCTATGGTTATTCTGTGCTTTCTGCTTTTATTATATTATTGTTATTTTTAAAGTTAAGCTCTAGGCCCAACATGGGCCTTGAACTCACAATCCTGAGATTAAGAGTCACATGTTCTACCTACTGAGACAGCCAGGGGCCCAGCTTTGTTTTTAGGAATGCTTCTGTGGGAAAGCGTAAGAAGCACCAGTCTAGACTCATCAAAGCAGCCAGAAAATAAAATGATGTTGAAATTTTATATTCTGGGGAACTTGGGTGGCTCAGTGGGTTAAAGCCCCACATCTGGCTCTCTGCTCAGCAGGGAGCCTGCTTCCCTTCCTCTCTCTCTGCCTGCTTGTGATCTCTGTCAAATAAATAAATAAAATCTTAAAAAAAAAAAAAGAAAGAAATCTTATATTCTGGTTCATCATTAGGTTTACACTCTCAAAAGGGGATATGGGCCAGCAAACAATGGGATGGTGGACAATGACTAAAGAGCATCAAGAGAGTTGAAAACAATTAAAACCACACTTAACAAAAACTTCCTTAAAGACTAAAGAATCAAATTTGGTTGTTAGATTTAGGATTTAGATTGAAGAAATAGGTTGAAATCCAGCCTGTATGTCTAGCTTTTAATATACTTATCCACCTCACACCTCAGATAATGTACTTATCCATCTTCCATGTTAGACAAAACTGCCTGAAGTTAGGAACTCTCTTGATCATGCCTGTACCCCCAGTATTTAGCTTACAGTTGAGTTGGGGAGTGTGGTAAAGAAAACATAGAAAGTCACTGGGGATGTGGAAATGGAAATAGAGTTTTGTGATTATCCTAGTCAGGATTCAAATCCAGCTTTATATGCCAATTAATAGACATTACTATGGGCCAAGTACTTTTTAGTCAGAGGGAGAAGATGGTGAATAAGAATATTATACTCTCTCCTTTTCGAACCTATTTTCAAGACCCCTGGAAAGTTATTTATTTATTTTTCTTTCTTTTTTTTTTTTTTTTT
>NW_019154089.1:25249370-25314613 GCF_002288905.1 Enhydra lutris kenyoni
TTTAAAGATTTTTTATTTATTTGACAGACAGATCACAAGTAGGCAGAGAGGCAGGCAGAGAGAGAGGAGGAAGCAGGCTCCCTGCCGAGCAGAGAGCCCGATGCGGGGCTCGATCCCAGGACCCTGGGATCATGACCTGAGCCGAAAGCAGAGGCTTTAACCCACTGAGCCACCCAGGCGCCCCTATTTATTTATTTTTCAAAAAGATTTTTTTACTTATTGACAGAGACAGAGAGAGAGGGAATAAAAGCAGGGGGAGAAGCAGAGGGAGAGAAGCAGGCTTCCTGCTGAGCAGGGAGCCCAATGTGGGGCTCGATCCCAGGACCTGAGATCTTGACCTGAGCTGAAGACAGACGCTTTACCGACTGAGCCACCCAGGCGCCCCTGGAAAGTTATTTTTATTTGAGGTTATAATTCTCCACTTATGAAACAGGAATAAAAAAGAGTATCTACCTCATAGTTGTTGGGATTACTGGAGTAATTGGAGAACTCACTACAGTGCCTCACATATGCATAAAGCATCAAATAAATGATAATTACTCCTGAAACAGTGAACCTGGAATATTGTGGCATTGGTAAAGCCAGTTTCATCTATTATAAAGAAAATAAATTCTCCTTAAAAGACACACTGCTGAGAGAACTTAGAGAAGTTCTTTGAATATCCAGGAAACAATATATGCTTTGATCTTTCAATTAAGAAAATAAGCTTGTAAAAAAAAAAGAAAGAAAATAAGCTTGTGCTGATCCATTTGCTCTCTTGGCCTGCCTATGTGAGCAGAGTGATTCTTATTTACATTTGCATTTTGGCTAACAAGCTAAAGATGCAACAAGTGACCGCTAAAAAGGGTGTATTATAATGGCTAAATCATGGGCTTTGATGTTCAACCAAACCACTTACTGGCTGCTCAGAACAGTGACAAAACCTCTCTGTTTCCTCACATGCAAAACCTCACTGGGCTGTTGGACTAGATAGAATAGGGAACCAGTCAGAATAGGGAACACCATAGCATACAGTTTGCATGCATTCAATGATGAGTGCCTCAGTAACCCTATCAGTCTTCCAGGTTAGTGTGCTTACTATGAACCACAGTGGTTAAAAAAAAGCACACGATGGATTCATGGAGGCTTGATTTCTTGATTTCCTGTCTCAGTTCTGCTGGTTTGGTTCTGTAACGCTGAGCAAATCTTTGTCTCGGCTTTTTTATCAGTAAATAATGAATAATAGGATAACCTCTCAGGGGTGTTGGGGAGTTAAAAAGAGAACTAATAATCAATGTAAATACTTAGTATGGTGACTGGGGTACTATCTTGTTATTACTTCATTACTAATGTTTTCAGTAAGTGCTGCCACCATATTCTCACCCATAAACTGCTTTTACCAATCATCCTTCTTTTATTCCTGAATGGAATATCCAAAAGAAATCCACAAGTTCATGCGAAAAGCTGCTGGTCAAATGTTTTATCAGTGAGGTTTCCGCACATGACCATCACACAGCTGCCAACAGTTTCCTTGTTCCGATTCCCTTTCCTCCGCTTTAATTTCTACACCGCACTGTTTATTGGCTGTATTCTCCAGTTGAATGTAAACTCCACGAGGCAGGGGTTTTGCCTCATTCACTGCTGTATCTTTATCACTCTGAATAGTATTAGGCACGTAGTAAATGCTTAGTATGGTTTTTAGAAAAACTAATCAATTGAATGAGACCCATCGCAGCCCTAAAATTGCCTGTTAGCCTCGGATAAAGGGAACCAAAAAGGGCAAGTGCGTCGTGACAACATATCCCGACCCCCAGCTCCTTTCCCCGTACGCACCGGAAGGGTCATTGAATCGTTTCAAGGGCGCCTTAGGAAAAGACATGCTGACGATCAGCTCCACAAACAGAAGGTCACTATCTCCCCTCCGCAACTTTGTGCCGCTTATTACAGCCTACTTGCTCCGAATTCAAACCTCCCGGCTTATTCCCCGCCCATCTCTAACGTCAGCAAATTTGAAAACCAAAATTCTGGGCACACCAATCCAGGACCGGAACACCTAAGAGCATGCGCACCTGTCCTCGCCGCGCCCAATTAAGGCTTTTGTGAGTTTAGGTAACCAGCCAATAGGAGACTAGTATTGCCTCCTCCCCCACCCTGTGTCCAATCAGTCCTGGCGTTACTCAATTGTAATTTACGTACTAGCAACATTTGCGCAAGCGCATTTTATAGCTGAGAAGTTTGAGGGTACGCTTTTGGCGTCATATTGGTGGCAGTGCAGGGAGTTCTAGTTTCACAGGTTCCGACCTTCTCCCACCGTTCTTTGGGTGTAAACTTACCCGGATTTTAATTCTTTCAAACTGCCAGCGTCCTAAATGGCCACTGAAAAGGAAAAAGGAACATGCCGAGACATCAGCCTGCATCCCTGCGCATGTGCAGTGACCTGAGCTGCGAATCCTGGGCGTGGCCTGAGCGTGGATACTTCGCGCTTGCGCTCATCTCGCTCCGTGCGGCTGCTGCCGGGAGGCTATTGGAGTATGTCGGCCCCGTTTGAGGAGCGCAGTGGGGTGGTTCCGTGCGGAACGCCGTGGGGCCAGTGGTACCAGACCTTGGAGGAGGTGTTCATTGAAGTTCAGGTGCCGCCTGGCACTCGCGCCCAGGATATCCAGTGCGGCCTGCAGAGCCGGCATGTGGCGCTGGCCGTGGGTGGTCGCGAGATCCTCAAGGTAGTGGCAGGTCGGGGCTTGTGCTCAGTTTCTTCCCGGCTTCTAAGTCCCAGGACCCTAAAGTGCATTTTTTTCCGTGAAAAGACTGTTGGAAGGCCGAATAGCTCCTTTGGCCGAAAGAGCGGTATCATTGGCCTGGTTTTGGTCTGGTCGGAGCCCCCACTCTTAGGGCTAGTCCTGAGTTAACGTAGAGATTTGAGGAGCCCGGTTTTCCGGCTTTATTTCTAAACCAAATGAAGCTGCTGCTTTTGTGCCTCTGCGGGTCGTCACTTAGATCTTTAAAGGAACGACTATTTATAGTACGTATATTCCAGGCACTGATGAGTGTTGAGAGGTCAGCGGTGAACAAGACAAGTTTCCTGCACTCGGGTCATGTTCTTGCAAGGAGGCATAATAAAGCTC
The DNA here is from genome assembly GCF_002288905.1 of Enhydra lutris kenyoni. NCBI lineage: Eukaryota > Metazoa > Chordata > Mammalia > Carnivora > Mustelidae > Enhydra > Enhydra lutris. The sequence goes on from NW_019154089.1 coordinate 25,252,472, forward strand.
ACCTAATAAATGTTCAGGGAGTTATAGGACGGTAAAGAAGAAAATAATAAGGATATCGGGATGAGGATTCAGAGATGTTGTCAGGTGATTTATTTTTTTCATCAAACTAAGAAAAATTTTGCATGTTCGTGGAGTGGTTAAGGAGGTAGTTAAGAGGTGTTCGAAGAAAATAATACCACTTTTATTCTCATGTCCGTTGGACCTGTTAAATTCAATAACGTTGAAGTTAGATTTCTTTCCCACATTAGATGCTCAAGATGTTTGATGACAGTGTAGTGAAGTGGGGAAGGGAGATTCCTCAATGTAGGATACCTGGCTGTGCCATTTTTACAATTTTGTAACCTCAGGCAAGACATTTTTCAGTATCTCTATGCCTTCACCCACAACGTATGGTAATTATAGTAACTTTCTGATAGGATTGTTTTGAGCATGACATGGTATCCAGGGGAATTAAGAGCTTGGACTTGTTTCTGGCATGTAAGGAGTGTACGCTACATATTTATATGGAAATGATTTAAGTGCCTCAGAGGAAAGGAAGATTCATGTGAAAGACATTTGATTTGTGTCAGCTTGGATCTTACTGACTTTTCTGGATAGTTGTGTAAATCGAAGTTTCCTGAACAGTGGTTTAAGATTACAATTCAAATTTCTTTTAGTAATTCCAATAACTTTGGGAATTTAGCAGTAATTTTAGGATTTTAGGTATACATTTAAACCAGTAGGATTTTTTCACACTAGTACTGACATATTGAAAAAATGTGTGTGTTTTTTTTATATGACCTTTTAATTTAATTTCCTAAAACTTAAATTTGACAAGTAGCAGCAAATCAAAATGGATTTGAGCAGGTGTATTCTCTTTTAAACTTAGCGTTTTACTGATTTCTTTCTTAAAACAACAGTTTCTGAAAAATCAGTCACAGCTAATCTGTATTAGAACTACAGTATGCACTTTAAAATTTTTTTGGTGCTGCATTGCCCAACAAAGAGATTGAAACAGTTTTTTAATGTTTAAGAGATACTATTTATTAATTTCAGCTGGAAAGCTCTTCTAGTAGTTCTTTTCAATAGGTAAAGTTAAATCATTTCAGATATTAATTCACATTTGGCCCTCTGATCAGTAATATTTATTCATCTCCTAAAAATTAAGGAGCCCTGATCTTTCTTTAGAGAGCTCTGTGTTTTTTGTCATAGTAAATATTTCAAGCAAGGTAAGCTTGGTTCCATTCCACTTTCTAGGAGGAAAGATAGGGTTGTGAACCCAGCAGTATGTTGGAATGGTATAAAGTTTTATCTCCTTACTATAACCAAACTAGTTACATGTGGATTAGATAGAAAATTAGGAAAGTCAAATCATGAAAGCCTTATAAAAATTAATGAAATATCTATGTTTTTAGTACCTTATGTATTTATTTTTCAGGGCAAGCTCTTTGATTCAACAATAGCTGATGAGGGAACATGGACTTTGGGTAAGGGTAATCTATAATTCTTGGAATCTTTTTTTTTTTTTTTTTTTTTTTTTAAAGATTTTATTTATTTATTTGACAGACAGAGATCACAAGTAGGCAGAGAGGCAGGCAGAGAGAGAGGAAGGGAAGCAGGCTCCCTGCTGAGCAGAGAGCCTGATGCGGGACTCGATCCCAGGACCCTGAGATCATGACCTGAGCCGAAGGCAGCGGCTTAACCCACTGAGCCACCCAGGCGCCCCCTTGGAATCTTTTTTTAAAAATTAATTTTGTCTTGGAACTTAGTAGGTTTCCCTCTGTTGTATTAGGTCCTTTGTCTTTGCAGCTTTGGAAGAGAATAGTAATGGAAATGTATTGAAAATAATTGTATGTCAAGATTACCTAATGATGTTTGAAAATACAAAATCCGATGATGAACTCTAATTTATTTGTGATTTTTATTTGTTTAGAGGACAGGAAAATGGTCCGTATTGTTCTTACAAAGACAAAGAGAGATGCAGCAAATTGTTGGACTTCTCTTCTGGAATCTGAATATGCAGCTGATCCTTGGGTGCAAGACCAAATGCAGAGAAAACTTACATTAGAGAGATTCCAGAAGGAAGTAAGTCAGATGAATGTATGAATATGTATTGTTAAACATCTTAAAATCATAGAATAATTATTATTGAAATTAAAACTCAAATGTAGTTACAAAAAAATTACAAAAGTTCTTTAGAAGAATTTAAGTGAAATTGTTAGAAAAATGACTGGTCTTTCTTTGTGTGGATTTTATTTTTTCAAATTTTCTGTAGAGGAATTTCTTTGTACTGTCTTGATTTCTAAGTTTAAATTTATTTAATGTACACCAGTACGGTAAGTGAACTCAAAAAATTCAGTCATTATAGGGGCTCCTGGGTGGCTCAGTGGGTTAAGCCTTGCCTTCAGCTCAGGTCATGATCTCGGGGTCTTGGGCTCAAGCCCCGCATCAGGCTCTCTGCTCAGTGGGGAGCCTGCTTCCCCTTCTCTCTCTCTCTGCCTGCCTCTCTGCCTACTTGTGACCTCTGTCAAATAAATAAATAAAAAAGTCTTTAAAAAAAATTCAGTCAATACAGACTTACATAGTGTAATAAAGTAAAAGTTCCTTTCATCAACATCTCTCCATTATGTGCTTCTGTCTTTTTTTTTTTTTTTTTTTAAAGATTTTTATGTATTTATTTGACAGACAGAGATCACAAGTAGGCAGAGAGGCAGGCAGCGAGAGAGGAAGGGAAGCAGGCTCCTGCTGAGCAGAGAGCCAGATATGGGGCTCGATCCCAGGACCCTGGGATCATGACCTGAGCCGAAGGCAGCTGAGCTGAAGGCAGAGGCTTTAACCCATTGAGCCACCCAGGCGCCCCCTTTGTGCTTCTGTCTTATTCTTATCTCATTGATGTATTGGTTTGCTACTCTGTCTTTAACATAAATGCAGGATTACACTATGTGTATTGTTCATGTTGTTTTTTTTTTCCATTTAATAATATGTCTTGGGTCTCTTTTCCTACCAGTACATATAGATAAAACTTGTTCCTTTTAACTGTTTTAGAGTGTTTTCTAGCTTGAATGTACTGACATTATTTATTTAGCCATTCCTTTTTGATAAGATTTGGATTTTTCAGTTTGTATCTGTTTGAAACAAAATTTGTGCTTTGATCTCTGTAGAACTATCCCATGTTCTGTTAATTTATGTAGGAGAAGAATTACTGGACCAAAGCACTGTTAAAGTTTTGATGGATAATTTCTTTCTGTCTGATGGTGATTTCCAAATATATATCTCTAGTCTAGACTTTTTTCCCAAATATTGGAGTCACATTTCCAATTCAACATCTCCACTTTACAGTCTGACAGACATATCAGACTCAACGTATTCAACATGAACTTTCTAATTTCCTGCTACCCATTTCTACCTCTAGTCTTCTCATCTTGGTTGATGGAAACTACTTGATCAGACCAAAGAACAAAAATGGGGAGTCATCCTCCACTCCTGTCTCTCTCTCACACAATGTGGCCAATTTGTTAGGAAACCTTACTGGTAGTACCTTCCAAGTATATTCAGAATTTGTCTACTTCTCACCACCAACTCTACTACCATTTTGATCTAGACCATCTGTAATGACTTGCCTAGATTACTCTTACAACCTTCTATTTGTTCTCTTTTACCCTTGCCAAGCTACAGTGTTCTCAAAATAGTATAATAGTCCTTTTAGCATGCAGGTCAGAACACATCGCTTCTCTTCTCAGAACTCTTTCATTCTATCCAATCTGGTCCTCATGATCTCTCTGACTTCTTCTCCTACTAGTCTCCCCTTATGTTATTCTGATCTAGCCATACTGGTCTTTTTGTTGTATTTGAACATTTTAGGCCATTCCTTTTCTGTCCTTTTGTCTACAGTGTTATCCCAGAACTTGGCTAACTTCTTCACTGTTTTGAAGTTACTGCTCAATGAAGTGTACTTTTGGGGCGCCTGGGTGGCTCAGTGGGTTAAAGCCTCTGCCTTTGGGACGCCTGGGTGGCTCAGTTGGTTAAGCAGCTGCCTTCAGCTCAGGTCATGATCCCAGCGTCCTGGGATCGAGTCTCGCGTCGGGCTCCTTGTTCTGTGGGGAGCCTGCTTCTCCCTCTGCCTCTGCCTGCCACTCTGTCTGCCTGTGCTCGCTCGCTCTCTCTCTCTCTCTGACAAATAAATAAATAAAATCTTTAAAAAAAAAAAAAAAAAAGCCTCTGCCTTTGGCTCAGGTCATGGTCCCAGGAGCCTGTGATGGAGCCCCAAATCTGGCTCTCTGCTTAGCAGGGAGTCTGCTTCCCCCTCTCTCTGCCTGCCTCTCCGCCTACTTGTGATCTCTCTCTCTTAAATAAATTAATAAAATCTTTAAAAAAAAAAGTGTACTTAATCTTTGGTCATCCTATTTAAATACTTAATCTTCTCATTTTCCTTACTCTGCTTTTCTTTCTTTTCTTTTTTCATCTTCTGTAGCACTTGCACCAACTTTTAACACTCTGGATCAGGGGCTCGCAAACTGTGGCCTACAGGTGAAATCTAGCCTGCTGGTTGTTTCTGAAGTAAAGTTGTACTGGAATACATCTGTGCTCATTCATTTGCATATTGTCTATCTTATAGTAATACCAGACTTAAGGAGTTATGGCAGAGTATATGGCTTTCAAAGCCCAAGATATCTAATTACTTGGCTCTTTACAGAAAACTTTGCCAACCTCTGCATTAGATAACTTCTGGTTCATTATTTGTGTCCTGTAAGAATGTCAGCCCACCAGTGCAGGGATCTTTGTTATGTTCACTCTTGAATTCCACATGCCTCTAATGGTGTCTTTTAAACAGTAGGAACTCTTAATAAATGTTTGTTGAATAAATGAAATGCCCTCCAAAAAGACTAAAGTATGAGATAGTACTTCCTAGGATTGTTAAGAGGATTGAATATATTGATAAATGCATAGCTCTTAGAACTCTGCTTGGCATGTAATAAACTCACAAATGAAGCTAGTTATTAAAATCTGTTTTTTACACTCGTACTAAAGTATATGTGTGCTCATACACTTGTCAACTTGTAATATCCATACTGATCTTTTAAGTATTTGTAGATCTGAAAGTTGAAATATACATCCTAGTTTTAAGTTCTATTTTGGTGATTACATCTTTTGACATATTTATTGGCCATATAGATTTCCTCTTTTGTCAATTGCTAGTTTATATCTGTACCATTTCCCTTTTGAGTTACTTATATTTTTTCCTTAAAAGATTTATTTTATCATAGTTTTTTTCATGTCTTTTAGAATCCTGGTTTTGACTTCAGTGGAGCAGAAATCTCAGGAAACTACACTAAAGGTGGACCAGATTTCTCAAATCTTGAAAAATAACTACTACTTTTCTTTCACTGCATTCTGTGGATCCCAACAAAGTTGCCAACATAAAGGAACAGATTATGTGGGGGAAGGAAAATGTGGATACCTGCAGTTAACAAATTGCAAAATATATTTAACTATGGTTCTAAAAATTGCATTCAAATATCATTTACATAGGAAACAAATACTGTGGAAACTATTCTACTGATATAGAGTAACTTTTTTTTGGACTTGTTTTTTTGCTCAGCATGAAGTTTTATATGCTGCATTTTACTAATTTCATATTTAACCTGTATTTTTAATACAAAAAACATTAGGGTATAGATCATGTGAAATGACCGGTGCCTTCAGGGACAATTAAATTTTTCTTTCAATAAGTGTAATGCAGGAATAATGTTCAATAAACTTTTCTAAATAGGAATTGTGCACCCCTTCGTGTAAGTATGCCAGTTCACACCAGGAATTACATTACTGAGAAAAATTTTAAGGAGGGAAAAAGCCCACAAATATATTCTGAGTAAGTTCATTTTAAGAGCTAATGAAAATTTCTGAAGTAGTACATTATTCCTTGGGAGATGAATTTGTCAGGAAATTGAAAAATAGAAACTTAACAATAGGAATGGATTAATATAAAACAAACAGTGAAGTGAATGTGATCATTGGGTGAGTCCTTTGTATGAGACAAAAAGCAAATAATGGTTAACATTTATAAATCAGGAACATAATTTTGCTCTTCAGATATCCAGACCTATAAGGAAGGATTGTCTTAAAATTTTATTTCATTATTTTTATGTCCTTTTGAATTTTAAAATCTCTCTCTTTTTTAAAGATTTTATTTTTAAGTAATCTTTACAACCAATATGAGACTTGAACCCGCAACCCTGAAATCAAGAGTTCCACACTTTATGAACTGAGCCAGCCAGGTGCCCCTGAAAAATATTTTTAATAATCCCAAATGTATAGCCAAGTTATATGTAAAGTAAAAAGGACTGTTTTCTTCCTTACTTGTTTGTAAGTTTATGATATGACACTGCATCATCTCTGAGTACCTTAGTGTATATTTCCTTCAGAGGACATGCTGTTACATCACTACAATACAACCATTAAAATCAGGAAATTAGCATTGGTACATTATGACCATCTAATCCTCAGATCTTTATTGCATTCAAATTTAACTGATTGTTTCAGTAATGCTCTGTGTGGCAAAATGGTCCAGTCAGAATCATGTGTTGTCTTTAGATTAGATGTCAGTTGTCTGGTCTGCTTCAGTCTGCAACAAGTCTTCATTTTTTCTTTGACTTTTACAACCTTGGCACTTTTGAATATTATAGGCTAGTTTTGTACAAAATCCTCATTTTGAGTTTTGTTTGGTACTTCTTCATGATTAGATTCAGGTTATGCATCTTTGGCATATTTTGTGGGAAGGTAGCTTCAGAGTACTACCCTCTTTCTCATCAAACTTCCAGCTTATTTGTATCTTTATTGATGCATAATTTCCTACTTTATTCAGTAGATTAGAACCTATTACTTGCATTATTGTGATGCTAAACAGTTTTTCTTGACTTAGCTAAGGGAAAGCTATTTTAGATGGCTTCTATGTCCTTTTGACATGTCCCGTCATTATTTGAGTAATTTCTTATTTTCTGGCACAAGTTATACCAGGCTTATGCTTTCCCTGCCCTAACTGAAGAGTAAGCCATGTTTTTAAGGTGCCATGCGTCTCTTAAATGGAGAATGGTATTTAGAAGCCAAGATTTGGGGGCGCCTGGGTGGCTCAGTTGGTTAAGCACCTGCCTTTGGCTCAGGTCATGATCCCAGGGTCCTGGGATTGAGCCCTGCATAGTGCTCCCTCCTCAGTGGAGAGCCTGCTTCTCCCTCTCCCTCTGACTGTCGCTCTGCCTACTTGTGCGCTCGCTCTCTCTGTCAAGTAAATAAATAAAATCTTAAGTCAATTATTGTGCTAGTGAAAATTGCTGTTTGTGTATAATGTTTATATGTACAGCTATATTTATTTCTATATATTGAGAACCATGAGTTCACACTTAAACTTTCATGTCTAATCCCATGGAGTTCATTTTTCTTTTCTCCCTTTCTAATTTATAACAACAATGAGAAGTCTGATTCCAATTATCCTCAATATATTTGTTCTCTATTCTCGGTCATCTCAACATGAATGCCTTCCTTACTCTACTCAGGCTCCAACATCCTGCGGCAAAAAGGGATAGCCTCACTGTCTTGGACCCAAACACACCCCATTGTGGACCACTGAATCCGTCATACCCTTTGACAAAATGGCCATCTTTTTCACTTTAACCAATAACTTTAGGAATAAGTTTTTGGGGAAGAGGCTTTTTTTTTTTTTTTTTTAATTGGCTTCTCTTCTTGACTTTCAAAGAAATTCATATTTTGAATAAGTAGAGTAAAATTAACTCTCCTATTCATAGTATGTTTTTGAATTTTTAGCATGTAGTTTCTGTTTATAGTTTTGTGAATTTTAACATGTTAGAGGCATCTGTAAGCACCTTCAAAGTTAGATGATTGAACAATTTTTTGTTTTTTGTTTTTTTTTTAAGTGAACTCCACATCCCACATTGGGCTCAGACTTGTGACCTTGAGATCAAGCGTTTCGTGCTCTACCAGCTGAGCCAGCCAGGTGCCCCAAGAGTTTTAATAGTTGAATCACTACAAAAACTTAATGCTCTCTCTTTGTAGTCATACCACACTCCTAGCCTCAAATGCTGGAAACCACTGATTAAGACCTGTCTTTATAGTTTTGTCTTTTCAAAAGTGTTTATCAGTGGAATCATATGTAATCTTTTTTTCTTAAAGGTTTATTTATCCATTCTAGAGAGAGAGTGAGCGAGCTTGGGGAGACGGGGTGGAGGGGCAGAGGGAGAGAATTCCCCAAGCAGACTCCCAGCTAAACACACATTCTGATGTGGGGCTCAATCCCTTGACCCATGAGCCCATGACCTGAGGGGAAACCAAAAGTCATGCCCAACTGACTGAGCCACCCAGGCACCCTATTTTTCTTTTTAAACAGCCTTATTGAGATATAATTCACATACCATACATTTTACCCATTTAAAATATATTCAGTGATTTTTAGTATAGTCATCTATTCAACCATCATTATAGTCAATTTTCATTCTCATCCCCTCAAGAAGCCCCATACCTTTTAGCTATCAACTCCCTCCACCCCCAACCAAGTGACAACTAATTTGTTTTCTATCTCATAAATTTCCCTCTTAATGATATTTCATATGTGTTGAATCATAATATGTGGTCTTTTGCTACTGGCTTCCTTCATTTAGCACAATGTTTCATCCATGTTCTAGTATGTCAGTATTTCATTCCTTCAGTATGGCTGGGTAATATTCCATTTATCCATTATCCATTTGTCAGTTGATTGACATTTGGGAGGATTCTACCTTTTGGCTATTATGAATAATGCTGCTATAAACATTCAAGTTGGGGCACCTGAGTGGCTCAGTTGCATAAGTGTATGCCTTCGGCTCAGGTCATGATCCTGGAGTCCCTGGATCAAGCCCTAAGTCGGGCTCCCCGCTCAGCAGGCAGCCTGCTTCTCCCTCTCCCTGCCCACCCACACTCATGCGCCTGTGTGTATGCTCTGTCGAATAAATAAAATCTTTAAAAAAAAATAAACATTCAAGTATTGGTTTTTATGTCTATGCATATTTTTCTTATCTAGTAATAGAATTTGGAGTTACATGGAAACTATGTCTGATCATTTGAGGAATTTCTAGATTGTTTTCCAAAATGGCTACACAATTTTACATTCCCACCAGTAGTGTTTGAAATTTCTAATATCTCCACAAATTTGCTGACACTTTCTACATGATTTTTTAAATTTTAGCCATTCTAGTGGATATGAGGTGGTATCACACTGTGGTTTTGTTTTCTGTTTCCCTGATGACTATGTTGAGCATCTTTTCTTGTGCTTATGGACCATTTATGTATCTTCCTTGGAGAAATGTTCATTAGTATTTCCCATTTTTTATTGGGTTATCTATTAGTGAGTTGTAAGAGTTCTTTATATATTCTGTATACAAGTCTCATATATATTATTTGCATTTATATTCTATTGTATAGGTTTTTTTCATTTTCTTGATGGTGTCTTTTAAAGCATGATTGTTTTAAATTTTGATGTATTCTAGTTCATTCTAGTTCATTATGCTTTTGGTATTCTAGTTCATTCTAGTTCATCATGCTTTTGGTATCATGTCTAAGAACGTGGTGATCCCAGGTTATGAGGATTTTTTCCAGTGTTTTTTTCCAAAAGTTTTATTATTGTGTGTTTTACATTTAGATATATGACCCATTTTAAGTTATTTTTTGTGTAAGCTGTATAATATAGATGGAACTTCATTTTTTGCATGTGGATGTCTATTTGTTTCAAAATTTGTTGAAAAGACTGTCCATTCTTCAATAAATTGCTTTTGTACTTTTGTCATAAATCAATTGCTGTTTATATGGGTCTGTTTTTGGTTTTTCTGTTCTATTGATCCATGTGTCTGTCCCTTCACAAATACCAAATTGCCTTGATAATTATAGCTTTATGCTAAGTCTTAAAATTGGGCAGCATGAGTCCTTCAACTTAATTCTTTTTCAAAGTTGTTTTGGCTGTTTTAACTTTCTTTGCCTCTCTGTATAAAGTTTAGAATCAGCTATATTCAGTCTATCTCCAAAAGGTCCTGCTAGGGTTTTCACTGGTATAGCATAAGTCTTACAATCTGTTAGCATGAGGCATCTCTCTATTTAGGATCTCTTTGATTTCAATCATGAGCATTTTGTGATTTTCAGTTTATAGAATACTTACATCTTTTCTTAGATTTATTCCCAAGGGTACCTTTTCTGGAGCTATTGTAAATGATATATGTTTTTTGAAATTTGTTCCTAGTTGTACATAGCTAGTGCATAGAAATGTTTGATTTTTGTTTGTTGAGCTTCCTCTGACCTTCCTAAACTCGCTTGTTCTAGGAGTTTTTTTTGTTATGGATTTCTGGAATTTTCTTCATAAACCACAAACAGGAGGTTTTATTTAATCTGTACTGCTCCATATGTCTTTATCTTTTCTTGCTTCATTGCACTTGCTAAAGAACAAGTGGTGGGAGTGGCCATCCCTGTCTTGTTAGGTTTTCAAATTTTGATTTGATTGATTCTCAGATTTTGAACCTGCTTATATTTTAACACATCCCAAACTTGGTCATGGAGTTTTCCTGCCATTTATGTATCTGGATTTGTTTGTTGAAGATTTTCGTGTCTATTCACTGAGATACTGGTCTCATTGATTAATTTGAGATATTGGTCTCATCAGTTGTTACCTTTGTCTTGGTTTGGTAATGCTAGCCTTATAAAATGAATTGGGAAGTGATTCTTTTACTTCCTAGAAGAGATGTGTAGAATTTGTGTTGTCTTCTTTCAGTATTTTATGGTATTTGCCAGTAAGATTTTAAACAACAAATTCAGTTTTTTAAAAAAGAGCTTACTCAGGAATTCTAGTTTATTTGTTTTAGTTTGGTTTAGTTAAGTGCTGGTAGTTCTTCTATTTCAAGGAATTAATTTATTTAACTTGATGTGCATTGTATGCATTGTTTCTTTAGTGCCCTTTTAATAGCATTATCTCTTTTAGTCCTGAGATTAGTAATTTCTTTTTTTGTCATTCTTGCTAGAGATTCATCAGTTTTATTGCTTTTAAGGAAGAATTAGTTTTTGGATTTATTGATTTTCCTTATTTTCAGTTTCATTGATTTTTTACCCCCTCCCTTTTTTATGACCTTTTCCCATCTGCTTGTTTTGTGGGTTTATTCTGCTCTTTTTCTAGTTTCTTTATGTGGAAGCTTTGAGACTTTTTTTTTTCTTAATAAAAGCCAATTGATAATGTGAATTACTCTAAGCATTCGTTTAGCTACATTTCATACATTTTGGTATTTTCATTCAGTTCAAAATATTTTACTCTTTAGAATTCCCCTTAGAGCTCTGAATTATTTGAAAGTATGTTATCTCCAAGTGTTTATAAATTTTCCTTTTACCTGTATTAACTTCTAGTTTATGATCAGAGAACATACTTTATAATTCTCTTAAATTTCTTAAGGATTGTTTTGTGGCCCAGGATATCGTTTGTCTTGGTGAATATTCCCTGTGGATTTTTAAAAATTAACATATAATGTATTATTTGCCTCAGGGGTACAGGTCTGTGAATCATCAGTCTTACACAATTTATAGCACTCACCATAGCACATATCCTCCCCAAGGTCCATAACCCTGCCACCCTATCCCTCCCCGCAACCCCCTAGCAACCCTCAGTTTGTTTCCTGAGATTAAAAACCTAATAGTTTGTCTCCGTCCTAATATCATCTTGTTTAATTTTTTCCCTCCCTACCCATCATGACCCCGTCTGCCTCTCAAATTCCTCATATCAGAGAGATCATATGATAATTGTCTTTCTCAATTGACTTCTTTTGCTTGGCATAATGCCCTCTAGTTCCATCCACGTAGTTGCAAATGGCAGGATTTGTTTTTGTTTTTGTTTTTTTTTTTTTTTTGCTGGCTTCATAGTGTGTGTCCATATACATGTATGTATGTATGTATATATGTGTATATATGTGTGTGTGTGTGTGTGTGTGTGTGTATACCACATCTTTATCCATTCATCTTTTAATGAACATCTAGGTTCTTTTCATAGTTTGGCTATTGTGGACGTTGCTGCTATAAGCATTAGGGTGTACGAGCCTCTTTGCATCACTACATTTGTACCTTTAGGGTAAATACCCAGTAGTGCGATTTCTGGGTCGTAGAGTAGCTCTACTTTCAACTTTTTGAAGAACCTCCATACTCTTTTCCAGAGTGGCTGCACGAGCTTCCATTCCCACCAACAGTGTAGGAAGGTTCCCCTTTCTCCTCATCCTCGCCAACATCCGTCATTTCCTGACTGGTTAATTTTAGTCATTCTGACTAGTGTGAGGTGGTATCTCACTGTGGTTTTGATTTGTATTTCCCTGATGCCAAGTGAGGTTGAGCACTTGTTCATGTGTGTTTTGGTCATCTGGATGTCTTCTTTGCAGAAATGTCTGTTCATGTCTTCTGCCCATTTCTTGATTGGATTATTTGTTCTTTGGGTGTTGAGTTTGGTAAGTTCTTTATAGGTTTTGAATACTAGCCCTGTCTCTGATACACCACTTGCAAATATCTTTTACCATTCTTTCAGTTGTCTTTTGGTTTTGTTGACTGTTTCCTTTGCTGTCCAAAAGCTTTTGATCTTGTTGAAGTCCTGATAGTTCATTTTTGTCCTTGCTTTCCTTGCCTTTGGTGATGTTTCTAGGAAGAAGTTGCTGCCTGTGTTCTCCTCAAGGATTTTGATGGATTTCTGTCTCACATTGAGGGCTTTCATCCATTTTGAGTCTATTTTTGTGTGTGGTGTAAGGAAATGGTCCATTTTCATTCTTCTGCATGTGGCCGTCCAATTTTGCCAACACCATTTGTTGAAGAGACTGTCTTTTTTTCCACTGGACATTCTTTCCTGCTTTGTTGAAGGTTAGTTGACCATAGAGTTGAGGGTCCATTTCTGGGCTCTCTATTCTGTTCCATTAGTCTATGTGTCTGTTTTTGGCCAGTACCATACTGTCTTGATGATGACAGCTTTGTGATAGAACTTGAAGTCTGGAATTGTGATGCTGCCAAGTTTGGTTTCCCTTTTCAACATTCCTCTGGCTACTCAGGGTCTTTTCTGGTTCCATATAAATTCTAGGATTCTTTGTTCCATTTCTGTGAAAAAATTGATGGTATTTTGATAGGGATTGCATTAAATGTGTAGATTGCTTTAGGTAGCATAGACATTTTCACAATATTTGTTCTTCCAGTCCATGAGCATGGAACGTTTTTCCATTTCTTTGTGTCTTCCTCAATTTCTTTCATGAGAACTTTATAGTTTTCTGTGTACAGATTCTTTGTTTCTTTGGTTAGGTTTATTCCTAGGTATCTTATGGTTTTTTGTGTGACTATAAATGGGATCAACTCCTTAATTTCTCTTTCATCTGTCTTGCTGTTGGTGTATAGAAATGCAACTGGTTTCTGTGCATTGATTTTTATATCCGGACACTTTACTGAATTCCTATATGAGTTCTAGGAGTTTTGGAGTGGAGTCTTTTGAGTTTTCCACATAAAGTACCATATCATCTGCAAAGAGTGAGAGTTTGACTACTTCTTTGCCGATTTGGATCCCTTTTATTTCTTTTTGTTGTCTGATTGCTGAGGCTAGGACTTCTAGTACTATGTTGAATAGCAGTAGTGACAGTGGACATCCCTGCCATGTTCCTGACCTTAGGGGAGTAGCTCTCAGTTTTTCCCCATTGAGAATGATATTTGCTGTGGGTTTTTCATAGATGGCTGTGAAGAGTTTTGATCAAGAAAGGATGCTGTACTTTGTCAAGTGCTTTTTCAGCATCTATTGAGAGTATCATATGGTTCTTATTCTTTCTTTTATTAAGGTATTGATTGATTTGTGGATATTGAACCAACCTTGCAGCCCAGGAACAAATCCCTCTTGGTCATGGTGAATAATCCTTTTAATGTACTGTTGGATCCTATTGGCTAGTATTTTGGTGAGAATTTTTTCATCCGTGTTCATCAGGGATATTGGTGTGTAATTCTCCTTTTTGATGGGGTCTTTGTCTAGTTTTGGGATCAAGATAATGCTGGCCTCATAAAATGAGTTTGGACGTTTTCCTTCCATTTCTATTTTTTGGAACAGTTTTAGAATAGGTATTGATTCTTCTTTAAATGTTTAGTAGAATTCCCCTGGGAGGCCATTTGACCCTGGGCTCTTGTTTGTTGGGAGATTTTTGATGACTGCTTCAATGTCCTTACTGGTTATGGGTCTGTTCAGGTTTTCTATTTGTTCCTGGTTCAGTTTTGGTAGTTTATATGTCTCTAGGAATGCATCCATTTCTTCCAGATTGTCAAATTTGCTGGTGTATAGTTGCTCATTATATGTTCTTATAATTGTTTGTATCTCGTTGGTGTTGGTTGTGATCTCTCTTCTTCCATTCATGATTTTATTCATTTGGGTCCTTTCTCTTTTCTTTTTGATAAGTCTGGCCAGGGGTTTATCAGTCTTATTTATTCATTCAAAGAACCAGCTTCTAGTTTCGTTGATCTGTTCTATTGTTCTTTTGATTTGTAGTTCATTGATTTCTGCTCTGATCTTTATTAATTTCTCTTCTCCTGCTGGCTTTAGGCTTTCTTTGCTGTTCTTTCTCCAGCTTCTTTAGGTTCAGGGTTAGGTTGTGTACCTGAGACCTTTCTTGTTTTTTGAGAAAGGCTTGTATTGCTATATACTTTCCTCTCAGGACCTTTGCTGCCAAAGATTTGAACAGTTGTATTTTCATTTTCATTTGTTTCCATGAAATTTTTAAGTTCTTTTTTAATTTCCTGGTTGACTCATTCATTCTTCAATAGGATGCTCTTTAGCCTCTATGTATTTTAGTTCTTTCCATCTTTCCTCTTGTGGTTGAGTTCTAGTTTTTAAGCACTGTGGTCTGAAAATATGCAGGGAATGATCCCAATCTTTTGGTACCAGTTGAGACCTGATTTGTGACCCAGGATGTGATCTGTTCTGGAGAATGTTCTCTGTGCAGTAGAGAAGAATGAGTACTCTCTTGCTTTGGGATGGAATGTTCTGAATATATCTGTGATATCCATCTGGTCTAGTGTGTCATTTAAAGACTTTTTTTCTTGTTGACCTTTTGCTTAGATGATCTATTTCAGGAGGGGGGTGGTTAAAGTCCCCTACTATTACTGTATTATTGTTGATGTATTTCTTTGATTTTGTTATTTATTGGTTTATATAATTGGCTGTTCCCATGTTAGGGACATAGATATCTAAAATTGTTAGATCTTCTTGTTGGACAGACCCTTTAAGTATGATATAGTGTCCTTCCTCATCTCTTATTACAGTCTTTGGCTTAAAATCTAGTTTATCTGATATAAGGATTGCCACCCCAGATTTCTTTTTTTTTTTTTTTAAAGATTTTATTTATTCATTTGACAGACATAGATCACAAGTAGGCAGAGAGGCAGACAGAGAGAGAGGGGGAAGCAGGCTCCCTGCTGAGCAGAGAGCCCAATGCGGGGCTCGATCCCAGGACCCTGAGATCACGACCTGAGCCAAAGGCAGAGGCTTAACCCACTGAGCCACCCAGGTGCCCCCCAGATTTCTTTTGATGTCCATTAGCATGGTCAAATGTTTTCCACTCCCTCACTTTAAATCTGGAGGTGTCTTTGGGTCTAAAATGAGTTTCTTGTAGACAGCTATCAATGGATCCTGTATTTTTTATCCATTCTGTTACCTGTGTCTTTTGATTGGGGCATTTAGCCCATTTACATTCAGGGTAGCTATTGAAAGATATGAATTTAGTGCTATTGTATTGCCTGTAACGTGACTGTTACTGTCTATTGTTCTGTTCCTTTCTGGTCTGTTACTTTTAGGCTCTCTTTGCTTAGAGGACCCCTTTCAATATTTCCTTTAGGGCTGGTTTGGTGTTTGCAAATTCTTTTAATTTTTGTTTATCCTGAAAGCTTTTTATCTCTCCTTCTATTTTTATTTATTTTTTTACTTTTATTATTATTTTTAAAAAGATTTTATTTATTTATTTGACAGACAGAGATCACAAGTAGGCAGAGAGGCAGGCAGAAAGAGAGAGGAAAGCGGGCTCCCTGCAGAGCAGAGAGCCCGATGTAGGGCTCAATCCCAGGATCCTGGGATCATGACCTGAGCTGAAGGCAGAGGCTTTAACCCACTGAGCCACCCAGGCACCCCTCTCTTTCTATTTTTATGAGAGTGTAGCTGGATATAGTATTCTTGGCTGCATATTTTTCTTGTTTAGTGCTCTGAATATATCATGTCAGTCCTTTCTGGCCTGCCAGGTCTCTGTGGATAAGTCTGCTGCCCATCTCATATTTCTTCCATTGAATGTTACAGAGTCTTGTCTTGAGGTGCTTTCAGGATTTTCTCTTTGTCACTAAAACTTACAAGTTTTACTATTAGATGATGGGGTATGAACCTTTTTTTTTTTTTTTTTAATTGATTTTGAGGAGGTTCTCTGTGCCTCCTGGATTTTGATGCTTATTCCCTTCCCCAAATTAGGGAAATTCTCAGCTATAATCTGGTCCCATATACCTCCTGCCCCCCCTCTCTGTTTTTTCTTCTTCTGGGATCCCAGTTAGTTTAATGTTGTTTTGTCTTATGGTGTCACTTACCTCTTGAATTATCCCCTCATGGTCCAGTAGTTGTTTGTCTTCTTTTGCTCAGCTTCTTTATTTATCATTTGGTCTTCTATATCATTAATTTTCTCTTCTGCGTCATTTATCCTAGCAGTGAGAACCTCCATTTTTTCAATGCACCTCATTAATAGTTTTTTTTTTTTTTTTAATTTCAACTTGGTTAGATTTTAGTTCTTTTATTTCTCCAGAAAGGGATTCTCTAGTATCTTCCATGCTTTTTTTGAGCCCAGGTAGCACCTTGATAATCATCATCTGAATTCTAGTTCTGACATATTACTAATGTCCGTATTGATTAGGTCCCTAGGTGTTGGTACTGCCTCTTGTTCTTTTTTTGAGTTTTTCCACCTTGTCATTTTATCCATATGAGAATAGATGAATGAGAAAACAAAATACAAAAAGGGTAGCAATGACCCCAGAAAGATATCAGATTCCTGAAGCGGGTTCCCGCTCCCGGAGGAGGAAGCAGGGAATCTCCCCAGATCTGCCACTTGTGAGGTCTGTGCTTGAAGAATAGTGGCCTGACTGTGCTTTGGATCATGGTTTAAGGTAATCCTGAGCTGAGAGCGCACTCCTCGGCTCCATCTCTACAGCCGACTTCCCCCTCCGATACCTGGGCACTCTGCCGCACTCAGACAGCCCTAGTCTTTTTGTGACTCTGCGGGTCCTGAGACCACACTGTCCCTGCCAGGGCTCCAACCCCATTTAGCCTCTGGATTGACATCCCTCAGTGGAGTCGACTTCTGAAAGTTCTGGTTTTGTGCTCTGCTGCTCTATGGCTTGCCGGGAGCCGACCCCTCCCCCCCGCAGTTTCTCTTTCCCTATACCGCCTTGGATTCACTTCTCCGCACACCCTACCTTCCAGAAAGTGGTCGATTTTCTGTTCCTAAAATTGCTGTTCTTTTCCCCTTCAATCTCCTGTTAAGTTTGTAGGTTTTCAGAATGGTTTGATAACTAGCTTAACTCCTGGGACGTGATGATATTTAAGTCTTCTACTGCTCCGCCATCTTGCTCTCCCCCACCCCATGTGTAATTTAAGAGAATGCTTATTCTGTTGTTTTAGGGTGAAGTTTCTTATGTTAAATAGATCCAGATGGTTATTGGTGTTATTCATTTTTTTCTGATCTTGCTGATTTCTTAGTAGTTCTATAGATTACTTAGAGAGTATTTAAGTCTCCAGCTGCAGTTGAAGCTTTGTGCATTTGTCTTTTCAATGCTGTGTCTGCTTCTTGTAAATGAGGCTCTGTTGTTTGGTTCATACAAATTTAGGATTGTCAAGTCTTTTTGGTGAATTGATTTTTCAAAAATTTAATTTAATTTTTTTGGTGTGTGTTCCAAAATTCATTGTTTATGCACCATACCCAGTGCTCCATGCAATACGTGCCCTCCTTAATATCCACCACCAGGCTCACCCAACCCCCTACCCACCTCCCCTCCAAAATCCTCAGTTTGTTTCTCAGAGTCCACACTCTCTCATGGTTTGTCTCCCCCTCCGATTTCTCCCAACTCACTTCTCCTCTCCATCTTACAATGTCCTCTGTGTTTTTCTTTATGCTCCACAAGTAAGTAAAACCATATGATACTTGACTCTCTCTGCTTGACTTATTTTACTCAGCATAATCTCCTCCAGTCCCATCCATGTTGATACAATAGTTGGGTATTCATCCTTTCTGATGGAGGCGTAATACTCCGTTGTGTATATGGACCACATCTTCTTTATCCATTCGTCTCTTGAAGGGCATCTTGGTTCTTTCCACAGTTTGGAGATTGTGGCCATTGCTGTTAGGAACATTGGGGTACAGATGGCCCTACTTTTCACTACATCTGTATCTTTGGGGTAAATGCCCAGTAGTGCAATTGCAGGGTCATAGGGTAGCTCTATTTTTAATTTTTTTTTTAATTTAAAGATTTTATTTATTTATTTGACAGAGTTCACAAGTTGGCAGAGAGGCAGGCAGAGGGGTGGGGGAAGCAGGCTTCCCGCTGAGCGGAGAGCCTGATGCGGTGCTCGATCCCAGGACCCTGGGATCATGACCTGAGCCAAAAGCAGAGGCCTTAACCCACTGAGTCACCCAGGCAACCCCTATTTTTAATTTCTTAAGGAATCTCCACACTATTTTCCCAAGTGGCTACACCAACTTTCATTCCTTTGGTGAATTGATTTTATCATTAATGATCCCTTTTTATTCCTGATAATTTTAATTGCTCCAAAATCTAGTTTGTCAAATTAATGTAAAACATTTTTTTTTTCCCCTTAAGGACTTTTTTTTACACTCTTCCCCCTACTGTGGCTTTCAAACCTAACCACCCTGAGATCTTGAGTTGCATGCTCTACTGGCTGAGCCAGCCAGGTGCTCCCCACCAAAATTGGCTTATCTTAATCCATCTCATTTGACTTATATTTACTGGTTTTGGTTTATGAAAATTTGCAGGTTTTATACTTAGTAAGCAGTAACATTTTTTTTTTAAAGATTTTATTTATTTGAGACAGAGAGAGAGATCACAAGTAGGCAGAGAGAGAAGGAAACAGGCTCCCTGCTAAGCAGAGAGCCTGATGTGGGGCTTGATCCCAGGACCCTGAGATCATGACCTGAGCTGAAGGCAGAGGCTTTAACCCACTGAGCCACCCAGGTGCCCAGCAGTAACACATTTTATAAAAATTATTCTACTATTATAAAATAGGGAAAATAAATTCCAAGGTGTTACTCTTCTTATATGATTGTGATGGTAGCACTGAAATTAAATGTGGCTAGAATGCAGTTTTGTTTGAAAATTATTCAATTTCTTAAGTCCACTTAATTTTTTATTTTGGGAGGTAGTATGCAGAGTGGCTGAGAACAAAGCTTTTGCCTGAATTTGAATCCTAACTCATACACACATATCCTAACACATACCAGGTATGTGACTTGGGCTAATCAGTCACCTGTGTGACTCCAGTTTATAAATTTGGATACCCTCATTCAGTTTGGAGGATTACATAAGAGGATTCATATAAAACATGACAGTAGTACCTGACAATAAAAAGCCATTATTGCTAATCACAAATATAAAAAAAGAATTTTTTTAAAAGTAAGCTCTATGCCCAACATGGGGCTTGAACTTAAGACCTCCAAGATCAAGAGTTGCAAGCTCTTCAGACTGAGCCAGCTAGGCACCCATCCCTAGAAATTTTTTTTTTTTTTTAAGATTTATTTGAGAATGAAAGAGGGCACAAGGAGGGGGGTTCAGAAGGAGAGGGAGAATCTCAAGCAGACCCCATGCTGAGTGCAGAGCCTGATGCGGGGCTTGATCCCACAAGACTGAGATCATGACCTGGATGAAAACAGAGTCAGATGCTCAACTGACTGTGCCACCCAGGCATCTGTTGTTTTAGATAGCATGCCACATAATTAGAAACATAAGGTTCAGGTGCCCTTTTAAAAAATTACAACTGAAAAGAGGGATTATTAAGTATATATAATCTTATTCAAGTGCAAAAGAATTTTTTTTTTTTTTATTTCAGTAACTCTTTGCAGTGTTCACTTTGCCGTCTTAGTTTAACTGAACATGAACACCTCAAAATCCTATTTTTCCGTTCCAATTACCAATCTTAAGCCGACTAACACAATACCTGTCATTACCAACACCTTGCTGGGATACCTTTTTTTTTTTTTTTTTTAAAGATTTTATTTATTTATTTGACAGAGAGAGCTATCACAAGTAGGTGGAGAGGCAGGGAGAGAGGAGGAAGCAGGCTCCCTGTTGAGCAGAGAGCCCGATGTGGGGCTCCATCCCAGGACCCTGGGATCATGACCTGAGCTGAAGGCTTTAACTCAGTGAGCCACCCAGGCGCCCCATGGGATACCTTTTAAGGTAGGACAGTTTGCACAGAACTTCAGGTGGGCAGAATGTAAGGGTGTTATTTGAGAATATCCATAGTAGTGACTGATGAATCTACAAGTTACCAATACTGCATCAACACCAACTTTTTAATGCACCTTAAACGTATTTGTCCTCATCTTGTGTCTTCTGAAAAGCCACCGGAAAGTAAAGCATCAGTTAGGTCATAGCCATACTATTAATTGAGATTGTGTTTCTGCTATCATGCATCTTCCTGCTAAATTTAAATATACTGGGTGGAGATAGCTTTTTATTGTGTTCTGGTATTACACTGCCAAAACAGTTAAATCAGAACAAAAACTATCCAGCAAAGGAATGCATTTCAATGACTTTATTGAAAGGTATATCCCTTAGTACCAAAACATAGTTGGTTAGGCTACCTCTGCCAACTCAAAATTAACACTGATGTAGTCAATTATTGAAATATATCAGCCTTTTGGGAAAACTGAAGTTATCCACAAAACACAGTTCACAAAAGTATAAGATATATTGTGGTTCTTTGGTTTATTTTCTAGTGCACATTTACCCACAACATGATGTCAGAACTGGGTACAGCCATTATAGATGGACTCAGGCTACTTGCTGCACTGAGTAACTGTCTACAACACTTTTAATGCCGTAGATCTCCTTATAGTCACTGACTTAATAGAAAATCTTGAATACTACCTTAGCAACTTCATAATTATGAAGATGCTTACTACTTTTTTAAAGACTTTCTTTTGGCACAGGAGGGGCAATTAGTGAAAGTATATTCTCTTCCTTTAAAAATTCTAAATTAGAAGCAATAGCAGTTTTTATAAAAACAGCCCTTAGTAAAAGCTTCTGGAGTGTTAAATCAGCAAATTTTTGGAGTGAAGTTATTTTGAACTAACAAAATAAAAACAAATTTTCTTGATGGGATTAGATGGAGGAAGTAGATATTATGTAATTATTATCATGGATACAAACATTACCTGTTTTTTAGAAAAAATATTAAAGATAACTTAGTATGCCAAAATGACTAGGCCTGTAGTTTTACTTTTATAAAATGCCTTCAAATTTAAGTGTAATTTCCACTTATCAATAAAGTTCAATCTCTGGATTATCTATTACTTACACTACAGGTACCAAGAAACCATTTTCACTGCCTCTAATAGTGACCCTTGTTACGCCTTAAAAGTGTATTTGTGAAATGTTGGTTTTGATGTCTACCTCCTAATTTAGAATTTAATTAGGTTACCACTTTTAATACCATCTAAATACAATATACTGACCCAATATAGAAGGTTGGGTCAATGTTAGAAATGAAGATTCACAGTTCACCTTCCCAGGCTTGTTATTAACATTTCACATTTATGCTCTTAGCTTTGAATTATATGCCTCACAGATGAATTCAAATTTATTTTAATTCCCCTATAGCTTATTAATTAGGTAGTTTTGCCAAATCTGAGAACATCAATGCTAATCTAGTTGTGATGTTCTGAGGCTTCACAGCTTAAATCCATTAAAACATTATGGAATCCATAGCTCAGGATTGTGGAGAAAGGCTTCAGAGAAGAGCTTTTTGTTGCTGTAACAATCCTATTTTAAACAAACAAAAAATTAAGTTATTAGAATTCTATCAAACATAAATATTAACTTTTAAAAATGAACTGTTTAATTGAAGATTTAGAATCATGTCATATGTAGATGTGTTAACATTCAGTTTGAATAGGAAAAAGTTAAATCACCACTTAGTTAAACTCACATGGCAAGAATGTATATCCTATGGTAGTGATGAGATATTCATTTTTTATGCATATAACTACTTTCCAGTGTTCCAACTGCTGTAGCAATGGTATACAAATATAGTGTAGAGATATCCTGGCAGTTTGCAGATACCCAATATGGAGACTATTTGCCATAAATTACATTAATTGTAACATCCAAGTTCATACTGATTTTGCTCATAAGCTAACAGTCTCAGTTCGTTTATGGTTCAAAACTTGGTTGTATTGTCCTGCTCAGGCTTGTGTTAACTTTAGATGTGCTGAAACTTGAGAATACATACACCAAAATGATGTGAAAAATAGTGTCTTAGTGCTTCTTTTAAAATTTAGGTTTTTAAGGAAGATGTAATTTTCTAGGTGATAATTTAAGTGGCTAATGTACATTTCAAAGGTTGGATAATTCCTTATTCTTAGGGTATTGTCTTAGATATAGCATAATGCCCTCAAAATATTAACTGATTAGATCAGTGAAGTCATTTCCCCCCTTGCCTCTTCTAACTCTATCTTATTTTGAAATTAATTCAGATTTTTAATTCTTGAATTATAGAATAAAACTATAGCATTATAAAATTTTCTTTATATGGAGAGTAACTATGAACCACATTTACCAATTAAGGGACCATTTCGGGAATTGTTGGAAGGTGGGTTATTCTGTAGTAACTATGCTTCAATTGCCGTGCAGTACGTCCAGAAACAATCCATTTCAACTTCTGAACATTTGGTTTGGAACACTTGTTAGATGAATATTCAGTTAAACACTTGGATACAAGTTCTTGCCAGAAGGTCAAATCTCTGCCATTTATCTGTACATAGATTAAAAAAAACTTGTTAGTCAATAAAAATAAAAGTTCTACATGGGGGGGCCTGGGTGGCTCAGGTGGTTAAAGACCCACTTTGATTTCAGCTTAGGTCATGATCTCACGGTCATGGAATCGAGCTCCTGGTCAGGCTCCATGCTCAGTGGGGAGTCAGCTTGAGATGCTCTCTCTCTCCTCTCCCTCTCCCCACCCCCATCCCTGATCTCTCTCTCTCTGTAAAATAAAAAGTCTTATAGTATTTAACCACAGCAATAAATTGTGGTCTTCTAACATGTGTCTTTTCTTGTTAAATAAATTTGAGGATAAGCTACTCAAGTTTCAAATAGACACATGACATCTCATTTTACTTCAGGAGATAGTACAAGTGGTTTAGTTTCTTTTACAGCTATTAACACCATTTAGGATATGACCTTGACATACCTTGGAATGTGTCTGAAGACATTCTATTCCTTCTGTTAACTCTACACACTTCTGTGCTTGGATCTCCAGTGCAATGATAGACAATGCCAACACAGAAGGCTAAAAGAGATAAATTCTAAAGTAAGTGTTGAATAGAAAATAGGTATATAACTAGGTTTAGTCTTTATAAAATATTTACCTTTGCTTTAGAAAATATGATCCTGCAGTGGCATGCCTTAAGTTGAGCTTCTAGTCTTTCAAAATTAAGGCTATTCCTCCTTTAAAAAGAAAATGAAAATGAGATTAATTTTATGTAGATAATTTTACATGTCAAAAGACAGATGTTTAGAGTGACATTGAAATCATTTTAAAATGAAGTTTATGCACACTTATCACAGAAAATAAATTATTTGAGGAATTGCCCTTCCTTCAGGGGAATTAACTTCTTAAAGATACTGTACATGAATTTTAAATAATTTGCTACCCCTCCCCCAAAGTATATCATAACTCTCAAGCTTTTTTTTCTTTTCATTTTAATGTACTTCTGCAGCTACTAAAGTTCTTTTTTGATAAATCTGTTAGGTGCTTACTTACTAGGTTCTATGAGTTAAGTAGTCCGTAAGTGGAAAATGTAATAAAAAAATGTTGAAATGTCCTTTAATCCCAAGAATTAGCCTTCACAGACTTCAAGAAGCTGTTGACAACTGAAAGCCTCACTTCTGCAGGACAGTTAAGTGAAATCCAAGGAGCTGCAGCTGTCATTTTACACCCCCCCTCCATTTTACTTATTTGGATTAGAATTATGCCAAGATACTGATTTTATGCAATATCCAGAATACCAGTCTGATTTCCCAATCTCCTTTGGTCAAAACAAAGATTACATACCTTTCAATTGGTAAGTTCTCTTGAATGAGTGAATAGTAGAGTTGCAGAAACTGAAAGGCAGTAGTAGCTTTGACTTTCCAACACACCTTCTCCAAAACAATCTTTTCCATTCTCATCAAATCTGAAACCGTGAACCTATACTGACTTATTCGGATCAAGTCAGTTGCCAATGGGACATTCCTTTCCTCTTCTATTGATTTAACAGCCAAATAGAAGCAGCTCAGCCCAACACACCCAAGGTGCTTGGGTTGTACCTAAAAAGACAGTAAGCCCATGTTTTTAGCTTATTTTAATTAAAAACAAAAACAAAAACAAAAACAAACCACCATAAAGGATAATCAGATCCATTATTATGCAACTGTATCTGTGAGATGTAGTTCTCAATTGTGAAGGACTTAATGAGATCCAATCATACCTTAACTGTAGCCTGTCAATGCTATGTACCCACTTAGAACCAATTTTGGAGAAAGTGGACCAAGTTTCAGTATAATGTTTGACTTCAGCCCATAAGAAATTTTTTTTTTAAAGATTTTATTTATTTATCAGATAGAGATCACAAGTAGGCTGAGAGGCAGGCGGGGGAGGGGGGAACCAGGCTCCCTGCTGAGCAGAGAGCCTGATGCAGGACTCAATCCCAGGACGCTGGGATCATGACCTGAGCTGAAGGAAGAGGCACCCCAGAAATTCTTCTTTTTTTCCTTCCTAAATCATTGTAGAACTGTAAGGCACTATATTCTAGTTGGACCAAATAAATTAACTTGTCAAAGGCTTACAGAAGGGGCGCCTGGGTGGCTCAGTGGGTTAAAGCCTCTGCCTTCGGCTCAGGTCATGATCCCAGGGTCCTGGGATCGAGCCCTCCATCGGGCTCTCTGCTCAGCAGGGAGCCTGCTTCTTCCTCTTTCTCTGCCTACTTGTGATCTCTGTCTGTCAAATAAATAAATTAAAAAAAAAAAAAAAGGCTTACAGAAGGACTGAAACTCCTCACAGCTTATGCACAAAAATTTCTTTCTAGGATGTTGTGTTTTTCGAGACTGTATTCTTTGTAGTAACACATAAAATGGTTTTTAAATACATTAGCACACACGGTTTACTCTGCCTGTAAAGCTCTATCCATATATTAGGAAATATCCAGATATTTCCTAAATATCTATAATGTGACAGAGTCAAACTTCTATCCATCCTAAATTCCAAGTTAAATGAAACTTTTACCAGTGTTTATACGCACCTTTTCTTGGAACCTGTTCAGCAACATACTTACTCCTCGTTAGGGGTTTAATTATCTTTCTTATCATGCCTTGCATTGTTTGATAGTTACCGGTACAAATACTATTTTCATATAAGATTGTAATATACTTAAGGGATGGATATATATTATTAATCTGTGCAACATTTATAGATTCAAAGGTAGTGCTCGCACAAGGTGTCTATAGAATAGTTTAATTAGTCTGTTGAGAAGTTTCTTGAACCATCCAATTCAACAAATATGGAGTTTCTTCTGTATATGACATATTGTGTCAGATACTGAGGACTAAAAGAGGAGTTCCATTCCAATTGTCACATCATCTCATCGACTAATGACCATGGGCACAGAGAAGGTAGATGTATTTTTAACAGTTAAGCAAGCTCTGAAAGCTACATGGATGTCCTGCTTATCCAGGATAGGGGAATAATTACATAAATGCTCCTCCTTCAGAAGATATTCTCAACTGTATGCCAATGTTTGCTGAAAATGATAAGCATAAGTAAGATCTGAAGATTATATATTATATATATGGAGATTAAGAAATATATTGTACTGACCCAAGTGGTTCAGAGCATCCAAAAAAAGGAAAAAAAACCCACCAAAAAAACAAAAGCCTGTAATTCTTAACCACAATCTAGCATTCTGCCTCTAACACATTTCTTAAACAACAGTAGATAAATGAAAACATCCAACCTATCAAGATGGATTTTATTTTTTAAATTTTATTATTTTTTAAAGATTTTATTTATTTGAGAGTGAGAGAGAGCATGAGAGCAGAGAAGGTCAGAAGGAGAAGCAGACTCCCCAGGGAATTGGAAGCCAATGCAAGACTCGATCCCAGGACTCCGGAACCATGACCTGAGCAGAAGGCAGTCACTTAACCAACTGAGCCACCCAGGTGCCCCTCAAAAAGGATTTTAACAACAACAGCCAACTCTCATACTGACAGAGTCTGCAATTATTTGCTATTAGACTATTTTTCAATGTCAGAAGTTAAATCTAATGATGCATTATTCTTGACTATAAGGAAGAGTATTCATCAATGCTGTAGTACACAGAATCATCAAAATGTTTTGGCTAGTTGGTGAAAATAAAAAACGTCAAGTTTATGAATGTCAGCCCAAAGTTACAGCAATTCCATCTCAAAAACACACTAAGCAAAACTAAGAAATACTCTGTAATGTAGCTTTAAACATACCTTCATTTTGGACAGGAATCTGTCCAGTAAATTCACAGCTAGAGAAAATGTCTCCGTGTCGAAGCCAAAGAACTGAGTTAGACTGAGAAGATCTTTTACTTCAAAGTCCCTTAGCCTTGCAGTCATTCTGAGGCCATTATCGTGTGCAGATTCAATTAGTCTCAAGCCGCAGACCTTTGGCTGACATCTCGACTCCTGTTCCAACAGGGCATTCAGCTGGTGTAGCAGTTTCTGAGAGTCAGTTGTTGTCAGTACCTCTATCATCTATATATAGAACAAGGCCCAGAAAGGAGTGTAAGAAAAGCCCTTCCTGCCTTGTATCGTGCTAAGTGCTTTATAACACAAGTCTCCCCTCCCCAATGCCCCTAGTGAATCTAAGTCCTTGTAAAACACCATTTGTTACAACCCCCACCTCACCCCATCCCACCAGTTGGTCACATTCTAAATTGTGAGTTCTTAGAGGACAGGAGCCTTGCCTTAAAAAAGAAAAATGCAATTCAGAAATAGTTGTACAAGTCATTCACGGTCAAGAGATAAATGCATATGGATGCCGTAAGATGGGGTGCCAAAAACTTTGAAATTAGATGGTACTATGTTATTCTGCCATATATTAACAACATGAACTATTAATGTTAGTTAATTTTACTTCATTCCTATTTCCTCATCTGTAAAGTGGCTATGAGGTTACTACCTATCTCATAGCCTTGTGTGGAAAAATGAGATCACCTAGATATAGTGCTTAGCACACAGGTACCTAAGAAACTCTGGACAATAATAATTTATTTCTACGTCTATAAAACGAGGTTAACAGTATTTCTCTGAACGGCTGTTAAAATTAAATAACATGATTCACGTAGAGTTTTGCACAATGCTTGAAACACGGCGCCCAGTAATTGTTAACTTTTATTGGTGTCAGGAAAGGAAACTTTAAGGGTGCTACGGGAACACATGATGAGGGCGGGAGGCTAATTTGGGTTGCAAAATGTACCTGGGAGTTTCATAAATGTAAGAGTCGGTATTCCACAGCTACTATGTCCCGGTCACAAGCTAAGCCCCGGATACAAGGATATCTCCCACACCAAGTGAAAGACAGGTAGGAAGGGGATCTTTAAAGCTGCGAGACGAAAGGGGTGGGCAAATGAGGAACCTCTAACTTTATGGGTCCAACTCTTTGGTCCCTGGGCTGGACCCGGGGACCGGGCAGACCAGACAGTAAGACTCTAAGGAGGTCGGATCTGGCCCCGCCCCTCCAAGCTCGGACTAGCCTGGACTTGTTGCTTACAGCAACGGGAGAGTTAATCGAGTAGAGCGCAGGCGGGACCTATCCCTCACCCCACGCCCCCAACCCTGCTCCCTAGCCGCACCACGAAGTCAACCCCAAGTCCCAGCTCACCTTGACCGCGACTACGGCTCTTCAGTGGTAACCACCCTCCCCGGGCCTGCTCTCACCTCACCCCACAATATCAGATCCGATAGGCCCACGAGGTGAGGGGACTCGCGGGTAAGAGGGGAGAGGCCCGGGGAGGGGGAGCCGTCCTGAGTGGAGGTCTCCGCAGCGCCGCCCTGACGACACTGCCCACCACAGGTTCAGCTTGGAGGCGAAGGGGCCACTCCCCAGCGCCTGAGTAATATATTGGAGGGTGGGAAGGGAAGGGGGGAATTTTAACCCCTGATTGGTGTATTTCTTTTGATGGATGGCCTCAGCGGTCCAAAGAGGGCTGGTCTGGGAGGGAAGAAGTCCAGCCAATCAGCACACACTTCCTATTATCCTGGGACAAATTCTCCGCCCCTTGAAACCACGCCCCCTACCTCTAAGCATCTCTCATTGGAGAATTTCCCTAAGTGTCTTCAATGAAGAGGAGGTCGAACTAAATGCTGCACGAACCCTGTCCCCGGCTCAGATCTCTTCTAGCAGCCGGATTGGCCAGAATATCATTCCAGAATGTACTGGGAGCTTTTGTTCCTGCGGTTTAGTAGGATTGTTTGACCTCCTCTTTGTAAAAATACAGTGGCCTATTTACAAAACACAAAATAAAGCCTTGGTTTTTCATTACACATGAAGAGGTGAATTTTTCTATGCGTTGTTGTATTAAATTCCATAGATTTCTCTTTGTGAGCTTGGAAATCAATTGAGTCTTGCCTTATTTTACTTTGGTATGATTTATCAAAGAATGGATTTGCTTAGGTAAATTCTTGATCCTTACCAATTTTCTGAGTTTTATTTTTGAGCAAATTGAAAGAGAAAAGTTGGTAGTTTTTGTAATTGCTTAAAACGGAAGGTGTGTGGTTGACTGAAGAGGAAAGTACATGGGTAAATATTTATAGTAACTTGAATCTAAGTCCACAGATTCTGTGAAGTGAGCCCACGTCATGTTGGTGGGAAAATAAGTAGCCTGAAGACTTCTTGACTCCCTCCCACTCTATCTACCCCTCACTGTCACAAATGAGAAGGGTCAACATTAAAAGGGCCTGAGGACTGGTGAGCAAAGAGTCAGTTATCTGTTCTCATGAACTCTACTTGGATGTCTCTGGTATCATGACCTCTTCCTTGTTAGTGGCTGTCTGAGCTATGAAAAGTGAAAATCTGAAAGATTTGCTGGTATCTCTACTGTTTTTTCTGAGGTGTATTTTCTTGAGGCAGTGTCACAGAACCAAGCCCCAAAATGGGATCAGAGTTGTGGACAGGAAAGGGAAGGAAAACCAAGGAGAAAAGTTAATACCTGAAAATAACACTTTGGCCACAAAATCAGTTTAGTTGACAAAATTCAACTTTTTAAACGGTGAAGGGGCCTAGCTCCTCCTTGAAAACAAACTTATATAATGAATATAAATGGACAATTTAAAACATTTAAAAAGTACTCACTACAATAATGTGTGAGTTTATAAATGTACATGTTTCTCTTTTGGTTTTTTAGTTACAGAATTAAGAATATATGTGTGTGTGTGTATCTCCTCTCTCTCTATATATATACATATACACACTCATTTACTAATATCTATTGAACACATAATATGTGCCATGGAGAACAAAATATATTAGTTGCTGTCCTGGTGGAAGATGTAGTCTTTTGAATGTTATAAACACATAGAGTTTGGAATAAAACTTATTTTCAAATCATAGGCTACTAACTGGCTATGTGGCTTTTAGCAAGTTATTAAATCACATTGGTTTCCATTCTTTTCTCAAAATTGGCAAGTCAAAGTACCCTATTCATAGAGTTATTGAGAGAATTAAATAAAAAGCAAAGTACATAAAGAGGTAGGCATTCTGCCCAGAACTCAGTAAATACTTGCTAAATGGTAGCCTTTATCATTAAATTACTAACATTTCTTTTGAAATGTCTTGCTTAAACATACATTTGATTGGGTTTTCTCAATTGTCAGATTTAGCCTTCTCAGCCCAGAATCAGAGTATTAGAATTGTTTAGTTAAAACTAATTAAAGTATCTAAATTGCATGTATTAATTTCTACATCTTTTATACATGAAATTTTCATGTGAGGCTTTAGGTAGTATATCAGTGTTTATGTAATAAAAATGTTTCTCTCACATTGGGATGTCATTATTATTATTATTTTTAGAGATTTTATTTATTTATTTGACAGAGAGAGATCACAAGTAGGCAGAGAGGCAGGCAGAGAGAGAGAAGGAAGCAGGCTCCCCGCTGAGCAGAAAACCTAATGTGGGGCTCAATCCCAGGACCCTGAGATCATGACCTGAGCTGAAGGCAGAGGCCCAACCCACTGAGCCACCCAGGCACCCCAGATGTTATTATTATTTTTTAAAAATCTGAAATTTCCCTACATGAAAGTAATTGTTTCAATAGCTCTAAAGAAACATTGATTAAATATAAATCAAGTCAAATGGGCATTCCTTACCTCTTCCTCCCCTTACCCCCACTGTCATTTTTATTACATAATATTAGAATACAGATTATCACTTAAATAACTGAAAAGACCTAATTAGAAAAATGTGCAAATGTAAGATTCAAGGATGTACTCTGGTAAGAGAAAGAAAATGAGCCATTCATTAGCTATGAAATTATATGTAAAGATGAGTAGATTTAGTAATGAGTTTCAGGAATATTTCAAATGACTGTCTTCTCAGGTATTTCTGAGGCTTAAGGATATATGCGACTGCCATCTTCATACTTCCTTCTCTGTCAACAGTTAAGTGCAGCAAGAACCAAAGCTCAGAATAATGGCCTTGAGACTGGGCAAGAATCCCAGGCAGTCACAGGAAGATTTAATCATATTCTCTACAGTGTAGACTGTAGAAGTGCCTTTGAGCAACAAAAATTATAACAAGCATGTATAACAGTGGTCCTGTGTCAAATGCTGCCCTGACTCACAGGGAAATTCCTAATTGGTTCTGACTCCATCCTGCAGACTGAGGAGGTTTTGCACCTTACCCTCTGTTTATGCTCCCTGACAAATGTCTGGAACTTTTGTATGTTGATTTTTCCAATTGTGATGAAGCGAGGATCAAAAGGATTTCAGCTGAGTACCTTCCTCTCTGCTTTCTGATCTTTCCTGGAACTAGTAACTACAACCCCTTCCACCTCTCCAGCTGTTCGCTAGAATAGCTGCTCAGTCTTGCTCATATGAAGAGAACTTGCTTGGCAGTGGCTTTTTTTGAGTCTTTATTAGCCCCATTATGTATGTCTGGGTGGTGGTGGGGAGGCAGGGAGAAGGATACATAGAAAAGAGATTAGTAATGTCAGGTATGTCTTGCTATTCAGAGATTTTAACTATTTTAGTAAGGTAACCCCCTTCCAACTAATTGAGCTTTCACTGTGTTCAATGCAAAACTATACTTTGTCTAGTACCACTGCCACGTAAAGGCACAGGGAGACATTCGGAGAAGATCTTCTGCTAGCATTTAGTCCACTGACTTAGACTCTGTAGAGTGCGGGGCTCAAAGCCAAGATCAGCCAATAATACAGAGTTTGTATTATATGCTTCCCACACAGCAGGGTGTGTGCTGAGCTTAAACGCACATGATCTTGCTTAGTTCTCTAACAACTCTGATGTTATGGTTATATATTATTCAGAAGTGAGGGATATCCTATTTATTTCATGTTTGGTAGCTACCATGTACTGTTAACTAAATATACTTTAACATAACTTGAATTTGGATTTTACTACTTTTAAAAATAAGCTTTTATTTTGGAACATTTCAAGCTCCTTATCCAGCTTCAGTCCTATCAACATTTTGACCACGTTGCCTATTTACTTTGTTTGACCATTCAACAAATATTTGTTGAGGACATTGGAAGTGCTAGAATAAAAATATTTTATATTTTGTAGTCCCAGACTAAAAATATTATCACTTTAGACCAAAGGATGCATTGCTTATTATTCTCTGTGAAGATTAGGGGTCGAAAGGATAAGCTGGGTCATTGTCATCCAAGTGCACGTCTTTAGTCTGAAGGCTGCACTTGAGGGGGGGTGGTTCTCTGTGGTCTGCTGCTTTGGTAGGAGAGGGTGGGAATGGGGAGGGATAACAGTTACCAACCTTATTCAGGTTTCTGCCTAGGCTGCTACTCTTTCTTCCCAAAAGCGCATGCGCACACATGTACGTCTCTACACAAATGCTTTTGTCAGAGTTGAGATTTGGAAAATGAAGTGTTATTGCATTTTCTAATCTTGCTTTTTTGTTCTGTTGCACTGTGCTAGAATAAGGTTATGTCATAGGTTGGAACTTTTGTTCCCTACATTAGTCTTAGATTGGTCAGGGCCTTCCGTGCTTCATGTCACCATGTTCCTTGTTTCTTTATCTTCTTCACTCAAACTCCTGATCTGAATTTTGAAAGATTTAGCCAGCTGAAGAGGCTGGTGCAAAAGGCATTCCAGACAAAAGTAACGGTATGTGGAAAAGAGAGGAAAGAGAGAGTGAGTTGATTCTATAAATGGAATATAGATTACTCTGGCTAAAGCAATGAGGCTGTTGGGTGGGTGTGGTGGTATCTAAAAATGAGATAGGGAGAGAAGCAGTTATTCATTCGAAAGGGCCACATAGACCATTATAATATTCTTGGAATTTTTTGGACTTTATTCTATAGGTTTTAGGGAACGAACCATGGAACTTAATGGATTGCCCCAGTTGAACTGTAATTTAGACTGATCACTGGGCAAATGCATTGAAGACTGTGAAGAGGCCAACAGTAGAGTTGGGAAGAATAATTGAGAGACCATTGCCTTAACCTAGGACTAAAGTGACAAGATTAAGCTGAGGGAGAAAGAGTGGGAATGGAAAGAAGGAGATGGATTCAAGGGACATTTTGGGGTATAGCTGATGGATTGTGGAGACTGATTAGATTTGATTGGTTAGGGGATCAAGAAGAAGGAAGAGTCAGTAATGATGTTCAGATTTCTGGTTTAAGCAATAGGTTGAATGGAGATTCTGTTTATATGCTCAGATCTGGGAATAGAGGAAAAAAGACCAGGTTTGTCAAGGAAGTCTTTGAGCTAGTGACGCCTGAGGGACTTCCAGGTAGTGATGTCCGAAAGGCACCCAGAGAAACCTTTGGTATTGCAGATTGCTTTGGGACTCATCAGAATATAGGGAGATGATTTGAGTTGTGGGAGTAAATCCAAGACAAGAGATACAGGAGAGGATGTACTACAGGAATCAAGAGAAAGTGTTTTGTTTTTTTTTTTTAATTTTAAAGATTTTATTTATTTATCTGACAGAGAGAGATCACAAGTAGATGGAGAGGCAGGCAGAGAGAGAGAGAGAGAGAGAGAGAGGGAAGCAGGCTCCCTGCTGAGCAGAGAGCCCGACGCGGGACTCGATCCCAGGACCCCGAGATCATGACCTGAGCCAAAGGCAGCAGCTTAACCCACTGAGCCACCCAGGCGCCCCAAGAGAAAGTGTTTCAAGGACAGAGGGAGCACAATTGCTTGATGGTGTAAAGAGGATAAAATGATGTATGAGCAAGAAAGAGAGAAAAAGAAAGCAATGGATATATAAGGCACTCCTACAGGGAGCTTGACTGTGAGGGGTGCAGGCAATGGGCAGAGGGTGCGTATGATATTGAGAGAGATATTTTGTTTTTCAAAGACAAGCTAGATTCGCACATGTTTAAATAATGACAGGAAAAAGCAGAGAAAAAGAAGCATCTGACTACTGGAACAATCTAAAGCCTCCTATGACACCAGTCAATTTATATTCGGTCAGCTGTATTGTTATAGAAGCTTCTAGTCAAATACTCACAGATTACAATGGAAGTGAACAACACAAAGGAGCAGAGATTCTATGTACTTAGCAAGTTTGAAATTCTCTAACTAGATGTGAAGAAACATCACAAAATGCTTTATGCATGTGTATCTTTTCTATAGCTGTTTTATTTTCATAATTTCCAGTTTGAAATTATTTAAAGGACTCTTTTTTTTTTAATTTCTTTTCAGCATAACAGTATTCATTGTTTTTGCACCACACCCAGTGCTCCATGCAATATGTGCCCTCCCCAATACCCACCACCTGGTTCCCCCAACCTCCCACCCCCCGCCCCTAAAGGACTCTCTTCTTGATTTAAAATATTTTGGCTTGTCAAGTTTAGGAGCTTTATATCAGTGTTGAAGTAAGTGTAATAAATAAAAACATGCATTTTATGTGCTCATGTGTAGTTAAAATATGACAGAGCAAAGCTTCAATTTGCTAATGGCTTCTAAAATATCTAGCTTTTGGTTGGAAGCCACCCATGCATAGATTTAGTTCAACTAGAATAATAACTTCAGGCACATTATGGGTGTTTCTGTTTTTAATGGAAATATACATATATTTACATCCTGTAACCATAAGTACAGTGTATGTGAGTGTGAAAATACTCGGATGTGGTAAATAATACTGCCAAATAGCATTGATACAGATCTTTCTATAAGACAATTCCTGCCAGTGGTGGCTCAGTTGGTTGAGCATCTGACTCTTGATTTTGGTTCATGTCATGATCTCAGGGTCGTGAGATCGAGCCCTGTGTCAGACTCTGGTCTCTGTGCAGAGTCCACTTGAGATTTTCTCTTTCCCTCTGACCTTCCCCAACTCTCTAAAGTAAATAAGTAAATCTTTAAAAAAATAATAAAAGACATTTCCTGCCAATTCTTGCCTAGTAGAAGAATTTCTAATAATGAAAAACTGTGGTTTGGTTGAGACACCAAGGGTCAGACTGCAGTCTGGGTCTCACTTTCCCTCCTTACTAGTTCATGGCCTTGGTACTTTTTTTAATAGTATGTCAAAAGTTGTAAGGATTAATTGAACTAATACATGGAAAGGGAACATGTAAGAGCTTAGTAAGTGTTAGATATTATTTTATTATCTGTAGATATAAGTAGCCTTCTGAGAGATAAATTATAACCCTGAGCACTGCTGACATCAGTGACTAAGTATATTTAAACTGAGCAATGTTATCAAGACTTTACCCTTCATTACTTCCAATAATAAGTTAGTCTTCCAATTGTTTTAACCTTGAACTAGGAATTTATCTCCTAATACGCCAGATAAAAGAGCTCAAAAAACTGGGAGGAGTTGGCTTAATGTAAATCAAATAAACATAAACCAATATTTTAGGTTTTTCTTTAGACTTTCTTCTGTTAAACATTTTCCTTCAGTGGACATTCCCTTAGTATGAAAGTGAGTGATGATTCCAATCAAGAGGTAATGGCGTCTTCTGTTTTTAGTACACTTCATCATTGACAAAGGAATTTCACATGTATTTTCTCATCCAAACTTCCTAGAATCCTTGCCAGATTTTCAGGACAAAAAATTTGATTTTTTAGGCTGCCATAAGAAAATACCACAGACTGGGTCGCTTAAATGACAGAAACTCATTTTCTCATACTTTGGAAGCTGAAATCCAAGAGGAAGGTGTTAGCAGGTTTGGACTCTCCTAAGCCCTCTCCTTGCTCTACAGATGGCCACCTTCTTGTTGCACCCTCACATGGACTTTTCTGTGTGCTCTGATCTTGCTGATATCTCTTCTTCTTCTTCTTCTTCTTCTTCTAATTAAATTAGCCTCACACCCAGTGTGGGACTTGAACTCACGACACTGAGATCAGGAGTCACATGCTCTACTGTCTGAGCCATATAGGCACCCCTCTTCCTTTTCTTATAATGACAATAGTCATATTGGTTTAGGGTCATATCCTTGGGACCTCATTCAACTTTCTCTCTTTAAAGGCCCTATTTCTAAATGTAGTGACAGTGGGATTAGGGCTTCAACATATGAACTTTAAGGGGGACACGGTTTAGTTCAGAATAGGTTTTGATCCATATTTTCTTGGAGAGCGCAGTAAGGTCTGAGATTTTTCAGGGTCACCTGCTTGTGGTTAACTTTGCATTCTTCTATTTTCCCTTATCACACATCTCACATTCCTTGCTGAAATTACTTCTCCAGAAATGCTTTCTTTCCTTTCCTCTCTCTCTCTCTCTCTCTCTTTTTTTTTTTTTTTTAAAGTAAGCTCCGTGCTGGGCATGAGCCCCACATAGGGCTTGAACTCATGACCCTGAAATCAAGACCCGAGCTAAGATCAAGAGCCGGAAGCTTAACTGACTGAGCCACCCAGGGGGCCCTCTAGAAATGCTTTCTTGATGGCATGTACTTATGAAATGGTTTGAAGTACCTGAACAAAAGAATGATGTTTTATCCACACCTGAAATCCAAGTTCAGGATTTTTTTGTTCAATTATACTTTGGTCTGTTCAATTGAACTCACTGTCTTAGACATCACTATTTTTAATTTTTAGATGGTCATTTCATAATAACTTTTGGATTAGCTTGAGAAATTAAGGGCTAGCTTATTGTGATATTCTCTAACTCAAAAAACCTTTAGGGGCACCGTCTGGGTGGCTCGGTGGGTTAGAGCCTCTGCCTTTGGCTCGGGTCATGATCCCGGGGTCCTGAGATTGAGCCCCGCATTGGGCTCTCTGCTCGGCGGGGAGTCTGCTTACCCCCTCTCTCTCTGCCTGCCTCTCTGCCTACTTGTGATCTCTGTCAAATAAATAAAATCTTTAAAAAAAGAAACACACACCTTTAACAATAAGTACTTAAAGTAGGGTAAGAACCTGTTATGAAATTGCTACCAAGGGGTGTGATGTTAAGATCCCCTTTTGGGCTATGAATTAATTATTGCTACTCCAGATTTTCTTTCTTTCTTTCTTTTTTTTTTTTTAAACAGTGGAATTAGTAGGGACATCTTATTGGTATCAAAACAAATGACACATCTACTGTGGAACAAAGTCTGTCCTTTCTCCACAGTTCTGGAGGCTGGGGAATCCAAGATTATGGTGCTGGGAGATTTGGTTCCTGGTGAGAGCCCTCTTTCTGGTGCTCATATAGCCACCTTTTGGCTCTATCTTCACATAGCAAGGGGGAAGCAGGTCCCACGGGTTGGGAGGATAGAAGGAGAGCTCTCTAGTCCTAGCAAGTGGGCCCCACCCTCATCCAAATCTGATTATCTTCTACAGAAGATATCAGACCCCTTCAAATTCCATCACATTGGGGTTTAGGGCTTCAACATATGAATATGGGGGAGCATGTTCTCTCAACAGGGTTGTTTCTACTTTTTAGTTGTTATGAATAATGCTACATTCATGCAAATGTTTCCCTTTGGGTATATGTTTTTATTTCTGTGGGGTATTAGCAGTGCTATTGATAGGTCATATGGCTGCTCTATATTTAACATTTTGAGTAATTGCCAAGCTGTTTTCCAAAGTAAGTGCACCATGTACCTTCCCACCAACTATGTATGAGGGTTCCAGTTGCTCCACATCCTTGTCAACACTTGTAATTATCTGTTGTTTTGATGATTGCCATCCTAGTGGCTATGATGTGTTATCTCATTGTTTTGTTTTGCATTTGTGTAACAACTAATAATGTAGAGCATCTTTTCATGTGCTTGTTGGTCATTTATTTATTTATTTATTTATTTTTAAAATATTTTATTTATTTATTTGACAGACATAGATCACAAGTAGACAGAGAGGCAGGCAGAGAGAGAGGAAGGGAAGCAGGCTCTCCACTGAGCAGAGAGCCTGATGAGGGGCTTGATCCCAGGACCCAGAGATCATGACCTGAGCCGAAGGCAGACCTTAACCCACTGAGCCACCCAGGTTCCCCTTGTTGGTCATTTTAATATCTTATTTGGAAAATCCTTTGGCCATTTCTTTTTTATCATGGAAAATATTTATCAGGTAAAATTTACCATTGTAACCATTTTTAAGAGTATAGTTCAGTGGCATCAAGTATGTTCACACTGTTGTGCAGTCATCACTACCATCCATCTCCAGAACTTTTTCACCTTCCCAAACTGAAACTCTGTACCCATTAAACAATAAGTCCCCTTTGATCTCTAGCTCCTGGTAACTACTATTTTACTTTTTGTCTATGAATTTGACTATTCTAGGTATTTCATATAAATATAATCATACAGGGGTGCCTGAGTGGCTCAGTTGGTTAAGTGTCTGACTTCAGCTCAGGTCGTGATTCCAGGGTCTTGGGATGGAACCCTGTATCCTGCTCCCTGCTCAGTG
Organism: Enhydra lutris kenyoni; assembly: GCF_002288905.1. Lineage (NCBI taxonomy): Eukaryota > Metazoa > Chordata > Mammalia > Carnivora > Mustelidae > Enhydra > Enhydra lutris. The sequence continues at coordinate 25,290,798 of NW_019154089.1, forward strand.
GGGAACCTGCTTCTCCCTCTGCCTACCCCTCCCCCTGCTTGTGTTGACTCTCTCTGTCAAATGAATAAATAAAATCTTTAGAAAATATAATCATGCAGTATTTGTCTTGTTTGTGACTGGCTTATTTCACTTAGCGTGATGTTCTCAAGGTTCACCCATGTCGTAGCATGTGTCAGAATTTATTTACTTTTTAAGGGTGAACAAATTATATGTACATACTCTATTTTGTTTACCCATTTATTAATCAAAGGATACTTGGGTTGTTTCCATATTTTGGCTATTGTGAATAATGCTGCCATGAATGTTGGTATACAAATGTCTCTTTGAGAACCTGCTTTCAAATATTTGGGTATATCAAAGTGGGATTACTGGATCATATTATAATTCTAGTTTTAATTTCTTTGAGGAAGTGCTATACTATTTTCTATAGTGGTTGCACCATTTTACATTCCCACCAACATCGCACAATGGTTCTAATTTCTACACATTCTTGCCAGCGCTTTCTAATTTATTTTTCTTTTTTTGGCAATAGCCAACCTAATGGGTGTGAAATAGTATTTCTGTGGTTTTAATTTGCATTTCTCTAATGATTAGTGACACAGGTGTCTTTTTATGTTTTTTTTTTTCTTCTTTTTAATTCAACTAATGCTTATTAGGTGTCTTCTAAGACCTAGGTCTGGACACACAGAAACAAAATACATGATCTGGGATCTCAAGAAGCTCTTCTTAGCAGAGTGTAGTCTGTCCTTAAACCTCTTTGGATTTAGGCTAGCTCTAGATGTGTGATGTTGGAAACATTACTAACTTGTCTGAGCACCCATTCTCTCTTCTGCCTAAAAGTAGTAACACCCATTCTTTTCAGAATGTTGTGTTCTGATTGTCTTTTCACATTCTTATTAGCCATTTGTGTATGTTCTTTGGAAAAATATCTATTCAAATCCTATGCCCATTTTAAAATTTATTTTTTTAAAAAAGATTTTATTTATTTATTTGACAGACAGAGATCACAAGCAGGCAGAGAAAGGGGGAAGCAGGCTCCCCGCTGAGCAGAGAGCCCAATGTGGGGCTCGATCCCAGGACCCTGAGATCTTGACCCGAGCCGAAGGCAGAGGCTTAACCCACTGAGCCACCCAGGTGCCCCTCTATGCCCATTTTTTAAACAGGTGGTTGTTGTTGAGTTGTAGGTATTCTTTATATATCTTGGATATTAACTCCTTATATATATGGTTGGCAAACATTTTCTCCCATTCCATAGGTTGCATTTTCATTCTGTTGATAGTGCCTTTGATGCACAAAAGTTTTAATTTTGATGCAATCCAATTTTCTATTTTTTTTTCTTTTGTTGCCTATGCTTTTGGTGTCATACCCAAGAAATCATTGCCAAATCCAATATTATGAAGTTTTCCCGTGTTTTCTTTTAAAAGTTTTAAAGTTTAGTTCTCAACAAAAGCAGAAAAAGTTTTGCTTTAGATATATTATCTCTCTTCTTCCTTTTTCTTTTCATGTTGTAATCCCTCATTGTCCTTATATCTACCACAAAGTGGCTAGCTAATCTGAAAAATTAACTTGTACCAATATTGATGTGTTATTCCCATTGGTTACATATGGTTACATTAAACAACAAGAAGAAAAACATCATCAACAACAGCAACTACCTCAAAGCCAAATGACTTAGAAGAGTGATCCCATTTACTTACTAACAAATCCACACTCAGAATAGACTAGAGTGGTTTGAAGACTGACAGCTGGAATTCTGTGAAGGGTCATTCACTCACTCATTCACTCACCTGTGTAGCCTTGATGCTGTATGGGACTTCAGCTTTGGCTATGGCCAGAATACTTGCATGTGACCTTTCCATATGGCTGCTGGGCTTTCTTATAGCATGGTGGCTGGGTTCCAAGGGCAAGCACATAGGCAGACAGAGAAAGAGAGATAGAGAAAGAGAGTAGGCAGAAGCCATCTGGTCCATATGAACTAGTTTCAGAAGTCGTGCCACATTCCTTCTATTGTTCTGTATTGGCCAAGTGCCTAATCCTGTTCAGGGGTAGGGAAAATAGGCTCCACTTCCTGATAGACAGCTGTAAGATTCTGGAAGAGTATTTGAGACCAAAAACTATTGGTGTGGCTATTTTTTGGAAATAAAACCTTCATATACAAATTTTAAGAAGACAATATCAAAATCGAAAGAAATGATTGCCAAAGTGGGCGTTTTGGGCAATAAAACACACCAGCAGAGACAGATGGCTCTTTCTTCTTTCTTTTTTTTTTTTTTTTTTTAAGATTTTATTTATTTGACAGACAGATCTCAAGTAGGCAGACAGGCAGGTAGAGGGAGAGGGGGGGAAGCAGGCTCCCTGCTGAGCAGAGAGCCTGATTGTGGGGCTCAATCCCAGGACCCTGGGATCATGACCTGAGCCACAGGTCATGAGGCTTTAACCCACTGAGCCACCCAGGCGCCCCATAGGCAGCTCTTTCAATAACATTAGGCAATCACATATTCTACAATGCACTGGCCAGTTCTAAAAGGGAACAAAGAGGGGTGCCTGGGTGGTTCAGTTGGTTAGGCGGCTGCTTTCAGCTCAGGTCATGATCCCAGGGCCTGGGATCGAGCCCCACATGGGGCTCCTTGCTCAGCGGGGACCCTGCTTCTCTCTCTGCCTGCCACTCCCTCTGCTTGTGATTTCTCTCTCTCTCTGACAAAGAAACAAAAATCTTAAAAAAAAAAAAAATCTAAAAGGGAACAAAGAGCAAATTTTCCAAGGATTAAGTGAGTCAAGCTGTCCATGCAAAGTTTTGCAAAGTAGAATTTATTTTTGAAAACTTACTAATCTCAGGATTTGAGGGAATGACCTAATAAGTTTCCTTATCATTGCTGCTTAAACTTGTATTGAAATATTGTCATCCAGAAAGTTCAGGATGTTATCAGGTTGGGTTCTTTTGTTAAACTTTGAAACCACCCAATTATAAAATTAGTAAAGATTAGACTGTTTGAAAGATGAATGCTGAAAACAGTATTATGTCAAGGAAAGTCAGAAAAGGACATGGATTTGAAGGTCATCTAGAAGTCTATGGAGAAAGAGTGATTTTGATGCAGTTGAGTACTGAGAATATCAGCAGTGCCTTATTCATGTTGTTTTTGAACTAAAAATCTAAGTGATTCACATTTGGTAACTAGGTCTTGTGGTTTCCATGGTCAATATATGCCTGCTGAGAAAGTTACTCATAACGGGGAGAAAAAGAGCTACTCCAAAATCGTATTGTTTGTGACCTTGAGAATCAGAAAGTTTTATGAATGGATGCATCTGATATATTTTGGAAACTCCAGTCTAATTATTGGTACCAAATGCTGACACTCACTGGAACAGGGTATCAAGTGAATATTGTGTTGTGACATTTGTTATTCTGATTGGTAAAGGAGTCTGTTGCTTTGTTTTCTTAGTCCTGGGCTGTCACAGTGGGATGTTGTCTCCTTGTTTACTCCCACGAGTTTAAGGTTAAAGGTTAAGTAAATCCTAACACTACTATCAGTTAACCAGAATGTTTGACTAACTCTCCCTTGTCATTCTCCCAGACAAGAGAGCCTTTATTTAAATGTAAGCTCAAGACTATTGTGGTAGGTACTAGAAGTTCTGGTTACATAAATGCTGATGCAAGTTACCCCACAGTTACAATAGTAGACGTAATATGAACCTACTCACTAATGACCCAAATACTTATGAAATTAATCTGATCTTAGAGATTCTTTCCCTCATTAGAACTTGTGTCTAGCCCACCCATCAGGTCCATGTCTTTGTCAAGCAGAATATATAATGTAAACAGGACATAAATGGATTACACAATGAAGTTGCAAACCTTGTAAAAATGATGATGACAGGATAGATAGTTCAGAAGGGAATGACTTGAATATCAAGGGATAAGGAGAGGCCCTTGGGAAAATTGATGAAGCTTTAGAATATTTCGTAGAAATTTGAAAATTGAATGTGAAGGAAATACTGACTTAAGACTCTAATCAACTTTATCAAAAGAATCATGCCAAAACAAAAACAAAATCAACCCTTAATCTATTTTTTGTTTGTTGTATTAGGACATATTTGTAATTATAAACTAACTTAAATATAACAAAGTTATTTTATAACCATTTGTTTCTCTTATTAGAAATGTCCCTATAAAGTTTTTTCATTATTTAATATGGACTGATAGTCCCCTTTTCAACAGATTTAATTTTCCAGTTATTAATTATCCTCAGATAATAAGGACATCCTAAATCAATACTCTTCATCTTGGGGGTTTTCTAAAACCTGGACATTAACACATTAATCCTCTCTCTAAGACTAGAGCCTTGTAGACACTTTCTGATCACACACACTGGTTCACATTCCCCTCTTAAATATTTTAGAGTTACAGCAGATTCCTAGAACACTATGTGTCCACCATGACTAGGAGGTCACTACTGGGTGACGCTGTACTCTGCAGCCTTCTGTACTCTAGTGTTTCCCCTGACTTGCATGTTTGATCTTACCTAAACATAAATTTCTCTGTCTGAACTGTCTTTCCCCCTCTTTTCTCCACCCTTCTCAATCATTATGGCCCTTGAAGATAGTTTTCAAACACAGCTTCTTCAGTGAAGAACTCCCCAGTTCCCAAAGAAAAACATATTTTTTTCTAAGTTTTTACATTATTTGTCCTATACATTTGGCAGTTATCTCCTTTTGTCTTCTTAGCACTAATAGGAACAGCTAATTTCATATATACCCCTGTGACTTAAATCCCCTACCCCAGTTCTCATCCCTTACTTATGTTCATTAGAGATAAAGCACTTAACATTGTAGCTGCTGCTTCCTACCTTTACCTTGATATTTCTAAATGGACATCAGTCATGCATCCAAGGGTGATTTTACTCCCCAGGCGACAAATGTCCTGAGACATGTTTGATTGTCACCACTGGGGAAGAGCTACGTCTTTGAGTGCTAGAATCCAGGGATACTGCCAAACATCCTATATACACAGGACAGGCCCCACAACAAAGAATCATATGGTCCAATATGTCAATTATACCAAGGTAATTGGGCATAATGACCTCTGCTATGCTAGTGATAAGACAAATTGGGAGATATCTACAAATCTTTTTCAAAAAGTATTATTTATAGATCTTCTTAGTGGGCATTCATTTTCTCCACTGAGGAATTCTCTAATATTCTGTCTGGAGAATTAAAAAAAAAACAAGTTAAGGGGTGCCAGGGTGTCTTAGTTGGTTAAGTGTCTGACTATTAAGTTCAGCTCAGGTCATGATCTCAGGGTCTTGAGACTGAGCCTTGCAGCAGGCTCGGCATGGATCCTGCTTAAGATTCTCTCTCTCCTTCTTCCTCTGTCCCCTGCCCTACCCTGTTCTCTCTCTTTTCTAAAAAAGAGAGAGAGAGAGAGAGGGAGAGAGAATGAAGTGATTCTTAATTTAGAGATTCATTTTTTCTCTTTTTCTGGCCTAGGATGTGTGAAGGGCAAGTAAAGGCAGATACCAGAGAACACACACATCAGATCTGAGAAAACAGTGTTCATTAGAGAAAACTCATAGAGACAGAAGTAGCATGCAGGTGGGTACATTTTGTCCACTCATTCTAGTGCAGTAAAGAGATCTAGCAAAGCTGGATTTGTGTGAGAGAGACTTCCAGCTGCATGATTTGGAAAGCACTTGCCCCCTCTCCTAGAGTGGTAAAAGGCCAAGGTACGAGAACGATATCATGTGATATAATTTCGAATCTTGGCTGTAACCTTAGTGCCCACATAGAGAATGGCAAAATCTCAGAAGGAACTGTTATCTGTGTGCCCAGGAAGCTGAATTCTGGGACAACTTAGTTAGACAAAGTCCCCTGTGCCCCATTAACAAGCAACAGTGGAACTGCCCACTTCAAGGGTCCCTGAAAAGCAGACAGAGAGGATAGTGGCAGCAATCACAATGGAATTTAGATGGGCTTTGTTGATTTTTTAGTGTCAGTAAACTCCCTAGATTCCCATGTAACTCTGGAGAAGGAAATAATGACAGAATTGAGTTAAAGGGAAACAAATGTTAAATTTCTTCCATATTTGAATTGGTGAATTAAGTGTCACATATACTATGTATGTTTGAAATGTCGTCTCTGTCTCACAGTAGATGGACATAAATTAATATGAATCCAGGATGTTTTTAAGGCTTGTTGGACTGAAATAGACTTGATCTTTTTCACTGCAAAGACTGTGCAGTCTATTGCTATGAAAACTTTAGTGTGTTGGCCCCTTGATACTTAGAGCTGGGGATAACATAGTGGTAAGTTTAAACAGCACAACTGGAAGAGGGGTAAGAGCAAGTTGAATCTAGACGACATATACTAGTATGGGGCAGGCGAAGACTAACGGGGCACACCCTCCTCCGGATGGTCTCTGCTCTCTCCGGGACCAGGTTGTTGATCAAAACCAAACTCTGCATACTGAGTAAAACAAAGCAGAAAGATGAGTTTATTGCAATGGTTTTGACCTGCTGGAAATTTTTTTTTTTTTTTAAAGATTTTATTTATTTATTTGACAGACTGAGATCACAAGTAGGCAGAGAGGCAGGCAGAGAGAGAGAGGAGGAAGCAGGCTCCTGCAGAGCAGAGAGCCTGATGCAGGGCTCGATCCCAGGACCCTGGGATCATGACCTGAGCCGAAGGCAGTGGCTTTAACCCACTGAGCCACCCAGGCGCCCTTGGAAATGGTTTTGACAAGCTGGAAAACTCAAGGCTGTGGAGCAATGCGTTTATTTGTAGGATAAATACAGAAGCTATTTGGCTTTTTTATCTGATTGGTTGCCTGATGGCCTTCTTATGTGGATCAGGGTACCTGAGTCAGTGCAACAAGGAAGTCTGGAGATGGTGTGAACAGACTTGGTGTTTGGGGACTGGCTGACGTCCTTTGCTGACCTCTGAGGAGAGTTGTAAATTCCTGTTAAGTGAGGTTAAGTTTTGTTCTTTATGCACCTATGTTGATGATCTCCATTTTTTCCCTGACATGATGACTCCATTTTAGTTGGCTCTACACTGTAATTATAGGAACCGGAGGAGAGAGGGCCCTCTTCCCTTGCCTCTGAGGTCTCGTGTTGATCAAGTGCTTCCATGCTGTGCTGGCAGGTGTCACAGAGGAAGAAGGATCAGGGGAGTGTGAGCTGCACATGGCTTGGTCTGAGAAATGGATCAAATCCAGACTGGTGAGTTCTGGGGCCTTGAGTGTGGTACATGTGAAGTTTCTGAGGATAGGGTGATGGGGGCCATTTGGCTTGGAGGCTGAGGAGGACCACCCTCAAAACAAAATTAAATCTTGCCTAAGGCAGATCATGTGTTTCAAAGTAAATAGACTGAAGAGTTCTTCTTTGGGTTAAAAGTATAGCTGTTTATCTTCTTTTCATTTGAAATAGCTTATTTCGCAGAGTTATTTACAAAGAGATGCTAAGAGCAAACATTTCACAATTAAGTACTTTATAGGATCTGTCAAAGAAGAGAGTATCTTACTAACAACTGAATATGTTCAAAAGCTTGGATTTCAACCACTTAGATACCACACTTCATGCTAACTATGAAGTAACTGTGATTTTAGGTAAAGAGAAAAAAAGAAAATCTTTTGGTGAATAGGAAGTAATAAAGAAATTCCTTAAAAAAAAAAGACTTTATTTACGTATGAGAGAAAGCAAGAGAGTGAGTGAGAGAGAGAGTGTACAAGTTGTAGGGGGTGGGTAGGGACAGACTCCTCCCTGAGCAGGATGCCTAACTCAGGGCTTAATTCCAGGACCCTGAGATCATGACCTAAGCTGAAGGCAGACGCTTAACCGACTGAGACACCAGGCTCCCCAAGAAATTCTTAAATGCAAATTGTATTTGCTTTATATATATGTATATATGTGTATATGTATATGTCCGTGAGTATGTACATAGTGTGTGCATAAGTATATATATATGTGTGTGTGTGTGTGTGTGTGTTTATATATATAAAATTTACAACAGGCAGTCTGTGGTGAGTTTGAGAGGGAGTCACCTGTCCCAGAGTGGGTGTAATTGTTCTTATTTATCTCTCTTCCACATTGAAGCTGGTCCCAGAACAATGGCCCAGGTGCCCCAGGGCCAGGCACTGAATGTGGGGGAGTAAACACAATCCTCCTGGAACTTTCTGGCTCCATTTTTGGTGATGCTGCTCGGTGTGGACTTGATGCTGTTAAAGTAATTAAGCAAGGAGTCCTTTAGACTGGGACAGCTCTCATGCTGGGTAGCCTATGGACAAACCAAAACCTCAGCAGAGCCAACGCCCTGGAATCAGAGAAAATCAAATTGAAGAACAATCACAAACAGCATATCAGGCTTTCCCAAATAAGGCAGCCACTCAAGCTATAATGATTCAAATAATTTCCTTGCTTTGCCTGCAAGTCTTCTCTCTAAAAACCTCTCCCCTTGTGCCTGTTGGTGGAGTCCTCCTAACCACAAACCGGTGCGGCCTGATTCCAGCTGATGTGTGCTCAGTTAAACTTTAGAAAATGTTAATGCGCCTCAGCTTAGATTTTAACAGTTTTGCAACATAGTGGTAAAGAACAGTGAAAGTTGGGTGTGCATAGGGAGAAGGGGCATCAGATCTGTTTTGGTTTGAGGCTTAGGAGAAAGAAAGCTTCTACCTGGTTCAACTTGATTATTAGATTTCTGCTCTTGAGATTGGGTTCAAGGCCTGGCTGGTATTAAAGTGCTCCTTTCCTCTTCGAAGTCTGGGTAAGAGCAATGATAATAACTAAGATAATTCCCTTTTTCCTGAGTTTGCAGGCCATAATAACATCCAAATACCGCTTCATAGGATTCCAGTTTCTACCACAGTATGAGATTCCCAGTGCTGCACAACCTGGTAATTGTCTACCTTCTGAGTAGTTTTGTCATGAGAGTTCTGTCATTAGATCTCTTGCTGTTTCTGGAGCACATGATTTCATGAGATTGTATTTTTGGGCTTTTCATTCGGCTAGCCGCTTTCAATTCATCCTTCAAAGCTGTATTAGTTTCCTAGGGCCACTGTAACAAATTACCACAAACTTGGTAGCTTAAGACAACAGAAATTTATGCGCTCACCGTTCTGAAGGCCAGAAGTCCAAAATCAAGATGTTGGCAGAATTGGTTTCTTTGGGAGACTCTGAGGGAGACTCTGAGTCCCTCTCTCAGCTTCTGGTGGTGGCTGACAGTCTTGGCATTGCTTGCCCTGTCACTCCAATTTCTGCCTCCGTCCTCACATGGCCTTCTCCTGATTTTCCTCTTCGCAAATCTTTCTTATAAGGATACCACTGCTCATTGAATTTAGGCCTCCCTCCCCCAAATCCAAGACGGTCTCATCTCAAGATCCTTAACTTAATTATATCTGCAGAGACCCCTTTTCCAAATAGTATCACAGTCATCGATACTGGAACCTAGGACTTAAATATATCCTTTTGGGGGCTATTATTCAACTCACTACAATGGTGGAACTCACTTCTCTTGCTGAAGGCTTTCCTGGTTGGCCCACACGGTTTCTACCTCCTCTGTGATCCTGTGGCACTATTCTAACAGTTCGTGTGCCTACCTCACATGAGAGATTAGGTGCTCCTCAGACTTGGTGTTCCTAGCTTGGTGCCTGACATATTATAAGACCTCAAAGACCTCAGCATGTTTGTTGAACTTAAAGCATTGCGTACACATTGTTATTCTAAGGCTGACTTATAACAGCAAAATGTTATTCAGAGCTGCTCATAGTTCACTATGAAATCGATGGGCTTCCTCCGAAGGCCAGATACCTTCTCTAAGTGAGACAATATCTTACTCATAACTACTCATCTTTTTTTTTTTTTTAAGATTTTATTTATTTATTTGGCCAAGAGAGCACAAGTAGGCAGAGTGGCAGGCAGAATAGACAGAAGGAGAAGCAGCCTCCCTGCTGAGCAAGGAGCCCAACGTGGGACTCCATCCCAGGACCCTGGGATTATGACCTGAGCTGAGGGCAGACATTTAACCGACTGAACCACCCAGGCACCCCAGCAACTCATCTTTTTAATGTGTTATGTATGGTGCTGAGTAAAAAGGGTGACTTTTCATGTGTTACTTACTCATTCGACAAATACAGAACACCTGTGCTGAGTCAGGCCCTGCCCTAAGCATTGAGATGCTATGTGAATATGATTAAAAGTAGTCAGCACCTGGACAAGAATTGGAACCTGTGAACACTCAACCTACATTCTGTTATGGTAATGACTTGGGTGCTGAGGGAAGTGCAGGGTGCTGTAAAATTCCTGACATGAGCCTGGAAGCTAGACTTGTGGACAGGAAATTATCTGGGAGGAAGTGATTGACATAAATGCTGAGACCTGAGGAACAGAGAGGAGTTACCATGGTGAGGGGGCAGGGCTGGAGTCTTCCAGGAGAGGCAGGTACAAAACTGTGGCGGTGAGAGAGAAGGTATGACAAGCTTGACAGATGGTTGAGGACGGGAGGGGCAGTGGTGCTTAAACTTTGCATGCTTAAATTGGAGGCTTGTTAAACACAGATAGCTGGGACTTACCCCAAGAGTTTCTGAATCAGCAGGTCTGGGAAGGTTGAGGAATTTGCCTCTCTAACAAGTTCTCAGGTGATACTGATGCTGCTGGTCCTGGGGACCACACTTTGAGAACCACTGGGCCAAAACGAGCACAATGAGTAAGGTGCAGGATTGGCTAGAGTGGGCTAGATTATAATTAATTATAATTAATCTAGCAGGAGCTAGATTAAGAATATAAAAATGATATAATTAATTATTAATTGATCTAACAAGGGCTAGATTATAAAAGGCCTAAAATACATGTTTGAATTGGGTCCTGAAGTCCGTTGGAAGCCTTTGATGGGGCTGGATGATGATATACTTTTGGTCACTTCAGTCTATGTATGAAGAATCTACTGGAGGGGGCAAAACTGAGGGAGGCTATTGTAGGAATGGAGGAGAGAGACTGTGGTCACAAATGCAGTGGTGGGGGGGTGGGGGATGGAGAGAATGGATGTATTTAAAAAATACAGGACATAGCATAGGAAAAGTCTGCAAAGGTGCTTCTTTAAAAATTGCCTCACCAGGTATCCCACTATGAAATTCTGTCATTAGAAATTGGGGACCACGTGCATTTGGGTGGCTCAATCAGGTAAGCGTCTGTCTTCAGCTGGGGTCATGATTCCAGGGTCCTGGGATCAAGCCCCACATCAGGCTCCCTGTTCAGCAGGAAGCCTGCTTCTCCCGCTCCCACTACCACTGCTTTTGCTCTATCTCTCTCTCTGTCAAATGGATAAATAAAATCTTAAAAAAAGAAAAGAAAAGAAAGAAATTGGGGACCAAACTGTGGCCTCTCAGACCAATGACATTGTATCATCTAGGAACTCATTAGAAATTCACATTTCTGGAGTGCCTGGGTGGCTCAGGCCATAGGGCATCTGCCTTTGGCTCAGGTCTTGAGCACAGGGTCCTGGGATCGAGCCCTGCATTGAGCTCCTTGCTCAGCTTCTTGCTCCTTGCCCTCTCCCACTGCCTCTCCACCCAACTCATGCTCTCTATCTCTCACATCAATCAATCAATCAATCAAATCTTTAAAAAGCCCCCACGTTTCCAGAAATGCAGCAATGGAGTCCAAAATTCTGTATTTTAAAAAGCCCTCAGCATGATTGTGATGCCCACCATAGTTTGAGAGCCACTACTTTGAAGCAGTTGTGTCCTTAACTGAATGTAAAATAAAATAAAACACAAAATAGAAAAAAATACAAATTAAATAAAAATTGAAATGCAAATCTCTCACGGAATGACCTTATGTTAGGAATTTTTAGAAATAAAGTAACAGGGGCGTCTGGGTGGCTTGGTTGTTAAACTGCTGCCTTTGGCTGGGGTCATGACCCCAGGGTCCTGGGATCCAACCCTGCATGGGGCTCTCTGCTCACGCCGGAAGCCTTCTTCTCTCCCACTCGCCCTGCTTGTGTTCTCTCTCTCTCTCTCTGTCAAATAAGTAAAAAAAAAAAAAAAAAAATCTTAAAAAAAAAAAGAAAATAACAGTGCTAATTAATCAGTCTTTTCAAAGTGATAGGTGGCTGACACAGGTTTTGGCAGGATGTGGGGCCAAGATGGCTGGAAATACAGGGCACAGACTTGAAGAGAACTCAAGTGTTTGTGTCAGTAGCTTTACTGCTGTGCTTAAGGAAGTTGGTACTTTGTTGCCAATCAAATCTTATGTGGAGGAGGTGGTTTTTTTTTTTTTTTTTTTTTTTTTTAAATTAAAGGCCTCCCTCTGGAAAGATTTCATAGCTCCGGTTCTTAAATATAGCGTTCGGTTTTCATTCGTTCAACCACTAGATGGCAGCCTCGTGCCACCTTTCAAGTAACCAGGACCGTCTAAATTTAAGAGGCGGAAAAAAAAAAAAGCCAAGAGTTTGGAAAGGATGCCTGCTCATTCGTTTCTATCTGGCGCGTGGTTTTGACATTCTATTCTTTTGGACTTCTTCCATTAATTATGACACTCAAAGTTTTTTGTTCACTGAGAGGCAGAGAGCCAAAGCTTTAATTAAACCCGTGGGGGCACAGCTTCGGTAACTACCATCCGCCAGGCACTCTACATAAATTGTTTCATTTCATTCTCAACGTCCCTAAGAGCTAAATATTATTACTTCTCATTTTACATTGGAGAAAATTGAGGGTCAGAGAGGTTTAGAGATGAGCCCAAGACCCCCAGCTGAAAGGGAGAACTGATTCAGGAGCCCAGGTTAGCTTAACTGGATGGTAAATCATGCTCACCAAACCCTGGAGAATTAGTAGGGTTTTTACAATCTCAGTAAATTACAGCTCGATTCAGCCCCAAGTTTTCTAAGATAGGAATCACACATAAGGTTTAAAATAATTGTTCTCCATATTCCAACATTAGAAGTTTCATTGAAAAGAAGAAAGAAAAAAAGTTTCACTGGTTTTATTTGCAGGATGGCATTTGAATCTTTTCTATATTTATTATAGAAAATAAATCAGTTTAGGGGCGCCTGGGTGGCTCAGTGGGTTAAGCCTCTGCCTTCGGCTCAGGTCATGATCTCCGGGTCCTGGGATTGAGCCCCGCATCGGGCTTTCTGTTTGGCGGGAAGCCTGCTTCCTCCTCTCTCTCTGCCTGCCTCTCTGCCTACTTGTGATCTCTCTCTCTGTTAAATAAATAAATAAAATCTTAAAAAAAAAAAAAAAAGAAAAGAAAAGAAATCAGTTTAATTAGGATTTAGAAATAAAAATATCTCATTCCAACTGGATGTTAGAATTCTAACCCTTTTGCCTCAAAACTAATAGAAATTTAGGTGTGATTTTCTTATGGCATATATCGTTTTCCACTCTGTACTTTATTTGTGTTTACATATAATCTATTTTCCTATGAGTTCAGGAAGATAGGGTCCATGTCTCAGTCATTTTATAGTCTTTATATAGTCTTTATAGTCTTGTCTTATTTTACCTTTATTGAGAGTATGCACAAAATGTGTGTAACGAGGGCAGAGGAAATAATAAATGTAAAATAATCCACATTGTGAACAAAAGACCAAACTTTTTTGTAAAGACCAGATCTGTTAAATACTGTGCTAAATCATCTTACAGCCTGAAGCAAAAGGGTTTCTTTGGTGTCTCCTTATATTTTGTAGTTAAGATGGGTGCCTCACTGGTCCTTTGCTAGTCCCAGACCTGGAAATACTCTTTTTTTTTCTTTTCCTGGAAATACTCTTAAGTGCTTGTTCAGACAGGTTTTCTCAACATATAGCCAAAAAAATTAATTGAGTGACTACTATGTGCTGATCATGATACTCAGTTTGCTAACAAAATGGTATAAAAATGGACCTAATTTTTGCTCTCATGGAGGTTATGGAATCTACCACTCATAATTAGAAAGCATTTTTATATAGTAAATGATTATCAGTCACTTCTTTGTTTTAAACAGGAAAACAAGGTGGCAAACTGAGCCATATAATGGCACTTTAATGGAGCCTTAAGGTTTTTTTTTCCTGAAATTTTATAATTTCCGAGTACCATTTATAGATTGAGATCAGAAAACATTCCAAAAGACATTTATCTGTTGTGATAAACAACAGTTTATTTGTTGTCCTTTAGTCCTCTTTTTTCATTGGTATTCCAACTAGGAAGATGGACACATTATTGTAATTGGGGACGCCCTACATAGCTTTTCAGTTTCATAATGTGATGAGCATGGATTTGGGGATGATTAGCCTCCAGTCTGGGAGTTACTAGAACAACTGGTATTGGGCACCTGGGTGGCTCTGTCAGTTAAGCATCTGCTTTGGGCTCGGGACATGATCTCAGGGTCCTGGGACCCAGCCTCGGTCAGGCTCCTTGCTCTGTGGGGAGTCTGGTTTTCTCTTTCCCTCTGCCATTCCTCCTGTTTGTGCTCTCTCGCTCGCTGTCTTGCTTTCTCTCACTCACTCGCATGCTCTCAAATAAATCAGTAAAATCTTTGAAGGGAAGAAGTAAATAAGCTCATCTATGTAAGGTGTTTGGTGTACACAGTAAGTGCTTAATATATATGTGAGCTTCTACTACTAATAGTGGCAGTCATTCCATCATTGTGATCCTGTAATTACTTGCCTTATGCATGCTTTGGTTACCTTGACTGGCAAATAGAAAAAAAAAATTAGTATCTCCATCATGAGGCTCTTGTGATGACTAAGTGAGAGAATAAATGGAAATCGCTCCATTGGATGTGTAAGTGCTCAAAAAAATTAGCTCCCCTCCACCCCCTACCACGTCTGTCTCCTTAACTAAAGACTTTTCAAAATCCAATTGGAGCTACAGATGATTCAACTTGTATATTTGGTGTTGTTCATAGTGTCTAGGACATAATAGGTGCTCAGTAAATGTTTGATGAAAGCATGTAGAAATGTGTTTGTGTTAGGATCATACAAGCCCTTAAGTAGCTGAGGCATGCCTGCAATTGTGAAGTAAATAAAGATTATTTTGTGTGTGTGTGTGTGTGTGTGTGTGTGTGTGACAGAGGGAGAGAGAGAGAGAGATTATACCTGTCTAGGAAAGTTCTAGGGTCTCATCTTTGTGTTCCCCAAAATTCACATGTTGAAATCCTAATGCTCCAGGCGATGGTAGGAGGAGGTGGGACCTTTGGGATTACGTGACAAGGGCTCTGCCCTCAGAGATCCATGCCCCTGGAAAGGAGACTCTTGAGAGCTGGCTTGCCCCTTCTACCTTGTGTGGACCCAGTGAGAAGCTGGCAGTCTGCAGCCAGAAGAGGACCTTCACCAAACCTGACCACGTGGGCACCCGATCTCGGACCTCCAGCCTCAAGAACACCCACCTGTGGTATTTGTGAGAGCAGCTCCAACGGACTAACATTCAGGTAAATGAGGAGCACCACTGAGTCCTGGTGAACCTTTTCGTGTTTCTCTTGCTTGCGTTTAAGGAAGACCACAAAAGAAGGCCTCAAGAAGATAGTGCAGACCTTTGCAGGTTGAAAAGGATATTCCCAGTTCTATGGCTATCAGTTTCCTCGACAGACAGCCCAAGTCAAGTGGAGTTATTTGAACATCTATCAGGGTAGATTAATTCTTTAGAAGAACGTGAAGCCAGGGGACACCGAATAATGGGGGCATTTTTCCCCCCTCTCCTCCTTGATCATGTTCTCAGCTTAGCTCACTCTTTTATTTCTTTCCACATCTTTTTCAAAAGTTGGAGGAAAAAAAATAGGTCAATCAATATTTACTTTGAAGATTAAAAGCTGCAGCTTTCTTAGAGTACATCTTTTAAGCCGATGCTGTCGATATGAGGATGCCTGGACCCTCCCGACCGCTCCCGCCCCCACCACCATATCCACAAAGGTTTTGTCTGCATTCACTATCAATTAAATCTTATTGAATAATCGACAACAAGAAAGAATCAGTTTACTTTTAGGAGTTCAGGCTGTAGTGTTTTTTATCACTATGTCAGGAATGTGGATCTAGTAAAAAAAGAAAAATTCCATTCTCTTTTCAAATTTTGCCTGGACCTGTTAAATAATCATTTGAATTAACTTATCCCCCATAAGAAAGGAACAACTCTGGGCTGGAGGGTAAGTGATAGCTCTTGGGTCGGACTGCTTGGCTTTTAACATGGATGGCGCTGTTTCCCAGCTGTGGGACTTTTCCAGCTTGCTTAAATTTCGAGTCTCAGTGTCTGTCCCATAGTGTTGCTGTAGAAATTAAATGAAGTAATGTATGTAAAGCACAGCCTTGGCATGTTACATGTGCTTAATAAATGCTAATTATTGTCATTGTGATTTAGCTGATTGGGCACCAGAGGCTGTAGCCACCAATGTAGTCACTCACTGCTAAGAGGGGAAAAGTCAGAGCATACAGTTTTCCCCCCAAGGTCACTATTTTGCAAGCTTTAATATTAATGCATTCAATTCAAGGGTTGAGCTTCCGAAAAACTGGATAGCTGAAGCGGAGAATTACCTAATCATCAATGTGATTTAAAAAGGTTGCTTCAAATTACACTGAATGCTAATACCAAATTGTTCAGAAACGAGAATATGGATATCTTGTGCCCTAGATTATTTTGTCGTCTCATTTACACCCCACATACACGTTCTCAGAAAAGATCGATGACCAGAAACCCTTTCAGTGTATGTATACATGAGTATATAGTATGCCGACTATTTCTTTGAAACTGGTTATGTCAACTTTCACAAAAGGTTCTGGGGTATCAGAAGTTTCCAAATTGTTGAGCACAAAAGAAACATAAATTTAAGGTAAAATATTTTAATATAGTACCACCAAATGAAGATGCGCGGATACTCAGTTTAGGTGGAGGAAATAAAGATATTTCTGGTCACTGTATATAATATAAACTAACCTGAGTACACGTAATTGTGAGTACCTACTATTTGGTAGGTTCAGTATTTAGGTCTGTCAAAATTATCTCATTTCCATTATGCCTTTCACTGAATGGGATTAATAGCCTATTCATTTCTCTACCCCCATAGATCAAATGATACTTATTTCATTTTTGTTCACAGTTGCAGGATAATCCACCAGTGGTTTTACTATAGAGGAATAAGATTATCTATGGAAAATGATCAGTTCTAAATCTAACTCTTGCATGGTTCAGGCATGTGTAGGGCTGATTCATCTACTATGAGATAAGGGTTTACAGGCTTTTTAAAGGGCTGTTTCGACCTGAAAAAAATACTCTTTTAATTGGCTTAAAAATGCAATAAAAAGCTAAAAAATCATAATGGAAGAAATGTTAAATCAGACATTCACAAAGCAATATTTCATCCATTTTAATAATTCTAAAATGGAGGTACCTGGGTGGCTCAGTTGGCTAAGCATCTGCCTTCAGCTCAAGTCATGATCCCAGGCTCCTGGGATTGAGCCGCGCATTTGGCTCCTTGCTCTGTGGGGAGTCTGTTTCTCCCTCTGCCCCTCCCCTTACTGTTCTCTCTCTCTCTGTCAAATAAATAAATAAAATCTTAAAAGAAATAATTCTGAAATGTATGCCATAAAATTTCATTCAATTTGAAACCTTTATTTTTTAATGTTTATTTTATTTCAAGTTTTTATTTTGAAAACCTTTTTTAGATTAATTTTCTCACCTCGTAGGACTTTGTGATGATTGCTGATATAAATTAAACGTGCTGCATAAAGTCAGATAGTTTAACAACATTTATAAAATGTTTAAGAATGTTTAGGTAGCAAAAATTACTTTTAATGAGGCATGTGGAGTTTATTTTCCTATGATTCATTAATGGAATGTGAGGAAGAAAACTCTAAATGTGAGAGTGATACGGTCTTGTGGTCGTCCCAAAATATCCTGGGAAGGCTTTTATTTTTAGCTTGCTCTCTCTTTCTACATGACCAGTATGGTGGTGGTTAAGCGGTATGACAGGATTAAGGACTAAAAGCGAAAACAGCCAAGCTCCATTTGTGCCTGTCCCATCATTAAGTCAACAGAAAATCGTAAGGTAGTAGCTTTTCAGTCAATATTGTCAGCTGGGTACTGTCCTGCTGTAATGGCCTGTCAGCTCTGATTCACTCATATAGAAAGATTAGAAGAGGGGAGAATACCTTTTTAATCATTGTACTGGGAATGGACCTGCTCTTTCTCTGTAACCAAACAAGAACAAAGGAAAGCTTAAGCGCCAATCTCCTGACTAGCAGGGGAGGCTCAATTTTCAGAACAAACACAAAACTCTTCAGTGCAATTACCAGTCTTGATTTTAGGAGACTTCATGGTCACCTGGGATCAAGCCGAAGCGTCAGGTTGGGATGTGAAGCCTTCAAAATCTACCAGCATGGTAAACTTGCACCCTGGAATGATTTAATTAGTTGATTAATTTTTTAAATAATGAAGAAGGAAATCCAAGTGTACTGAGTTTATGTTTTCTAATGCTATAACAGAAGACAAACGGGAGTAGGTTCATGAATTCTTGATACCTGATCAGAAATTCACTCTGCGCCCTTGCTTTGTATTCTTTTGCTCACGTTTGTAATGATTATTTGTTGAGCCATTCCTAGCTGCTAGGAACAATGCTAGGCCCTAGGCATGTAGCAGAGAACCAGTCAGATAATGTGTTCTCAGAGAGCTTATGTAAACAACACCATCTGGTCATCCTGATTGTGATGGGTACAATTAAAGGAGCTACCAGGGGTGTTAGGATAGAAAGTAACTGGAATTAACAAAGGAAAATAGGGGATGTCTTCTGGGGGAGAAGTGGCACTTAAACCAAGAACTGAAGGAAGAGAATGAAGAGTATTGCAAGGAGAGGAACAGCCAGTGCAAAGGTTCAGATGTGGAAAGAGCTACTCTGTCTTTTGTGAATGGCACAGTAAGGGAGGAGCCAGGGAAAAGTAAGGGAGCCCCTCAAATTAGGTAATTCTTCATGACTCATTTAATGAATACTGAGAGGCATTTTAGTCAGTACTTTCAGGGATCCAAAGAATAAGATACAGTCCTTGCCCTCAAGGAGTTTATGTAGAAAATGTTATTATTTCTCTGGTAGAGATTCATTCTATAAATCAGTGAACAAATTCATATGCTGCTAATATACATTTCAAATTAAACTTACCCTTAAAAAAATAAAGAAACAGATTTGACGGGCTGGAAAAAAGTGGTCTGGGGTCCGATTGTTAAAGGCATAGATTTATGCTGCTTGAGGAAGCTGAGCAGTTGCCCTAAGACACACAGTTATTTTTATCTCATGGCTTTAAAAATATCAGATTTCCTCTGCTATGTGACCCCAGAAGGTACTTAAACTTTCTGAGCTTCAACCACAACATCTGAAAAACAGAGGTTTTGAGCGGAATCTAGCTGATTCCAGATCCGAATGAAATGGCCACATAACTAGTCAAATAACTGCAGGAAATAACATGTGCTGTTTCTTGCTGGCATTTCTTGGGGAAGCAGGAAGACTACAATAGACGTCCCAACATGAAATGTGAATTGTTAAGTTACTGCTTTGTCCAGCTGCTGTGGTAAGTCATTTTATATAATTGTTAAAAATTTCCAAAAAAGTGCCCTTTGATGTAGGTATTTTACTCCATTTTGTAGGTGAGGAAACTGGACCCAAGGTCACATTCAAGTCAGTAGCAGAGCCAGATCTCAAACCCGAGTTTGTGTGCTTTCCCTTGTATCCAAGGAAAGCCCAGTTGTAGGCAAAGGGATGGATGACCTCTAGAGATTTCTTCTGGTATTTCGAGGAAGAACTACCCAAATGGGATGTTTATTATAATCTGGAATGGTTGCTAAGGGGAGCTGTGAGGCCTTTCAAAATAGAATAGCTATTTAGCTAGAAGGGAGAAAAGAGAAATCAGACAGAGCAAGGCACAGCATGGCACAGCATTTATTGAGTGTATACTTTGTGCTAGGTTCCATGTTATAACCTTCCGATACATCTCATTTATGTCTGCCAACAAGCCTTTAGAAGGAAATCTGATCATTCCCTTGTATATGAGGCTATCAGTCCTCACAAAGAAACTGAACTTAGAGGTTAAGGAATTTGTGTTTGGACAGCTAGCTGGTAAGTAGCAGACCTGACATTCAGAACCCCGTTTCTTTGAACCCCCATTTAATTCTGGGCTGTTACCACTAAAAAAAGCCATGTTCTAGATAGGAGTATTGATGATTTCTAGATGTTTCTTGAGTTCCTAGTAATTTGTTATTTTATTGTATGATTTTTTTTTTGCCATCTGGTGATCTGTGTTTTATTTATTTTTTATTTCTGTATCCATATTTTTCACATATACAAAACACAGTTGATATATATTTTCCTTTCTTTAATTTTTGCTCAGTTTATTTCAATATATCCTTTTTTCCCTTTGTTTTTCCCTTTGCTGGCTATGACCAAAGGCTGATTGATGAAAAGTTAACAATTCTCTAGTTAACATATTAAATAGACTTTTATCCCTCCTGTCAATGTTGAAGCAACTAATTATCAGCCCTGTTTGGGAGCAAGGGAAGTTGACCTCATATAGACCCACAGAACCCTTCAAAGAGAAAATGAAGAAGTGGGGTCTCCCAACTCCCTCAGCTCCAAGCCAATCTGATATAATTGCCTGAGAAAAAGGACTCAAGTACTTGGAGTCTTCACAGATAGAGAGCCTCAGAAATAATGATTACAGCAAATCAGGGCTCATGAATATGCAGTTTATTTCTGCTTAGAGACACTTGAGTTATCGAAATTAAAAATACAAAATTATGGATTGCAAAGAAAGTGGCAGGGCTTTTTTTTTATTTTAACAATTGGAAAATATCACTGGAAATGAAGTCTTCCTGCCAACATGAAGCACATTATAATCATGCCAGGGAAATGATGCTTTTCTAAATGCTTGTTTTAAATAGATTTTTTCCCCAAAATTCTGTTTAAAGATAGACTACGGAAGCTTTAACTCATGTGATTTTTTTCTTTTTGTGGATTTCAATTTCAAGGTTATTCATTTTGGGACAGAGTCTAATACCATCTCATTCACAAGATGTTTCCTATACTTAGTATCTACCCTCGAAAGTCCTGAAGTAATGCTACTTGATTTTGGTGACTTTTTCTTTCAGAGGTCCCTTCCTTTTTTTCAGGATCCTCTTGGATATTCCTAAACCTGGTGTACCAAAGACCCTCCATTCTCTAGGCTTGACCTCCCAGGCCCTACCCCATGCTTAGACCATATCTCTTTCCCCTGCTAGTGCATCAAAATGATTTGTTCCTACTATTTTTATTCAGAATCTCTTGAGGCAATATGGTTAATAAACATAAATGTACATGAGATGTTTTATACTTTGTTAGGTTACCATTGTCTTCTTGCCAGTTAAATTTGCAAACCCCATTTTCAAATTTCTGGATTTGCAACACCAGTCTTCTACCATGTGGTTAAAACTTTTGATTACATGGGTTGAACTACTAGATGCAAGAATATATAACTAAAATCACTCTTTCAAAAGTGTGTGTGTGTGTGTGTGTGTGTGTGTGTTTGAAGAAATAACTAAAATGAAGCATAGGATTTGGTGATAGGGGATGATTGGCCAATATATAGCAGATGTTTTTCCTTTTTCCTCTTCATTGCCTATGGCAAATATTGCTGACTGCCAAGGCATCCTTTCCAGCTAAGTTAGGATGAGACCTCAGAATCCTTCTTAACATCACACCTGAAGCAGTCTATATCAGTTAATAGGAACTGGCACTTGGGATAAAATCACATATCTTAATATGAAGCAAGCTCGGGGCACCTGGGTGGCTCAGCGGGTTAAGCCTTTGCCTGAGCCTGCTTCCCCCTTTCTCTCTGCCTGCCTCTCTGACTACTTGTGATCTCTCTCTCTCTGTCAAATAAATAAATAAATCTTAAAAAAAAAAAAAAGGAGCAAGCTCAAAATAACAATGATAGGGGCGCCTGGGTGGCTCAGTGGGTTAAAGCCTCTGCTTTCGACTCAGGTCATGATCCCAGGGTCCTGGGATCGAGCCCCACATCGGGCTCTCTGGGCAGCGGGGAGCCTGCTTCCCCTTCTCTCTCTCTCTGCCTGCCTCTCTGCCTACTCGTGATCTCTGTCTGTCAAATAAATAAATAAAATCTTAAAAAAAAATAACAGTGATAAACCAAGGCTTTAAACCATCAGGCTGGTAAGCTACTGCTGGGATGGAGTAATGAGACAGAGATGATTTTTAACTATAGGGGTGAAGTCAAGGTCGGATGGCAATGTAGTATGAATAGAGCAATTTAAGTGAAACAAGTTTCAAAACCAAGAGGCAGTATGCAGGATGGAATCCCAGGGGATGGGGCATGCAGAGAGGCAATACCAAGCCTGAAGGGACGGGAGACTCATCTGGGGGGTACTGGGTAGGTTTGGGAAGGTGGATGAGGTGGAGATTGAAGGGATTCCTTGAGGTTTTGCAGTTTTATTTCTATTCATAACATATGTACCTCAAAGCCTTTTCAAAATGCTCACCATCTATTTTCATAAGGCACCTTGACATTTGCCATTTTGAATGCATACTTGAGCATCATCTGTCATGCTCTTAGCATTCCTAAGTGGGTTTCTGCAGTTGGGTAAATAGCCATGGTTTCTAACAAAAAGACAACAGAGACAAGAACAGGACCACATGCATCTCCTAGAACCCTTGTTTCCTGAGTGATGCAGTAATCTTAGCCCCATTTAACTTACTATGCCTGCCAGTAACCCCAAATGAGGTCAAAATGACAATAAGTCTCAAACTCCCTGGCCTACCTTAGGGCCAACTGAGAAATTACTTTCACTGCATCCTGCTTCTCATTACCTGTTGGGGAAACCATTGAATTTCATGTTCAGAATGACCAGTGAATAGGTAGCAAGGGACCAGATAGTTCTGCCAAAACTATACGCTGGCCAATAAAAGAAACTTGTTGGAGTTATGGGGTCAGGGATATTAGTTTTATAATCTCTTTAGTAGAGGTCTGATTCCTTTTCTTGCCGAAGTGGGATTCCAATGCATCTGGAATAGAAAAGTTGAGACCTCTTGGTATTCTCCCAGCTACTGGTCTCGACATTTCCCTGACACATAGGCGTATAGACACACATGGTTGGGGTTGCTGCATTTGCATTTCGAATAGGATTTCTACCTCTCCCTCTGACCCCTCACTACCAGTTGTATAAGAAGAAACATGAACCCATATGGAACTAAAAGGGAAAAGTAGATCACACACTGAAAATGGGTCCAAATTGTTTAGCAGGTAGTCCCAGGTTAGGGGAGGAAAATCCTGCCTTTGTATGGTCTCTTTTCTATGGGACAATGAACAGAGACTGATGGAGGTGTTAAGCCTTTTTTGGTCAAAATGGATCTAAACTCCTTTATTTGAGATCAGGTTTACTTCACAATGACCAACCAAATCAGAGGTTGAGGCCATTATCTGGATAATTTAGGTACCATGAAGGAACCTAATTTTGCTTCAGTTAATCTGATTTTACTGAATAAAACATAGTAGAATCTTTGGCCTATGTTGTAAATTTAGTTAAACTTCAATTTCTGGCTTTTATTTGATCTGGAGAGAATAGACTAAACCCTTCCTTTATTAAGGTGAATGCAATAATAAAAGATTAAAGTCCTCAGAGGTAATGCAGTCCCTCCTTTATTTCCATTCTGATGATGGGAAGTTTCTTGCTTCAAGTATTAGTTTCTTTTTTTTTTTTTTTATTTAAGTTTTATTTTTTTAAAACATATAATATCTTTTTATCCCCAGGGGTACAGGTCTGTGAATCTCCAGGTTTACACACTTCACAGCACTCACCATAGCACATACCCTCCCCAATGTCCATAATCCCACCCCCCCCA
>NW_019154089.1:25324613-25389624 GCF_002288905.1 Enhydra lutris kenyoni
TCTCCCGTTGGATTTGTAGGTGTTTGCAATCTTTAGATAAGCTATCTAGCTGATCTCCCGCTACCTGAAGTAGTCTCAGCCTGCTACTTCTCCGCCATCTTGACTCCTCCAAGTATTAGTTTCTTAGAACTGCTTTCAGCTGGGTGGCTTAAACAACAGAAATATATTGTCACACAGCTCTGGAGGTTAGGAGGCTGAGATCAGGTGTCAACTTCCTTGGTTCCTTCTGAACCCATGAAGGAGAATCTGTTACATGCCTCTTGTCCAGCTTCTGGGAGTTTTCCAGCAATCTTTGGTATTCCTTGGCTTGTAGAAAAATCACCCTGATCATTGCCTTTAGCATCATATAGCATTCTCTGTGTGTGTGTGTATTTGTTTCCAAATTTCCCCCTTTAATGGGATACCAGTCAGATTAGATGAGAGCCCATGCCAATGGCTTCATTATGAATTAATTAGCTCTGTAAAGACCCCATCAACAAATAAAATCATATTCTTAGGTAAGGGAAGTTAGGACTTAAATATATGAATTTTTGGAGGACACCGTGAAACCCACGATGTTTAAATACGTTTTGTGGATTGCTGATATACACGTGCGTATATAACTGTGAAATCATAATCACAATCAAAATGCCATTGCTTTAATTAAGAGAAGCTTTCCAGGGGCGCCTGGGTGGCTCAGTGAGTTAAAGCCTCTGCCTTTGGCTCAGGTCATGATCCCAGGATCCTGGGATCGAGCCCCACATCGGGCTCTCTGCTCAGCGGGGAACCTGCTTCCTCCTCTCTTTCTCTGCCTGCCTCTCTGCCTACTTGTGATCTCTGTCTGTCAAATCAATCAATCAACCAATAAATAAAATATTAAAAAAAAAGAGAAGCTTTCCAAATATATTTTCTTCCTCTTAATTTGAAATGAGAGAGTCAGAATTTATCAATATCTAACCAGCATTGTGTTGGAACTGTGTAGTAATCCTTTTTCCTATCTGGGAATTAGAACTGGATGGACAGCTGGCTTCAGAGTTTGCATGAAGAGTACGTAATCCTACTTATGTAACCCATCGTGTTTGCAAAATCTGCACTGCAGTTTTTGAGAGGGAATGAGATGTTTGAAAATAAAATCTGTTGTACAGGAGTCGAAAATTTATCCATTCTTCACGTTATTTTTGTTCTCTGTATTTTTATTTTGCATTCTCAAGAGGTATGTATCCTCGCTGGAGTGTTTTGTTTTTGCTGCACATGTCAGGAATTCAGAAAAGGTGAGATAAGGCACTAGGTCTATTCATTGACCTTCGTGATGTGCAAGTTGTTTAAATCCTCAAGGATGATGATTTCTTAAGTCTCGAGTCAGGCAGGCTAGTCTGAGGTGGGATGAGGAAAGAGTGCTTTAGGAATGGAGAGCAATGATGTCCTTAAAAGTGTGAGCGTTCACTGATCAAATTGTAATTCTGCAAAAAACAAAAGCCACAAAAATTCAGTCATTTCATCCTTGTGGTAGGCTTCTGTTTTTTATATCAGCCCAACACACTTTTACCCTATTTCTGATTTATAGCACTCTTACCCTTCTTTTGTAGGAACTGCCATTCTTCATTACAAGTTGTTCTTTGGGGGATGCCAACTATATTAACTTACTTCTTGGGGCAGTGGCCAATCATATTATCCTATCAGCTGCTGACAATGATTGGACAAAGGGTGGGCATGTGAACAAGTCAGCCAATCAGAGACCTTCCCTGGGATTTTAAATACTAGTAAAGAGGGATTGGCGATAAGAAGTTCTCTCTTTTCTCTGAGTTTACTAAACTGGGATGACTTAATCTTTTCTGAAGTCTAGCCTGCTCAACATCTTATGACAGAAGCTGCTGTATGATAAGAAAGAATAACACGGGATACCTGGGTGGCTCAGTGGGTTAAAGCCTTTGCCTTTGGCTCAGGTCATGATCCCAGGGTCCTGGGATTGAGCCCTGCATTGGGCTCTCTGCTCAACGGGGAGCCTGCTTCCTCCTCTCTCTCTCTCTGCCTGCCTCTCTGCCTACTTGTGATCTTTGTCTGTCAAATAAATAAATAAATAAATAAATCTTAAAAAAAAAAAAGAATAACACACATGCACAACACAGAGGGAAGGCGAGAGATAATGAAATTATCATTTGACTTTTCAGAGGTCAGTTTCAAGACACTGAACTTTTCAGTGTCTTGAGTCAATAAGTTTTCTCATTAAAAAAAAAAATAAAGTTGTCTCATTGATTAAGCTGGTTTCAGCTGGCGTTCTGTCAGTTACAACAGAAATAATCTTTTTCTGATACAGTTCAATAAAAAGAAAGTTCGGTAATATTTATATTAAAAGTTCAGGGTCTCTTCATTTGTAAGGAAAACTTTCTGTAAGCAGCAATATTTGAAAGGTATTGGGACAGAATGTTTTTTTCTTAATTTTATTTTTTAGAATTAAAGCTAATTAAAAAAAATATTTAATTTATTTATTTGACCGAGAAAGGTACAAGCAGGGGGAGTTGCAGGTGGAAGGAGAAGGAGAAGCAGGCTCCCTGCTGAGCAGGGAGGCAATTTGGGCCTTGATCCCAGGACCAGCCTTGAGATCATGACCTGAGCCAAAGGCAGAAGCTTAACCAACTGAACCACCCAGGCATCCCAGAAGCTAATAGGTTTAATGGAGTTACTTTTCTTTCTCATTACCACCTGGGACTGTACTTCTTCCTTTACTCTCTTGTGTTTCCTCATAAATTGAGGAAATATTCAGACTAGTTTTCAGGGCTCGCAAAAGCCCTCTGAAAGAGAGAAAATCTTCAAGCTTATAGTATACATTATCTGAAATGCTTCTTGCTTTCCACTTATCCTTTACAACCAGTTGAAATGCTACCATCCTTGTAAACTCCTCCGATTTGCTAATTTAGAAACAGATCTCTGCCTGTGTGTCCCATAGCACCCAATGTCTCAGTGATAGCAGCCATATTCTGCCTTCTGTATTTCAGTATTGTGTAATAAATCACCCCAAGTTAATGGCTCCAAAGACCCACTATCTTTTTATATCTCATCATTTTGTTGGTCAGAATTTGAATGGGACTTAGCTGGGGGATTTTTCGCTATCTGTTGTTGACTGAGGTCACTTGATGGTGTTAGTTAGTCTGGTTTAGAAGGTCCAAGACAATGTCACTCTCCTGTCTGGCACCTTGGAAGTGTTGCTGTTGTCTCTTTTCTGCCTTTTTGGGTTCTGTTTGCCCCTTTCTTTTGGGTTCATGCCTTCAAAAATACCCTTCCTTGGGGCGCCTGGGTGGCTCAGTGGGTTAAGCCTCTGCCTTGGGCTCAGGTCATGATCCCAGGGTCCTGGGATTGAGCCCCGCATCGGGCTTCCTGCTCAGCAGGGAGCCTGCTTCCTTCTCTCTTTGCCTGCCTCTCTGCCTACTTGTGATCTCTGTCAAATAAATAAATAAAATCTTAAAAAAAAAAACAAAAACAAAACCCTTACTTTCACTTTAGAAGAGTTTCTAGGGGGAGGGTATTTTTACCTGGAAGTCCCCCAAACCTAAGCTTACAAAGTACTTTCAGATTCAGTTTCTATTTTCTTTTTACATGACCCCTTTGAGTATATTCCTTCATCTTTTAATCTGGGAATGCTAAAACTGACAAGATAAGTGTTTTGGTATTGAAAGTTTTTTTGGTTGCAAGGAAAATAAACTCACTCATGCCCAGTGAAGATATTTTCATTTTCCTTTCCTTTAAATATCATTTTTTAAAATATAAATTTTTAATTTTTAAATATTATAATTATAATTTTTAATTTAAAAATTTTAATTTTAAATTTTATAAAAATATAAAAATAATAAAATATCACATTTTTCATTTCCTTTAAATATCTTCATCAGCCTCCAGCTTACACGTGTGGTTTTGGTTTTGGTTTTAGGTACACCATCTAGATTCATCTGATTTCTGGAGGTCAAGTGTTCACAGTTCATTCCCTGTCGTTGCCACTCATCATGATAAAAATGATAGCTGTTATTTATTGGGTGGTTACTGTGTGTCAGGCATATTGCTAAATGCTTTAGATATGTTATCTTGCTTAATTCTCATATAATAGAAGGTAATATTAGTATCATCTTATTTTAGAGGTGCGGGGGTGGGAGCTGAGGGTCATAAAGCTTAAATGTTTTGCCTCACTAGTTGATAAGTGTAGAAGGGGCAGTAGAATAATAGTGCCCCAGCTTTTTCCTGGGAGAAGAGTCTTGAAAAAAAGGAGGAAGGAAAGTCTGTGAATTAGTCCTTTGCATCTTATTGTAAATGTGTTGGTAAGTTTTCTTTCTCCAGGGACTTGGGAATTTTATTTTTTTTTGGCCATGAAAAGAATCCAAGTCACTAAGTTCATTGCCTCTTGTGCCTTCATGGCACTGTGACAACTCTCCTCTCTTCATGGCTTATCTTTGTAGGCTTATTGAACAAATTTAAATTCTGAAATAGAAAAGAGGAAGCAAACCCAGAATATATTGACTTGTACTTCATTCTTCCACAGAACAATGCAGGGTGGTTCTGTTTTGCAGGATGAAGCTTGGAAGACTCCCTATATTCATTGTTCAAGGCAATTGATTCACTCTTGAGAAAGCAGGCCGGTAACTGAAGTTTGTTTACACAATGACTCAGCCTCAGCCCAGAATTAGATAATAGATCTTTATTAGCTTTACTTTCTTTCTTAGAAAAAGAATCGACTAAGTTCTAGAAGTGGAATGATTGCAGCATTTGGAGGTCCCTTTAAAACTTCAGATATTGTCACTTGGCATTATTAAAGATCCCTAGTATAACTTTTTTTTCCCTCATTTTAGTTCTTCATCACTAAAAGAAGAGATACAGCTTTCATTTTTTACTTAAATCAATCACCAGTGTCCTTCTCTGAGTCTAGAGTGCATGTGTGAGCGTGCATGCATGTGTGTGTGTGTGTGTCTTCCATAGGAAGACACTAATAGGGTCTACTGTGTGATAATATTTTGCTAGCTACATCTCTTTCCCAACTTTATTTTTTTTTTTTTAATTTTTGGGTACTTTATTTATTTATTTATTTATAGCTATTCTCTTCGCCCAGCGTGGAGTTTGAACTCATGACATTGAGATCAAGAGTTGCATGCCCTACTGACTGAGCCAGCCAGGTGTCTCTCTCCAACTTTTAACAAACATTTATTCTACAGTTTGAATTTGTAATTGAAAATGGAGGAATAGAAGAGGCTGGGATTTCTTTAAGCGGAGGGACGTATAACGAAAGAGTGGGACATTGGGCCTCTTTATAATTGGCATTCTATGCCTCTTTGTGTTGAATACCCATAGCTAATCTGCGTACATCTGCTTTGGGAGACATGCTGCTGGAAGGGCTAGGATTGCTCAGGTTCTGGCAGTAGTCAGCTGTGTGACTTTGAGCAATTCATGTAATATCATTGGATTTCAGTTTCTCATTTCCAAGGGGGGGAAGATTTGGGTTAGTTCATTGTTCCTCAAACTTCAGTTTCTTTATATCCTTCTTCATTTTTTTTTTCCATATCCCATCACACTTTTATTACTATTGAGCTAACATTTTAAAAAAGACCCTTTATTCTTTTAACAGGTTAAAATATGAGGGATGAAAATAATATTAAAATGTTAAAAAATACAAAGAGAGAAGTATATAGGAGAAAATAGAAGGAAAGAGTTTGCTGGAACAAGTGAGGGAAGACAGAACCGGCTTTCTGGAAATTCTTAGGAAAAGAAGTTTGGGCCCAGAGATGGAAGGGATGGAATCTGGAGAATCAGGGAGATCTAAGACAAAAGAGGGTTCTAAATTAAAGAGTTTCCAGTGGGAATTTAGAAAAGAGGAATCTTGGAGAAAGAGGGCGACTGCCTGCTCCATGTTAAAATGTGCTATACTTTCCCCCAGCTGCTTTTCCCAAATGCCATCCTACTGGAACAACAGGCCACAGCCTTGCCTCCTTCAGGCTCACTGATCTATAACCTGTCTTCTACAGCCCCTCCTTAGGGAAGTGCAGCCTGGGAGTTGAGGCCCAAGAGAGGAAGGTTAAGGGGAACTTGGATGTGAGAACCAAAGGTCAATTGAGGAGGTGTCAGAGAAACTGGAGTTTTTGGATTAGGCAAGGAGGAGGGGGGCCAACATCAGCCATACCAGATTGAATAGACATAATGTGTTGGTCAGTATCTGATGAGTTATATGTAGACTACCAAAAATAATAATTGTTCCATATAATTACATCTACCTCAGTATGTCACAGCTGTTATGTGTAGTGATGGTAAGAAATACCTAAAACAACATACTTAGCCATTTGGGAAATACTGGGCTAGATGAGGTCATTTTGAACACTTGTCAGTGTTAGTGCCACACATGTGCTATCTCATTTCATCTCACAGCACCATGAGGCTCAGAGACATTCAGTATTGCTCAATAATGCATAGTTGGGTTTGAACCCAGATTTTTGTATTAAGTCTGGGCTTTAAGGAGTGCTTCCATCTCTACTGTACCATCTACCTCTCCCTAACTCCAACTTTTGGCACTCACTGAAGAAGAGAAAGATTCATTGTTTAAAATTTAAAATCAATTAATTAACATATAGTGTATTATTAATTTCAGAGGTAGAATTTAGTGATTCATCAGTTGCATGCAACACCCAGAGCTCATACAGCAAGTGCCCTTTTTAATACTCATCACCCAATTACCCCATCCCCCCTACATCCCTTCTAGCAACCCTCAGTTTTTTTCTATAGCTAAGTCTCTTATCTATTCCTCTCTGATTTTGTCTTACTTTATTTTTCTCTCACTTCCCCATGTTCATCTGTTTTGTTTCTTAAATTCCATATATGAGAGAAATCATAAGGTATTTGTCTTTCTCTAACTGACTTATGTCACTTAGCATAATACCGTTTAGTTGCATCCACGTTGTTGCAAATGGTAAAATTTCATTTTTTTGATGGCTGAGTAGTATACATATACCACATCTTCTTTATCCATTCATCTGTCAATGGACATCTGGGCTCTTTCCATAGTTTGGTTATTGTGGACATTGCTGCTATAAACATTGTGGTGTAGGTTCCCCTTCAGATCACTGTATTTGTATTTTTGGGGTAAATACTTAGTAGTGCAATTCCTAGGTCAAAGGGTAGCTCTATTTTAAACTTTTTCTAAAAAGATTTTATTTATTTATTTGACAGAGAGATCACAAGTAGGCAGAGAGGCAGGCAGCGAGAGAGGGAAGGACACTCTCTGCGGAGCAGAGAGCCCGATGTGGGGCTTGATCCCAGGACCCTGGGATCATGACCTGAGCTGAAGGCAGAGGCTTTAACCCACTGAGCCACCCAGGCACCTTCCTATTTTTAACTTTTTGAGGACCTATTTCCTGTTATCCAGAGTGGCTGCACCAGTTTACATTCCCACCAAGTGTAAGAGGGTTCCCTTTTCTCTGCATCCTTGCCAACATCTGTTGTTTCCTGACTTGTTAATTTTAGCCATTCTGACTGTTGTGAGGTGGTATCTCAATGTGGTTTTGATTTGTGTTTCCCTGATGCCCAGACACATCTATTCATGTGTCTGTTGTCCATTTGCATGTCTGCTTTGGAGAAATGTCTGTTCATGTCTTCTACTCATTTCTCGACTGGATTTTTTTTTTTTTTTTCTTTAAAGTACTGAGTTTGGTAAGTTCTTTATAGATTTTGGATACTAGCCCTTTATGTGATATGTCATTTGCAAATATCTTCTCCCATTCTGTCAGTTGTCTTTTGGTTTTGTTGACTGTTTCCTTTGCTGTGCAAAAGCTTTTGATCTTGATGAAGTCCCAATAGTTCATTTTTGCTTCTGTTTCCCTCGCCTTTAAAAATGGGTCTAGCAAGAAGTTGCTGGGGCCGAGGTCAAAGAGGTTACAGCCTGTGTTGTTCTCTAGGATTTTGATGGATTCCTGCCTCACATTTAGGTCTTTCATCCATTTTGAGTTTATCTTTGTGTATGATATAAGAAAGTAGTCCAGTTTCATTCTTCTGCATATGGCTGTCCAATTTTCCCAATACCATTTGAAGAGACTGTCTTTTTTCCATTGGATATTCTTTGCTGCTTTGTCCAAGATTAGTTGACCATAGAGTTGAGGGTCCATTCTGGGCTCTCTATTCTGTTCCACTGATGTGTCTGTTTTTGTGCTAGTACCATACTGTCTTGATGATCACAGCTTTGTGATATGGCTTAAAGTCCAACATTGAAATGCCCCCCACTTTGGTTTCCTTTTTCAACATTCCCCTGGCTATTCAGGGTCTTTTCTGGTTCTGTACAAATTTTGGGATTATTTGTTTCAGCTTTGTGAAAAATGTTGATGGTATTTTGATAGGGATTGCACTGAATATATAGCTTGCTTTGAGTAGCATAGACATTTTCACAATATTTGTTCTTCCAATCCATGACCATGGAATGTTTCTCCATTTCTTTGGTGGGTCTTCTTCAATTTCCTTCATAAGGGTTCTGTAGTTTTTAGAGTACAGCTCCTTTACCTCTTTGGTTAGGTTTATTCCTAGGTATCTCATGTTTTTTTTGTGCAGTTGTAAATGGGATCGATTCCTTGATTTCTCTTTCTTTTGCCTCATTGTTAGTGTATAGAAATGCAACTGTCTTCTGTGCATTGATTTTATATCCTGCCACCTTGCTGAAGTCCTGTATGAATTTCAGCAATTTTTAGGTGGTGTCTTTTGAGTTTTCAACATATAGTATCATGTCATCTGTGAAGAGTGAACATTTGACTTCTTTGCTGATTAGGATGCATTTTATTTCTTTTTGTTGTCTAATTGTGGAGGTTAGGACTTCCAGTATTATGTTGAACAAGCATGGGGAGAGTGGACATTCCTGTCATATTCCCAACCTTAGAGGAAAAATTCTCGGTTTGGGGAAAAAGATTCTTAATGAGAATGGTCAACTTGAGGTTCTATGTTTCATGCCATTCATTTTATAAACTTTGAAAGCAGAAGTTCGCAAATCAAAACATTGTCTATCTTTATTTTTGGCAGCTTTTCTCATCACAATTATTTCATTTAACCTAATTCTTTTTTCATTATGATTTATGTTCAAAAAACAAGAGAGCAAATTGGAAGAATTAAAGAATAACTAAAATAGAAGTTGACCCTGTGTAGTAGAATGTGCTCAAGTCTTGGAGTTAGAAGGTATGGATTTCAGTTTTGGTGATATCACTTGCTATGGCCATGGTTAAGCTATTAAAATTCTCCAAGTCTCAATTTCTTCCATCGTATAATAATAATAATACTGATAATAATACCACTTCATACTGTTGTTGAAAAAAGAAGGAAAAGATAAGATGTCTGTGGCAGCATTTTGTTAAGAGCAGAGCACTCATAGTGGAAAACTTTGGTGTGTTGGACACTGAAGTGATTAATTAGGTCTTTCTCTAAGAACAAAGCAGGTCTTTGATATTCTTTGTATTTACTTGGTCAACATCTGCCATCACACTGTTGGTTTGAAATACAAATCTAGTTTGTATATCTCTCCTTAACAAATAAATGTGAAGACTACCAAGTATTTACTCACTTTTCACTGTGTGGATATAGCCCAAGTTAGGAAAGTTTAATATGATAAAAACCATTTCATAAGTACTACTTAACCAGTAAGGAATTTTGCTGAGTCTTCTAATATCCCACCAATATTCAACTGAATCTGCTGCTATAGAAATTACTAATTAACAAATATTTACTGAGTATGTTCTTGGTGGAGCATTTTTATGACATTGAGCATGCATTTGCTAGAGATGAGGGCAACTACCCACAGCTATGCAGTCCAGCCCAAATTTCAAGTTGTGTCCTACAGGGCTTTTGCAGACAATCATAATTTGCATTTGGAAGTTTATTATGGGAAATTCAAACATTTCAATCCAGAATTATCTACTTGGGATTATGTAACCTGATATGAAATTCAAGAAAGAATTAAAAAGCAATTCTCTGTTTCACATTCATCAGACCTCTCATTTTTTCAAGCAGTAGGGAATTTTACCTTGAAAGGGCTTAGAGAAATGAAACAAAAGATGATTGCATAAATTCTCTGAAAATTCTAGATCTAAGTGGGCTATGATTACTCTCTTGCTCAGGCAGGGCTGGGAACCAGATGTATTTCCAGAAACTTCAAAACTGTAGCATCAAATTCTACTCTCCTAGATCTGACATCTTTTAACCTGAAATTATTGACAGGTTGCTTCATTATTTGCAATTAAGAAAAAAAAAGTACTCATATTGAGTAATAAAGGTGAATAATTGCAATTTTATTTTTAATTTTTTTATTTTTATTTTTTTAAAGATATTATTTATTTATTTGACAGAGAGAGATCACAACCAGGCAGAGAGGCAGGCAGAGAGAGAGGAGGAAGCAGGCTCCCCGCTGAGCAGAAAGCCCAATGTGGGGCTCGGTCCCAGGACCCTGGGATCATGACCTGAGCCGAAGGCAGAGGCTTTAACCCACTGAGCCACCCAGGTGCCCCGCAATTTTATTTTTTAAGATAATCAGCCATCACTCAAATATTTCAGATTTAAACCTAATTAGGGTTGCAGTTAATTATATCTACCATGTTCTGATATAAATATTTAATTATTTTACTAATTGCAAATTATATTTCCTCCCTTGTTGAGAAACAGTGAGTGAGTTGGAGCTTTAAAATGAGCTTAAGTAAAGAGGGACAACATTGGATACGAAAAATCTGTCTTATAAAAAATATTTTAAGAATCAAATCAAATGGTGGCAATTTAGCAATTAAATTAAAATTATCAAAAGAAAGGTATAGAAATATTTTGAATGGTGGTTTGTTTGATCTTAAATGGAAATGTTTCAAGGAACTGAAAGAGTATAGAATGGAGTTGTGGAAAAAAATGACTGAGAATGAAAAATCAGAAAACAGAAACAAAAACAAAAACAAAAAAACAAAACCCACAGTGCATTATCCTGCTGGCCTCACTTTATCTCTGTGTGTACTGAAGGTGGGGGTGTAGGGGCTATTTCAGTTGGTAATATTTGATTCTCAAGGTTAGCACAACTATTTGAGGAATGTGCAACCTGCAAGTTTTTTCTTTTAATCTATACAGTATCAGATTACTGTTTGGGAGAACCTTTGCTCTGTGATGGGGCCACTAATACTTGTTATGGTAGATTAAGCTTTTATCTGATGATCTGAGCCATGTAGACCAACAGATTTAGGTTATTATAAGCAGGTAAGAATTTCTCAGGGTGATGGGTTTGCTCTTACTGGAAAAGTACAAATTAATGTAGTTTTCTCATAAGATATTATTCATGGAGCTGGTTGCTTTTAAACATGTCTGACCTTGTGTAATCACTGTGGCCAAATATTAAATATAGTTATTATAGGTAATGAAGCTGTTTTTTAAACAATTTAAAAAAGAATACTTATTATAAAGTAATTATTATTGCATTAAAAAACCATTCTCTAATCCAATTATTCTATTATAAAACAAAACAACTCTAGAATGGCATTAGAAAAGACCTTGGTGGTCAAATGAACTTCTTGCTGACTGTTAAGGAAAGCAAAGTGTGTGGAGGCCTGGTGCCTGGTGGCCAAGGTTAAATCAAAGCCCAGTTCTCCTCTTTTGAAATTGCCTTCAGAAACACACAAGAAAACCACTCATTATGATAGAAACATAATTTTCAACCAAAATGGAATAACACATCTTACTCAACACCTCACTCATAAGACTTGCTTCTAAGAATTTGAAACTGAAGTTATTATTATGGAAAATTTCAAATGTATATAGAAAGAAAAATGCAATGAACTCTAATGTACCTATCATCCAGTTTTCATATTATAAAACATTTTGTTAGCCATATTTTATTTCCCATCCCTATTACTACTGTTACTACTGTCTGTGGCAGTGGAGTTGTTTTTTGCTGGTGTATTTCACCCTTTAAAGTAAATCCCAAATATCATGTCTGATAACTCTTTTTTAAAAAGATTTTATTTATTTATTTGACAGAGAGGAAGAGCATGAACAGGGGGAGGTTCAGGGTGAGAGAGAAAAGCAGACTCCGCACTGAACAGGGAGCCCCATGCCGGAACTTGATTCCAGGACTCTAAGATCATGACCTGAGCCCAAGGCAGACACTTAACTGACTGAGCCAACCAGGTGCCCTTATGTCTGATAACTTTAGTTACTAGTTTTTTATGCATCCCTGATATATAAGGCCATATTTTTAAAAACACAATCACAATGCCATTATCATACCTAACAATATTAACAATTTCTTAACATTATGTAATATCTAGTCCATATTCAAGTTTCCTTGATTATTTCAAAAGTGGGTTTTTTTTTTTTTGTCAGTTTGAATCAGGGTCCAAA
This sequence comes from Enhydra lutris kenyoni, assembly GCF_002288905.1. NCBI lineage: Eukaryota > Metazoa > Chordata > Mammalia > Carnivora > Mustelidae > Enhydra > Enhydra lutris. Next base: position 25,336,956 of record NW_019154089.1, read on the forward strand.
CAAGGTGTGCACATTGTATTTGGTTTTTATATTCATTTTTTTTTAAGATTTTATTCATTTATTTACTTAACAGAGAGAGAAAGAGAGAGAGAGAGAGAGCATAGCAAGGGAGTGGCAGGCAGAGGCAGAGGGAGAAGCAGGATCCCCAGTGAGCAGGATGTGGGGCTTAACTGAGCCACACAGGTATCCTTTTATTCTTTTTTTTTTTTTTTAAGATTTGTTTATTTATTTGAGAGACATGAGAGAGAGAGAGTGTGTGTGCATGTGCAAATGAAAGGGGAGAGGGAGAGAATCTCAAGCACACTCCCCACTGAGGGCGGAGTCCAATGTGGGGCTCAATCTTACCACCCAGAGATCATGACCTGAGCCAAAAACAAGAGTTGGAGGCTTATCTGTCTGAGCCACCCAGACTCCCATGTATTTGAGTTTTATATTCTTAACTCTTTTAATCTATACTGGTCTCTCTCTCTTTTTCTTTGTTAAAGAATGCTACCTATTTATTGAGTAAATGAAGTTAATTGTCCTGCAGAATGTGCTGGATTCTGGATATGGTTAATTGGTTTCTTTTGTTGTTTAACTTTTTCTCTAACCACCATATTTCTTGTAAATAGGAAGTTAGGGGACACTTGGGGGCTTGGTTGTTTGAGCATTTGAATTTGGATCAGGTCATGATCTCAGGATTCTGGGATTGAGCCTGTGTCAGGCTCCCCGCTCAGCAGGAGAAGGCTTGTTTCTCTCCCTCTGCCCCTACCCCCAGTTCGTGCTCTCTCTCTCTCAAAAGAATAAATAAAATCTTAAAAAAAAAAATAGGAAATTAGAACTGGTTGGTGGATTAGAGTTAGGTTTTTTTAAAATTAAAAAAAATTATTTTTAGCAAGTGTTTTGTATTCTTTATTACATTATGTGAAAAGATACATAATTTTCAATGTTCTGCTTTTAGATAGTATTAGTCTGTCTCTTCCTTATAAAGTTTTTCACCAAATTTCACCTAATGGTTTTAGCATCTGTGCTGATAATTGCCCTGACCTGGCCCATTATCTTATTAGGGGTTACAAACAGTGATTTTCTAATTTTATCATTCTTTTTGCATTTATTAGCTAGAAATGTTCCATAGAGGACTTTTTCCACAGCAGCTATTAGCTTTTTTGAAATAGAGTTCATATAGTAAAGTTGGGCTAAATACTTGATTTATTCCCTTAACTTGTCAATTTTTAGAGTATGAGCTGGTGACATAGTGATTTCCAGTGTTGATAAATGAGTTCTTTTTTTTTTCAGTATGGTTTTTCAAATGTTTGCTATATTTGAGTCATATTATTATTATGACTATATTTGAGTCATTATTATTATTTCATGTCCAAATTGTTTCTTCTTAGGCCACGAGGAGTTTCTTTAGCTTGACTCTTGAGTCCTTTTGATATCTTATTCTCTGTATGACAAAAACAATACATAAAGAAAAAGAGAAAATTTGTGCCATAGCCATTCAAAGAAACGTATTGTAGGCTCCCAAGACAATTTATAAAGAGAGGTTAAATTTCTTTTTTTTTTTTTTTCCATGAAGAACAATGTTGAAATAACTATTCAAATTATTTATCCGAAGTGGGCAATAGTCATGGGTTTGTCTTTTGAGATATTTGTTCTTAAATGATCAACCACTTCTCTTTATTTTATAGGCACACTTTAAAGTAAAATATTCATGTTAAAACAAGTGACACAGAGCTGCTGAATATTGTGGTGCATACCATACCGTTCATTAATCATCTTTTTCAGGAGCTGAGGATGTGGGGATGGAAAATAAATAGGAGAAGTGTACTGATTCAAAGAGTTGAGGCTATCCTTTAGGTACCAAAGGAAAACCAGTTTGGTTTCTCTAAAGGGGGGCAGAGCACACATACAAGGAGTTGGGTGTTGGATTCTGAGGAATGTGGATCATGACTCCTTCATATGCTGCTACTGAGCTCTTCCCAAGCCACCTAACCTTCTGAAACCTGTTTCCTCACCTGACAAACAGGTTAACAACACTGATTTCCTCCTGCAGGGATTAGGATGTGATAAAATAATTGTAAAGCTTTTCAGACAGGGCCTATATCAGTGACTAGCGAAGGCTGCGTTTGGTAAAGATGTCTGGATGGGGTTGATGGTGACAGGGAGGGAACCTCAGCATGTCGGGGGAGCCATTTGAAGGAACCATCCACTGGCTTTTCAAGTCTAGAATTCATTAGTCTCTATCACACTTTAGGATTAGAAGGGACTTTGGAGGACATCTCTTTAACTCCCATTCCACACTTAAAATTGAAGCCCAATGAAGGTAAGTGAGTTGCAATAATATTGCCACCATGCAACCACTAAATAAAGAGCCAAGACTAGAACAGAATTGTCCAACAGAAAGGTACAAACTACTGGTGTGATTTTACATGTTTTAGTAGCCACTTACATATTTTACGTTTATAGACATCTCAGTTTGGACAGCAGCATTGCAGATACTAAGTATCTCATCTAGCCCATGACTATTGTGTTAGGATAGGTCCAAAGCTCATTTCTCCTAATTCTCAAGCTTATGTGTTTTCTGTACAGAACATGACCTTATTATTTTCTGTATCAGAAATAATTGCCTTATAACATACATTGATCATCAAACATCATTTTTTTTTTTTTTAATTTAAAAAGAAATGTCACTGGGGCGCCTGAGTGGCTCAGTGGATTAAGCCGCTGCCTTCGGCTCAGGTCATGATCCCAGGGTCCTGGGATCGAGCCCCGCATCGGGCTCTCTGCTTAGTGGGGAGCCTGCTTCCCCCTCTCTCTCTGCCTGACTCTCTGCCTACTTGTGATCTCTCTCTCTCTGTCAGATAAATAAAATCTTTAAAAAAAAAAAAAAAGAAAAAAAAAAAAAGAAATGTCACTGATGGTCCTGATGCATTTTGGGGAAGGAATTCTTTTAGATAGGCCTTTCCCAGAAACCTAACACGTCTGGAAACTCTATCAATAACTTTCCAATGAACAGTTTTAATTGAGGCTGCCTTTTTAGACAGAATGTGCAAATTGTAATCATTGAGATTTCTATTTTTCTGAGACCAAGTTTTTTTTTTTTTAATTATTAACATATAATGTATTATTTGTTTCAGGGGTGCAGGTCTGTGATTCATCAGTCTTACACAACACCCAGTGCTCACTACAACACATACGCTCCCCAACGTTCATCACCCTGCCATCCTCTCCCCCCATACCCCCTACCCTTCAGCAACCCTCAGCTGGCTTCCTAAGATTAAGAGACAAGATTTTTGGCTGAAGTTTCTTTCAAAAAGTACATTACTAGAGAAGGTCAAATCAGTGGCCCAGCTTTAGGAGATGCACAAATTCTTACAACACACATTAGTTTTACTCTTATTGTATTGTTCATATTTTAGTTTCCCTTTAGCAGTATTTACTGCTTTTAAAAAATATTTTCATTTAAAAATTAAAGTTGTATGTATATCTGGCTTTAAGAGTCAAATAATTTCTTAAGATTTACTTTAAAGTCAGTAGTCACCTCCCAACCCTATTTTCTGCTTCCCCTGTTCCCAGTCCTCCAGAGGCAAATACTTTAAACCCTTCCAGCTATTTCTTTTGGTAGTTATCTTCACAATTCTAAATGGCAGCCTTTTTGTGTTATGTCTTGATTTTTCACTTTTAGGCATTTTTTGGTGGCCTTTCTGTAATGGAAGATAAAGATTTGGCTCTCTTTTACCCCTTCCTCTTCACATGTGTAACCATTCTCTTGATCCTTCACTCATTCATTAGAGTTCCGCCATAACCTGGGCTAGAAAACTCAGGGTTTAGCACTGGGATTGCTGTCTGTAAACGTATTTGTGCCTTAGTCATGTAGTATACAATACTTACTCTCCCTTTCTCTCACAAAGTTTTTTATTTCCTGAGGTAGTTAATAATATTTTTTATTTAAATTTTTATGTATATATCTAACACCAAACTCACTTGAGAAGTGTAGCTTGAGCTTTTGTCTGTAGGATGAGTACATGAGAAATAATTGAAGGATGGGTATGTGGAGGGAAGCATCTAGAAAGTGGGAAGAATATGTGTAAAGGTCCTGTGGCTAAAGGACAATAGTAGAGGAAAATGGGGAGGTCTCACTGGAACCTATAGATGAAGGGAGAGAATAAACTGCTGGAGAGACAGGAAGGGGCTGGGCCATGCATGGTGTATAGGTAATATTAATGGTTTTGTTTTGGTCTTAATTATACTTAAAATAAATTAAAGCATTTCTAGTAGAGGAGATAGATGGCCAGATTTAAACCTTCCTCTCCTTTCTATGTATACTTTCATATTTTTATAATATAGAATGGTAGCTTCCCCCCTAATACGCAGTTTCACCTTCTGTGGTTTCAGTTACCAGGGTCAACTGTGGTCCAGAGGCAGATGACCCTCCTTGTGATGTATTGTTGGAAGGTGAGTAGTAGCCTAATGTTAAGTCACAATGTCACCATCATTCACCTCACTTCATCTGAACACATAGGGGTTTTCTCATCACAAGAAGGAAAAGGGTGAGTGCAGCACAATAAAATATTTTTTGGGGGGATGACAGTCATACAACTTCTGTTACACCAAATTGGTATTATTGTTTTATTTACTATTAATCATTGTTGTTGATCTGTTACTGTACATATTTATAAATTAAACTTTATCACAGACGTGTGTATAGGGGAAAAACGTAGTAATATATAGGGTTTAGCACTATCTGTGGTTTCAGACATCACTGGGGTATTGGGTCTTTGTTTTTTCTTTTTTTTAAGGATTTATTTATTTATCTTGGAGAGAGAGAGAACATGTGTGTGCACACTGGCAGGGGGGGTGTGGGTGCGGGGAAGGGGCAGAAAGAGAGGGAGAAACTTAGCAGACTTGGAGCACGAGGCTTGGCTTGGACACAGGGCTCCACGTGGGGCTTGATCTCAGGACCCAGATATCACAACCCTGACATCACACCTGAGCTGAAACCAAGAGTTGGACCATAAACGACTGCACCCCCCGGGCGCCCCCACTGGAAGTTTTTGAATGTAGCTCTTGAAGATAAGGGGGGCTACTATAATGTCCTATGTTGATTAAGTTAGTCAGAAACTTTTCTATTGTTTGCAGTCAATGAACCTTACCTGATTTAAGAGCTCTCTTACATTTGCATTCTGCTGTCAACACTCAGTTGGACTGGGTTTTTAAATACTGGGTCTGTTTTGTTCTGTTGCCTGAATATTGCCTAAAGCTACAAATACACTGTCATACTATTCTTTTGCCTTTGTAGCAAATAGTTGTTTTTGGTTCCCTTTGATAGTTGTTGTTTCATCAAGTCAATTCACAGTTGTCATTTTTCAGGTACAGTTCTCAAGTTAAACCTCTTTTCAGTCATGTCTTTTATTATGTCAAATGGAACTTTAATTTGTTTCTGGCATATTGTATTTTTTAAGTCTTACGAACTAGAAGTATGATAGCTGTCACTGCAAGATTAGCTTCAATTCACTTGTTGTCTTGTTTCCATTCATTCAAAAAATTTTAACTTATGTTTGACTATCATTTTGCTTTCTTTCCCAGTACCTGAACCTGATAATTTTTTCCTGCCCACACTCTTAGTTTTCCTAAAACCTGTTCTGAGGATCAGGTCAGTCAACCAGGGGACCAAAGGGGGTCGTTTCCAAAAGGGCTGGGAGGTAATGCAAAATTAAAATATGCAAAGAAAAAATGCTGGCTCAAAGAGGGTCTGGGAGGGGAACAAGAAAATAGGAGTATCTGTGAAAATGGGAATACTGGGTAATTTTTTAAAAAAATTTCTTTCAGAAAATGAAGAATGAAGAATGGGAGAACAGGTTTTTTTTTTTGTTATTTATTTTAATTCCAGTATAGTGAACATATAGTGTTATATTAGTTTCAGGTATACAATATAGTAATTCAGCAATTCCATACATTGCCCAGGGCTCATTGTGACAAGTGAACTCCTTAATCCCCACCGCCTATTTCACCCAATCTCCCCCACCCACCTCCCTTCTCATAATCATCAGTTGGGGAGAACAATTTTGGGCAGTTAACGTGAAAGTTGAGGTGTAGAGAACTGGGACAAGAATTTTAAGATATGATGTGGTGAGGGTTTTTTTTTTTTTTTTTTAAAGATTTTATTTATCTATTTGCCAGAGAGAGAGAGAGAGAGATCACAAGTAGGCAGAGAAGCAGGCAGGGAGAGAGGAGAAGCAGGCTCCCTGCTGAGCAGAGAGCCCAATGTGGAGTTTGATCCCAGAACCCTGAGATCATGACCTGAGCTGAAGGCAGAGGCTTAACTCACTGAGCCACTCAGGCATCCGAGATTTTTTTTTTTTTTAAAGATTTTATTTATTTATTTGACACAGAGAGATACAGCCATAGAGGGAACACAAGCAGGGGGCATGGGAGAGGGAAAAGCAGGCTTCCTGCTGAGCAGGATGTGGGGCTCCATCGCAGGACCCTGGGATCACGACCTGAACTGAAGGCAGACGCTTAATGACTAAGCCACCCAGGCACCCTGAGGTTTTTTTTTTGTTTGTTTTGTTTTGTTTTTTAAGGAATAGTTTTGAATGCTTAGAATCAGAATTACTATTTTTTTGAGTAATACACTGTGTGAGACTGGACTATATGGAGCCCCATTTACATTTAAGTAATATATTTGTAGCAAGATTGGGTAATATCAAATGACATCCCAGATGGTTTTCTGTAAATTAGCATGCTAGTGGCAGAATTCTTTGGGATTATGAGGAAATAGGCACTGGACAGAGTTTGGAAGGAGAGGGCAATATAAATAGCCAATGTTTCTGCATAAGAGTATGACAGGCAGGGGTGCCTGGGTGGCTCAGTCTGTTAAGTGTCTGCTTTCGGCTCAGGTCATGATCCCGGGTCCTGGGGTAGAGCCCTATATCGGGTTCCCTGCTCAGTGGGTTCTCTGCTCAGAAGCAGAGACTGCTTCTCAGTCTCCTTCTCCCTCCACCCCTCTCCCTGCTTATGCTCTCTCTCAAATAAATAAATAAAATCTTAAAAAAAAAAAAAAGAATATGACAGACATTTGAATTTTGAGAGGGTATTTCAAGGATTTCAGGAGCCAGACTCGGGGAAAGGGTCAAACAACGTGATAGTTGAGGCTAGGATTTTGAGACAAAATATAGTCATTGAAAAATACCCAGTGGTGAAGATGGCTTTCAAAATTTTAAGAATGGGAATGTGTGCTATTGGATTTAGAACTGTTTGGTCTGCTCTGTATGCCGTCATGGAACCCTCCTTTGTCGTCTCCAACACTACTTTGCAAGACTTGTATGTTGGGAAACTTAACAGTTAACATAGGGCAAAGAGAAAAATGAGCCATTAGGAGGTTAGAATGAGTGAGAATGAGATTTCCTTAGGCTCTCCATATATGAATGTATAGTAATAATAAGATCCTAAATGTCTGTAAGAATCTTGAGGAAAGCATTATGGATTGGGGCACAAGGGTTGGAAGCATACCCCTTTAAAAGTGCAAGCAGACTTGTGGCTCATGAGAACATTGTGGCTTTTCTTTCATGATTGTTTCTTTTCTTTTAAGATTTATTTATTTATTTATTAGACAGACAGAGAGAGAGAGAGAGAGAGAGAGAGAGATCACAAGTAACAGAGAGGCAGACAGAGAGGCAGGCAGAGAGAGAGGGGGAAGCAGGCTCCCTGCTGAGCAGAGAGCCTGATTTGGGGCTCGATCTCAGGACCCTGAGATCATGACCTGAGCCGAAAGCAGAGGCTTTAACCCACTGAGCCACCCAGGCGCCCCTCTCATGATTGTTTCTTTAGAAGGTTTTCATTTTTTTATCTGATGTGAAAATCCTCCACAATCAGCTACTCAAGAAAGAATCTGCAAAGGTATCTTTTCTATCTAAAATGAAGTGATAATTGAGTTCAAAACAAACAAACAAACAAACAAACAAACAAACAGAAACTTCGTTCCACCTCTAACAGCAGAGTTGGCAAAATCACGAGACATGTAATTTTATGGGGCTAGATGGGTTCCTGAGAAGCCCAAGACCAACTCCTTGAACAATTTGTGAAGGGTTCCGCACTCTAAATGGCCTCTAGATCAGTGCAGCTGCAGGCAATTTGCAGGAGACTGGCAGTGTGGTGTGTGGACCCTGTGGCACTGAATGCTAATCGGAGACTATCTGCTCCAACAGTTTTTGCCATTCATCATTTTCACATCCAGATGGCTCCCATTGTCTTTCTAGGCCTCCTTTTTTGTGCAAAGTGGCTGCTCTTAAAACATGGTATATTAGTGTTGGAAGCAATTTTATTATTCATCTAGTAGTCCAATCACCACTTTTTGTAAAAGAGGAAATGGAAACCCAAAGAGGGGAAATATCATGATCAAAACTAGCCAGTACTTAGTGTCACAGCTGAGATAAGAACGTTTATCTCTTGGATCTCAGCCTGATGCTCATTCCAGTTCACTAGGATCTCATAGTTTTGGGGAAATAATGTAGCACAGTGCTCGAAGTCAGATGATCTCAAGTCCAAATCTCATCTCTGTTATTTAATAACTATGTGGCCTTGGGCAGTTAATCTCCAGTTTTCTCATCCATAAAATGAGATGATAATGGAACCTCCATCACAGGCCGTCACAATGACAAATTGTTACTGATATTTAAGGTGTTTGGTACATAGTAAGTGCTCAGTTAATTAGCTTTTCTCATTATGGCTCCAGATCTTTTCACATTTAAGCATGAAGAACTGGTTCTTTCTACGAGGGACAAAGGAGATAGGATTTTGTTCATGAGCATCTGCACAAGCATATTTTGACTTCATACATGCTAATAATATAGTTCAGTTATGAAGTCTTGCCAGACTGATGGTTGAAAATGTCTTTCTGGAGGGAACATTTTCCTTGACACCAGGGAGAATGAAAAATTTAAGTTCTTAAATACTGCACTTCATTGGTGCCTAGTATGCATTCATCGGTAATGATGTTCTCTGGAGCCTGTCACCAATTTGGGGTATCAGATATTAATAAAAGATACTCTGAACTCATGACACTGTACCTATTTAAAGAACAGTTTGATTTTGCAAGATTATAAAAATGGCTTCAAAATAAAACAACACACAATCGTACTATGACTTCATAGGATAATTGCTGAATGTATAAGCTGTCTAATTTTTAGAGGTATAGTTAATGCATTGAGAAATCTAAGAAAGAAGGCAAATGATGTTAAATAACACATAGCCCTCCTTTAAATTAATGTATTGTCAATTAAAGACGAAGTTTGAAATCTTGGAGGGTCATCAGTATCTGGAAGATACTTGGAAAAAATTAGCAAGAAAACAATGGACTTTGACATATTGTCATTTACTCTCTTCTAAAAAATGTTTTTCCCGTGAAATCATAACATCTTTACTATTAATACAAAAATTCAATTTCCATGACAACAAAAGCCTAATGCAGTTTTTCTATAGACTACCTGCAGGACATTTACATACATAAGGAGAAATTTTTAAGATGCATATTCCTTAGTCGTAACCCAGAGATTCTGGGTCAGAAGGTCCAAGGTGGGACCCAGGAATCTGTTTGCTTAAAATCTCTCTAGATGATTCTTGATTACCCTAAAATTTGAAAACCACTGGACTCAGGAAATTCCGTGTTTGGGATTCTATTGCTTCAAACAAAAATATGCCATGTCTTATGAAAATCTAATATACTCAAATCCTAGAACAAAAATAATTATTTATTTTATATACCAATTTTTTGTATTTTTTATATACCAATATTTATATGCCAATTATATACAATATTTATTATTATAAATATATATACTTATATATAATATTTAAATATATTTATATATACCAATTATATACAATATTTTTTGTATTATTTTATATACCAATATTTATATACCAATTATATACCACATAAGGGCTTCTTTCTTTTTTTTTTTTAAGATTTATTTATTTATTTGAGAGAGAGCAATGGGGAGGAGCAGAGGGAGAGGGAGAGAAAGTCAAGCAGACTCCCCACTGAGCACAGAGCCTGTACTGGGGCTACACCGTAAAACCCTGAGACCATGACCTGAGCCGAAATCAAGAGTTGGACACTTAACTGATTGAGCCATTCAGGTGTCCCTCAAGGGCTTCTTATTCTACCAAAAAGATTTATGGCTTCTTAAAAAAATAGTGAGTTTTTTGAGCAAAGAAAAAAAGAGACAATGCACAAAATAAACTCTTAACTATAGAGAACAAACTTGTGAGGTGCATGGGGGATGGGTGAAATAGGTGAAGGGGATTAAAGATTATACTTACTGTGATAAGCACTGAGAAATTTTTGAATTGTTGAATTACTGTATTATACACCTCAAACTAATACAATACTGCTTGTTAAATATACTGGAATTAAAATAAAGCAAATAAAATTAGTGAGTTTTTATGCATATGTAATGATCCTCTTTGTACAAATTTAATTAATGCCACCGCCTCTAAAGTACCCCCAAGACAAGCAATAAATTTCAATATGCTGTCAAATCCTATATTACCTGTGATGGCTCCTTCTTATGAGCTGAGATGGCCCACAGTATCTGGGCCACTCTGGACACATAGCTTTGTACCATGAGGTATTTTCACTTGTGTGTAGCTTATTTCCCTAAATATATTTTGAACCATTTCCAAAAAATGAGTGTATTTGCTTGTGTCCCTGTGTTCTTCTCTTCCTTCCTTCCTTCTTGCTTTATTTATTTATTCTTCAAGATTTATCAAGTGCAAGTCTGCTCTAAGTCAGGTTCTGTGATAAATTCCAGGGCATGAAAAATCCAATGAAACTAAGTTGAAGACATGAGCTATATCAGGGGTTGGCAAATGGCAACTCACTGGCCAAAAATTCAGCCTGCTGTCTACTCTAAATGAAGTTTAATTGGAACACAACCATGCTGCCTCATTAGGTGTTATCTATAGCTGCTTTTGTGCTATAATGGCAGACTTGAAAAATTGCTGTAGAGATTGTATGGCGTCAAAAGCCTAAAATATTGAATATATGGTCCTTTGGATCAAGTTTGCTGGCTTCTGGGTTGTGTGATTTTTAAGATCCTGCACAGTTCATAGGACTCTTTTGATGAGTGGTCTGAAGAGAATGTGCAAAGTCCTGTCAGCAGGTATAAAAGGAAACTCAGTTTGAATGAGGATGGTCAGTGTCTCAGGATGTGGTACTTAATCTAAGACCTGGTGGATTTGTAAGAGTTAGGGCAGGCCAAATATGGGGGAAGGGCATTCTAAACAAAGGTTTTATGAGTTTTATGAACTTTCATTTTCCAGAAGAAAATTTGGTGTCCCAATAGAAGGGGGAAATAAAAACATATAAACACTACCAATATATATAAGAAATATGACGAAATGATTTATGTTCTGACTCAGTCGTTTTATGACTATTTTGCTGCTAGCTAAGCATGTGAAATGAGGTGTCATTTGACCTCTTAGAGCAGGGATCAGGAAATATTTTCTTTCTTTTTTTTTTTTTAAAGATCTTATTTATTTGGGGGAGAGAAAGTGAGAGAGAGAGACTCCTCACTGAGTAGCGAGCCCAATGAGGGACTCAGTCCTGGGACTCCAGGATCATGACCTGAGCCAAAGGCAGTGGCTTAACCAACTGAGCCACCTAGGTGCGCCAGGAAATATTTTCTAAATGGGAAAATGGTAAATATTTTAAGCTTTATCAGCCATACAGTCTTTGTCACAACTACTTATTACTATTACTATAGTATAGAAGTAGCTATAAATAGTATGTAAATGAACGACATTGGTTGTGTTTCAATAAAACTTCATAAATGGTGGAATTTGAATTACATGTCATTTTCATGTGTCATGAAATATTATTTGTCTTTTGATTTTTTCAGTGAATTAAAAATGTAAAAACCATTTTTAGGTCATGGGCCATACAAAAATAGGTAGTGGGTCATAATTTGCAGACCCTGTTTTGGTCTCACATTCCTTACTTATAAAATGGAAGTCTTGTAACATTTTCTCTGCCAATTACCCTGGGTGGTTATGACTGAATGAGAGACATTTTTCATTGAAGTTCTTTGCATAGGACAACATATTCAGATGTAATATATTGTCATTTTACATTCACAAAAATTATTGAATTATTCACAGTTGCAGGATGCACAATTTTCCTGAGAGTTGATGAGAAATTTATCATTTTCATGAATAATTTCTGCTGAAGGAAGAGAAAAATATGAATACATTTTACATATGTAATAGGTACAAGTGTGATTCTATTATTTCTAATATTCCTAGAACATTGGTTGCTAAGTTAAGTAATTCCCAAGCAGAGAAGGGTTTTATTTGATTATATCAACTTTGATAGCCTATTGTACTTTATTTTTACTCTTCCGGTTGAACTTATAATTTTTGATTTTATGTGGTTGTTTTATTAGACAGACTGGACTTCAGAAGTTAGAATCAGCAATCGGCATTATTATTTTCCAAGCACTGCCTTCAACTAGACTCTGGATTACTTTCTCCAACTCAGAAGATATCTTCAGCAAATGTCACATACTTTCAGGTATTTAAACAGTCTCATTATCAGGAATTGTGAATTCTAGTAAAACCTATATCAAAACTTTGATCTCTCATCCTATTCAAGGTTTCTCTCTATCCATCCTATCCCTCCCCTGTCCCTCCCTCACCAGGCCTGAACCTTGATTCCCCAGTCTGTCAGTGGGAAAGGGCAATGTGGTTTATTATTTGGTTCTGCTTGCTCACCTGATTCTTCCATTCACTCTGCTGTTTCTGGCTTCTTTAGGGTTGAGCACAGAGTGTATGATTGTGTATGTGTGTACGCAGGCACACATGTGCTTGGATGCACACCAGATTTATAGACAAAAGGCAAAATACTACTTCTCTGATGGTGGTCAGTTTGATTACTGGTGCTTTCTTTCATGACAAGGGTAACCTTCTGGCTCTTCCTATTGTGGGGCAGAGGTAAAGGTCTTTCCGATACCCTATGAAGAACAAGCATGGCCCCCTTAGGCTATTGACATTCTCTTAGCTCCTGCTCACCAGCAGTGCAATCCTGGTGTTCCCTTTGTCTTGAAGCAGAAGTCCTTTCAAGATGACTCTGGCTCAGCTACCTTCTCTGCCCAAACATTCTGGATTTTTTTCTTTTTTTAAGATTCTTATTTATTTATTTGACACACACACACACACACACACACAGAGTGTGCAAGTGGGGGGAGAGGCAGAGGGAGAAGCAGGCTCCCCACGAAGCAAAGAGCCTGATGTGGGACTCAATCCTAGGACCTTGGGATCATGACCCAAGCCAAAAGCAGATACTCAACCAACTGAGCCACCCAGGCATCCCAAGGATCTTTGTTCTCCAATCTCCCCAAAAGATTCTCTTGCTGACTGCTGACCCTTCATGTGGTTTGAGGATAAATGTCACAGTACTCTATTCCCACACGTACTCCTCATGTACTGTCTCTTCCTTACTGAACCTCTGGGTTTCTTTTACCCTAGTTGGAGGTTTGTGATGAACCAAGGGTTAGTAGTAGACTGGTTATCTTTTAGCAAGCTCTTCAGAGATGTGTCTATCACAACTCAGCAACACGTAGGCATTAACTACCCATGATCATTGGTAGGTTCCCGGGAGGCAAAAAAAAAAAAAAAAAAAAAAAAAGAAGTTCCATGCAAGTTACTGTTTCATTTGTATATAGCCGCTTGTTTTTCCTGGAATATTTCCCCATACTGTATTCATAAGCTACCTCAGGGCAAGACCTCATTGAATTTTCCTCAGTTTTAATACTTGCTCAATGGATAAGTGAGTAAATAGACATTCAGTCCCTTCTAATTACTAAGTAAATGGGATTGAAGTCAGTGGGCTGGTTCATTCATTCAATATTTAATGCCTACTACTAACTTTTACAGTGAGTTCTAGCAATATAGCAGATGAAAAAGATATAACTTGTGACTTCAAGGCTTTATTTTAATAGATGAGATAAATATTAATCAGGAATATACAACTAATTTCAAATATTGATGCATGCTCTGAAATGAAAGTGCAGAGTTCTGTCAGAGGGTATAAATGGCAACTTAATATAGATTGGGGTGATGGGTATCCCAGAATGTAGTATTTATTTATTTAATTATTTGAGATGGGGGAGGGGCAAAGAGAGAGAATTCTTTTTTTTGAAGACTTTATTTATTTGAGAGAGAGAGAGGGAGAAAGAGAGAACATAAGCAGGCAGAGAGGCAGGCAGAGGGAGAGGGAGAAGCAGGCCCTCTGCTGATCAGAGAGCCTGATGTGGGCTTTGATCCTAGGACTCTGGGATCATGATCTGAGCTGAAGGCAGATTTTTTTTTTTTTAAGATTTTATTTATTTATTTGACAGACATAGATCACAAGTAGAGAGGCAGGCAGAGAGAGAGGAAGGGAAGCAGGCTCTCCAATGAGCAGAGAGTCCGATGTGGGGCTCAATCCCAGGACCCTGAGATCATGACCTGAGCCGAGGCAGAGGCTTAACCCACTGAGCCACCCAGGCGCCCCTGAAGGCAGATTCTTAACCGACTGAGCCACCAGGTTCCCTGAGAGAGAATCTTAAGCAGGCTCCATGCCCAGCGTGAAGTCTGTTATTGGGCTTGATCTAATGACCCTGAGATCGTGACTTGAGCCAAAATCAAGTCAGATGCTTAACTGACTAAGCCATCTAGGTGCCCCAGGATGTGGTATTTAATATGAGATTTGGAAAATTTGTTTGAGTTCAGGTAGACCAGGAATGGAGGAAGGGCATTCCAAGCAAAAGAAATAGCATGTACAAAGACCCTACCACAGGGAAAAACTGATGTTTAATAGGAAGCATTGAATGAAGTTAAAGAAGGTGATGCAGCAGATTGTGAATTGGGCGGGGGAAGACTGGGGTCAAGTGAGGTGAGGATAGAGTAGTCTGGGGTTTGAACGTACAAGGAACAGCAAGCCAAGAGAAAGGGGTTGGATTTGATCTTAAGAGCAGTGGGAAGGAAAAAAAAACAAAAACAAAAACAGCAGTGGGAAGGTTTTGGAGGTCTATAAACACAGGTGTGCTGTGTGCTCCCATTGGCATGCCCAGGTGGTTCAGCCTCAGTAACTTTTGGCATCAAGGACATAGATAATAAATATTGGAAATGTTCCTTATCAACATAGGTCAGTGCCTCAGTTTTAGTCCAAATGTCCTGCAAATCCTACTGCATTCTTTCACAAACACATCATGTTCCCTGATAATTTGAGACTGGATTTGATCATATAGATGGAATTGTGCTCAAAGGACAGTCCATTACTTTGCAGAAACATTTTGGTGCAATCCTGCAGATTTTGGATGGCCTAACGGCGAGAATTCTGTTCTTTCAGTGAGAAACCATAGCAACATGCCACTTAGAAGGCACACTATATAATCTGTCTGTTCTTCAGTTAGTATTTTGCAGTCCAGAAATAGTCATCACTGCCTAATGTGAGAATGCAAAAGGTCAGGCAAATACAAGCCCCAATGACAGTGCAGTTCTCTCTCTAACTGTGGGGTGGGGGTAGGAGATGTTGGAGATGCATGATAAAGTGTATTGGGGCCAGGAAGGAGGAAGGAACTAGGGCTAATAGCTCTGTTTTTCAGCACAGATTGCAAGCTAGTCCTCAGTCTCTAAGTACTAAGAATGAGGCTATGATCCATAGAATTGCCCCTTTTCTAAAACCACATACTCAGTACCTCTTGGTACAATTCTTATTAAATTACAAGTTTATGGTTCAGGAATTTTTATGTCCCAGCACCTTCTGTAATTCCACCCATATTCCCCATCTTGTCTTAGGTGCAAAATAGTAATAAAAAAATAAGTATATAGAAGATTGCTTGTCTAAATTTAAGAATATCGAGAGCCATGGCTGCTCGCTTCGTATCCACCCATGTAGAAAGGTTAAAAGGGTCTTTGCTGAAAAACACTCAGAAGTGAAAAGATCTTTAGGGAAGGGGATTCAAGATAGTTGGTCACCATATAAGTTCAGGTAGTGTTTAGTAGGTAAAAAATGGAGACATACAGAAAGAAAAGAGGAGAGGGAAGGGAAAAGGATCTCCTGGAGTCTTCTACTCTGCTGGTAGGACTTACAGATGTGTTTTGTTCTGGTGAGTAATCACATCTTCAGGTGCCATTTTCTTTTTTCCTCCCAACTGGAATATGTTTCTTTTTCACTTTTTCCCTGGGCTCTCATTGGGTCTTGCATTGCCTTTTTTGATTTTTCTTGCTTTGTGCTAGCAACATTTTGTTAAGTGGTTCTCCAAGCAGCTTATCTCTAAGGGCTCCAGTGGGCTGCGTCCTTTATCTATCACCCTCTCCCTAATCCAAACATTACAAAGCCTAATTGCTAAGAATATTTATTCCTCACCCTTGTTGACTCATACCCTCAGTTTGTCAAGGGTTCACCAAGAAGACCTTCAAAAGAGATCACACAATTACATGGGCATGGTACCATGGCAGAAGCCTAGAGGAATGAAGTATTAATAGCCCAATGTTAAAATGCGCCTTTGTTAGGTGGTCTGTGCCTAAAGTATAGAGAGGGTAAAAGAGAAGTCAGAGTGCCTGGAAATAATGTCCTTCATTTATTCATCTATTCATTCTTTCAGTTATTCAACAAATACTCCTCAAGCACCAAGTACTAGGTGTTTGGGCTAAGTATGGGAATACGACAGATAACTAGATAGACATGGTCCCTAATCAAAGATAGCCCATGGTCTGCTATGAAAAGCAGTTAAATAGGCAATTACAATACAGTGTGATAAGGGTAATGTGCTTTGGTCATGTGGATTCTACGTGAGTGGGAAATAAACTGTTTTAGATTAAGGCGCTGAGATTTCCTGGTTATTTGTCACTGTGGCTAGCCTATCTTATCACAACTAGTAGTTTGAATAGAGAGGAATTGTACCTGTCTACGTCTTAAGCTTTTAAAAGTCATGTTTCAGGAAGAAAGGTCTATCAGAAGCTAGGATTTATTTCACAAATTGACCTCTAGTCTCAAAATTATAGAAATTAGCCTTTCCTTCCCTCTTGCCAAGAAAGAAAGCTCAGGTGGGTACCTTCTTCTTACTTTATGTTTAAGGGAACCCTCCTGTGGTTTAGCTAAACTCAGTATCTGAGGAAATTTCCCACCATCCATTCTGAGAAATCGAGAAACAGATTCTGTTTCTTCCCAGTGTCAGTGCTCTTGCCTGATGTATGCAGACAGCGGAGTAATTTTTTTCCCTACTTACTGCACCAAAACTGTCTTCATTTTAACATTAAGAAGTTACTCATCCAGGATAACTATTTCCAGCAAGGAAATTACCTACAGTTGCCTATCAACAAGGCTGGACAAGGAGATTACAAAAGAGATTTTACTTGAAACCGAGGTAGTTTCTGAAACCATGCAGGCTGTCTTTTTCAGCCATCTACCGGAAGAGGGCAGTATAAGAACATGGTTTGGTGATCCTTTGCTGCACCAACTCCTTAAAGAATCGTTGTTTCAGAATGTTTTTATTAGGAATCACACCAAGTGTTTTGTGAAATTATCTTTACATATATTTCCAGGGATGAGAAATTCCAGAGCATTAAAAAAAGTCTCCAGTACGTACAAGAGATTTTTAAGGGACTTAGTTTAAACTCCATGAGACCGAAGTGGAATTTTTCTAGCTGAAAGATGAGTTAAGTGTTTGGCTTGGAGGAAGACCAGGCCAATGAGTTTGAGTCCATAGTGGCCTCGTTCAGCTTCTACTCTTGGTAGAGTGGTTATTGTAGAGTTCAAAACTTCTATTTGTGGAATTTGGCTTTCTCCTATCCTCACAAACTAACATTCAACATTCCTTTAAAATAGATTCCCAAGTTAGCAGTAATATAACATATTCAAGAGCACCAACAACTAGTTATTTTGAAGAATAGGAAGTAAGTAGGAATGCTTAATCTGACAGGTGAGGTGGACAGAACAGTGGATTCTGAGTTATCCAGTGAAAGATTAAGGAAATCATTTTCTCTCTCCAGACCTGAGTTATCTTCTCAGTTAAAGGAGAGGCCTGGATAAAAGAATCTCTACATTCTATTTGAGTGTCTGTGATTCTCCAATTTATGACTAGTACAACTCTTACTAGAAATGGCATTGTTATATTATCAGTATGCACCAGACATTGTGCTAAGTGTTTCACATGTATTGTCTTTAATCTTGCAGCAATGCAACGAAGTAGATATTACTAACCAAATTCTATAGGTGAGAAACCCAAGGATCAGAGATGTTAAAGGAATCGTCTAAGGTCACAAAGCTAGCATGAAGACATGATCCAAACCCAAACGTTGTGACTCCTAAGTCCCTTCTCTTAACCAATGCCACATATGTTTTTTTTCTTCTAGCACCGGCTTCCTTAGATTAGTCTTTAACCTTCCTAGGCTGGGCTGCAGGCTGCAGTGATTACTGTCTCTTCGACCTCTGGCCTTTGCCTCTCTCCTCATTCAATTTTCCATGTCTCGCAATATCTTCTCCATGGCTCTCCAAATAATACTCATCCTTCAGGTTCTAGTTTATGCCTGGTCTCTGGCCTAACCACTCTACCCCATACTAATCTGTTTTTCTCCTGGGATGTTATTACATTTATAATTCATTCTCTATAATTTAGATTCAACTTGATATTGTCTCTCATTTTTCTGTGTTTCAAATAACTTAGTCCTGTCAACCTTAACTACAGTGGAAGGCTCTTGAGGAAGGAGAAGACATCTTAGTCTTTAATCTCTGCCATGAAGAGTACAGGGTTGCATAACAAGTTGGGGATCAATAATTTCTTCTTGTTTGCCAGAGATAGGCCTCAGGCAAAAATGAACCCTTCTGATTCTAAAAATTATGGCAGTCTCTGAGAAAAACAATTTTCTAGTCAGACTTAAAAAAAAAAACAAAAAAACAAACTACCCTAGGAAATCCCAAATTTCCCTGGACAATATTTCAATTATTTCACAAGTTTAATGATTGAACTTATTACTATTATTATCACTAATGTTATATGAAGAGTTAACATTTATAGGCTACTTATTTCATTCTGTGCATTTGGCTTATGGTTTACATGGATTACGTTTTATACTTACAATAGCAGTTTGGAGAGGATACACAGCCTTGCTTTATAGAGAGTATAGCAGGTTTAGAGATATTGAGTAATTCATAAAAGGTCTCACAGAGCTGGCAAGTAGTGAAACTAAGGCGACAACTTACCCTTTTAAATTCTGGGTCCAGTTTTCCTGGATTTGGCCAAAATTTTACCTTGTAAATTAGCCTGTTCCTACGGATGATGGTGCATGATTCTTTTTTATCCATATGTGATCCACTCCATCTAGAAAGCTATCTAGGGTTTTGTAACTGTTCAGAGGATTATTCTTAAATTCTTATTTTAAATTTTGCTCCTCTTTCTAAGTGTCCAGTGGGAATCCAGTTTTCCTTATTGTGGTAGGCTGAATTGGGATCTCCTGAAGATGTCTACATTCTAGTCCCCAGAACATATGAAGGTTAAAATATTGCCAGGAAACTTTGGACATGTGATTGAGTGAAGGCTCTTGGGGTGGTGGGATCATCCTGTGTTATCCTATGGACTCTAAATGTATAATCACAGTTGTCCTTGGAAGAGGGAGGAAAGGTCAAAGGTGGAGGAGGGTTGTGTGATGCTAGAGTGTAGGTATTGGAGTGATGCTGACTAGAGCCAAGGAATGTTGTAGCTTCTAGAATCTGAAGAGGCCAGGAACACATTCTCCCCTGGAGATGCTAGGAAGAACCAGCCTTCCCAAAACCTTGATGTTTGCTCCTAAAAACTCATTTTGACTTCTGCCCTTCAAATTTTAAGAGATAAATTTGTATCGTTTTAGGTTATTCACTTCAGAGTACATTGTTATGGCAATAATAGGAGACTTTATACACTAATATAGGGTTCTGTGGATATACCCATTTCCAGAGGCTGAGAGACAAGACGGGTCTAATTGCTCATATGAAATCCCTACTCTCGTCTTTGAATCAGAAGAGATGAATCTGTCTGAAAGTTATGCATAAATAAGGGCCAGCCCTAAATGCTGTCCAGTGTCTGGGCAGTAATAATTCAACAATACAGGATGTATAGCCAAACCCACACTCTCCTCAACTTTTTCTTTATTCTAAAAAAGAAGGAAAGACTGAAGGAACATGATTTTATAATGTAACATGGAATGCAATGGACTTACTCTTCTCTTTGGGTGGTTTAATTTGGGCCTTTTTTTTTTTTTCCCCATACTAGAATTCTTCCTGCTTGGATTTAAATGTTTGTTTTGAAGGTATTATCACCACCACACCACTACCAATACCACCATCACCACTAATTGAAATTAACACAAGAAAATGCTGTCATTTGACATCCTTCAGCTGCCTGCTTTTTATTTTGTTTATAAGCAGTAGAATGTGAATGTTGCTAACTCTGCTTCTGGGCACCAATATTGTGCATTCCTTTAAACTAGGTGGTAAATGTTCTCCTGGGAGGCCGTCTTGGTTTTGGAGGAAAATGAATAATGCTGAATTACTTGATTTTGACAGTGAGAGACAGAATCCACAGCTGTTAGGAGTTTTGTGGGGGCTAGCAGGCTAAGTCTTCGGTGAAACCTTTTCTGAGGACATACCACCGAGATCATCCATCAAGCCTGCCCCATTCCATTTTGTCCCGTAGAGGTTAGCTACTAAATCACCATCGAAGAATTGTGAACAATCTCAGGAAATCATCTGGAATCATATAACAGGATTAGTAAGAACAAAGTTTTGGGTTCAGAAGTTCTCAATTACTTGCTGTGTGACCTTGGTCAAGTAAGTCACTTAACCTCTTTGAGCCACTTATTTCATCTATAAAGTGGGGATCATTACCATTTCTCATGTACATAAAAGTCTTATCAAAGTAGAATAGAGGGGCTGGTCAAGACCTTTTCAGTTGTAAGTAATAGAAACCTGATTCAAACTAGTTATTCAAAAGGAATATATTTCATGTAATTAAAAGTTAAAGGCTAGACATGGATTTGGCACTGCTAGATTCCATAATTCAAAGAATAGGACTAGAAAAAGAGACTTCTTTTGATTGATTGATTGATATATTTTTTGAGGCAGAGTGAGAACGAGATAGAGCATGAGCAGAGAGGAAGGGCAGAGGGAGAGGGAGAAGCAGACTCCCTGCTGAGCAGGGAGCCCTATGTGGGACTCATTCCCAGGACTGTGGGATCAAGACCTGAGCCAAAGGCAGCCGCTTAACTGACTGAGCCACCAAGGCACCCAAAGAGACTTATTTCTGAGATAAGTCTTTACTTTGCAAGGAGAGATTGCTTAGCAACCCTGGAGAAGGAAAGAAAACATCTCTCTCTAAGAACACTGGCTGAGCAGTCCTGAGGCGAGTTTACCTTTGTTTCTCTGCATGTCCTTGGATCCTGATTATTATAATCCAAGGGATATATACACTCTGATTGGCCAGTCCTGGGTCACATGTTCATTCAAATTTCTTTTGTTTGCAAGAGACGAAAAATGCAATTTAAACTGTTAGAAACAGTAAAGGACATCTATTGGCTCACAATAGATTTTGCTAACTAGGAAGAGAGTGAAGGGATATATATAGGGTAGGCAAAACCAACAGGTATCCATGACACAGATGTCAATAAATATTAGATTATTATCATTCTACTCATGTTATAGAAGCTGGGGTCCTGAAAGATGGGTGACTTCTTCAAGGTAGCAAAGGTAGTAAGTGCCTGGACTGATAGGAAAATATTCAGAAATATATTCTTTCTGAAAAGCAGATAATAAGTACTGAGAAGGTCTCAGTGATCTCTCTAGCAGCTTCATTAAGTAGAGGGAGAAAATGCACAAACATATTAACATGTAATGTATTGTTTGCCCAAGGGCTAGAGGTCTGTGAATTGTCACGCTTACACACTTCACAGCACTCACCATATCATACACCCTCCCCAATGTCCATAACCTCACCACCCTCTCTACCCCCCTCCCCCCAGCAACCCTCAGTCTGTTCTGTAAGATTAAGAGGCTCTTATAGTTTGTCTCCCTCCTGATCCCATCTTGTTTCATTTTTTCCTTCCCTACCCCCCAAACCCCTCACTCTGCCTCTCAAATTCCTTATATCAGGGAGATCATATGATAATTGTCTTTCTCTGATTGACTTATTTCAATTAGCATAATACCCTCTAGTTCCATCCACATCATTGCAAATGGCAAGATTTCATTTCTTTTGATGGCGAAAATGCACATATGTAGAAGTAAGGGAGCAGAGAAACAAAAGTACTAAGGATGGGAAACCAAGATTTCTAAAAATTGCAATTGTCTTTTAAAAGGGAGGTCCTCTAATAACCATTTTTTTTTTCCTCCTGGTGTTTTACTTGAAGATCTATTTTCTGGACCTTGAGAAAACACACCATTAACTCACCAGTTCTCTTGAGGCATTTCCTTTGCTTTTAGCCACTTCCAGCTCCCCTTTTGGCAAGGCAGGCTTCCTTTATAATCCATTTTCTTTTGTTTTCTCTTTTCAATCATTCCTGCTTTCTTTCATAAGAAATGTATATATCAGTTTTTGGAAAACTACTTAATCCAGCTTTTCACAGAGTAATTGAGTGTTAAGGATCATCACACTGTAAAGAAAATGATCACATTCCCCAAAGTCATCTAAAGTATGTCACACTGAAGGAAGAAGTGATGGATTTACATCTAGAAGAGAGTACTGAAACCTTTGTCAAGTGTAGTGTGAGGAGTTTAATCAGTGGATGAACAGACTAGCCTTTGTACATATAGCAGGTGGACACCAGGCAGTTGCTAGAGCAACTAGCTGAGGAAGAAGAGCTGGGCAGATGGGACCTGGTATTTATAGAGTATGATGGCAGGTGGTAGGTCTTAGTCCTGTCTTGTGTTTAAAAGGGTGGATATTAGTTTGAAAGGATGATACAGCAGGGAGACAGTGCCTGTAGGGAGATTTGATTTTTTTCTTTTTTTTTGCCTTGATACCTTTGCACCTAGTATAATGCTTGTCACATAGTAAAGTCCTAATGTTTCCTCAAAAAATGAACAAAAAGCCACATTTGGAGATGCATAAGGGCAGCTGGCATCAGAAAAAATTGGTAGAAGGTAGAGAGAAGCCATACATTCATAGATAGGGTTTTCCAGATGTAAGACTTTCAGTGCTAAAAGGGGATGGTCCTGAGCACATCAAGATGATTGATTACCCTAACCCACATGGCCAAAAACTAAAGATTGAATTCTGGGTGGACCAGTAAGAGTTGTGGCATTATTTCCCAACTTCCTAGATGTTCAATCTTGTTCAATCCAAGATATATTAACAAATATGGGACCAATTTACTTGACTCAGATCATCTCCAATTCATGTCTCCTCCAAGATGAAAGATGAAGCTTCTCTCAAGCCTCCTATGTTTTTTAATAAAAACCAGTGACCAGGTATCATGACTGGAATGGCTATCAGATATATATCTATATCTATATATAATATGTATATTCCATATATAATGTGGATTCATTCTCAGCTCCACCAAGCAGGACATGTAATTTGGTTGGTTTTTGAAGTCAGAGGGACCTGAGTTTCCATTCTTGACTATATGATGGCTTGGGTTACTTAATTTGTTTACCCCATTTGTGAAATGGGTATAATAGTCCCTACCTCAAAGGGCTGTTATAAAACACAAGTGATATAGAGTATGTGTAGGATTTAGTACAGCACCAGCCTCATAGCAAAGATTAATTTATAGAAGGTAGGTATTATTCTGTCTTGGGTATGTTTTTCATTTGGTTATGTGAGTTTAATGATAATGTTTTAGTATTTTCTAAACACAACGTTGGGTTTACCTCTAGAACAACCCAAAGCTACACCTGGTCCACAAGACAAATGAATTTGATTAAGAAATAAAACAAGCTGATGCATGAAATATGAGGAAATTATTCACATTCAGAATGAAATACCCACTGAAGTCAGAGAAGGATGCACATTGTATGAATTATTAAAGATGAATTAAAATCTAGAATGCTTGTGTAATTCTGAAATTTTACTGGAAAAGCTAACTATAAAATATAAATTCATTACTTAAAAATTAATTTGTTAAAAATATTAATTTGTTTAAAAGCCTTACTGATATACTACTAATATAGTTAGAAACCAAACATTTGACATAAAGCTTTCTGAAAACTGGGGAAAATAATTCCATGCCTCAAAGAATTTTTATAAATTCAGTGTAACTGTTTTTCCAATATATTGATGTTAATTAATGTTAACTTTGATGGGAATATAATTACTGTTATCTTTCAAAGTGAATATATTCATATCCAGGAAAGCAGATCAACCAGGTATTTACAAACCAAAAGTCTACTTTAGCATTAATTAGGTATGTTTGCTAGATTTGCCTTCCTTTCTACTCCTAATTATATACCATCTTGAACCTTAAAATAATGCTCTTAGTGCATAAACTTCTTAATTTAATTTTTTTGGAAGGGGGGATAAAATGGCAAAGTATTTAATTATGTAGGTCAGCGGTTCTCAATCAGGTATGAATTTGCCCTCTAGTGAACATTTGGCAATATTGCCCTCTAGTGAGCATTTGAAAGAACATTTTTGGATGTCCTAGGTGAGGAAGGGCAATGCTACTGGCATTTGGTGGATAAAGGCCAGAAATAATGTTTAACAGCCTACCAACGTCGCACAGGACAGCCCTCACTCTTCACTTTCCCTGTCATGTCAAATAATTACCATGACCACAAAATCAGTTGAAAATTTTTCTCTTTTTACCATTGAAGAATTAGAGAAAATATTTACAAGTATTTTCTGCTTTGCATAATGCTAAAACTTGTAAATTCATTTGTAAACAGGATTTTTATTAAGACATTATGGAAGTCCTACTCTATTCTAAGCCCAGTGCTGGATGCTGGTGTGTTATGAAGAATGAACTAGTTATGGTCTTTCTCTTCACACAGTTTAGTCTTATGATAAGTCAGACAATGACAAATAAGTAAATAAGGAAATGCATAACAAAATTTAAGATAAATGTCATGAGGGAAGACAACAGGGAACCATGAAGGGAGGTTAAGGGAGGTTATTCTTAAAGGTGATGCTTCAGGAAACCTCTCTAAAGAGGTGATAATCAAGCTGAGGTTTGAAATGGTGGCAGTTGTTTAAAGATGAGAAGAAGGATGCTCCAGGAACTAGTGTGTTTACAGGTTTTGATGTGGGAAAGAACTTGGTGTTAGAGGAACTGAAAAATAGCTAGTGTGACTATAGTGCTGTCAGTGAGAGGGAGAGAGGGATGGAATGAGGTTAGAAAGAATAAAGAGATAGGCAGCCACCGGAGCATGCAGATTCTCATGGACACATTAAGGAGGCTGGATGATTTCGTAAACGGAAGGGAAAACCATCAAGAAGATTTAAGCAAGGGACTTAAATGTCCTTATTTATGGTTTTAAAAGGATCGTGTTAATGGTTGTAGGGAGAATGGATTGGATTGAGGCAAGAATGAAAGTACAAGATCAGTTGCAATGGTGCAGGCAGGAGACCCTCATGACCTGGACTTGATGGTGGCCACAGAGCTGAAGAAAAGCTGATGGAACCAAGACACAGGTTAAAAGTAGAACAGATAAAACCTGATGACAGGTGGATAAATGTGGAGAAGTGTGAAGAAAAGAGGAGTCAAGGATGATTCTTAGATTTCTGGTTTGGAAAACTGGTAGATGCAGGATGGTGGCATGTAGTTAGACGTCAATGACTGGGGGGACAGAAAGGTTATAGGGACCAAAAATCAAGAGTTCTATTTTGGATATATTCATTTTGAGGTGCTTGTGAATCTTCTAATTGGAGATTCCACGCAAGCAGTCATAGAATACCTATCAGGAACTTGGGAGAAGAGCCAGGTGAGAGATGTATTCTGGGGGTCCCTTGCAAAAAGAAATTAATGAAGCCCACAGGAAGAGATACGATCATGCAGTAAGGCGTCTAGAGAAAAAGAACAGTAGCAGGGGCCTGGAAATGAACACAGAGGGCCTTACATATTTCGTGATACAAAACATTATGTGTTCACATTTGTTAAAAATCCTATCCTACCCCATCCTCCCCACCCCCAACATTTTAAGTTGCACATTTTCAGTTATTGTTCTTTTACTAACTGAGTTAACTAATGGAATTTTGGTATTAGCCTTCAAACTATAGCCTCCTCTAATTGCTGGTGCAAGAAATCTTAAGACCACAGGAAAAAAATTCCACTTTCTTTTGTAGCTGGCAAAAAAGTAGATTCTGTTTTGGATCATAAAATTCTCCTTGCAACGGGTAATTTTAACAATGGCATCTATAAGTCACTTGGACTTCACGTATTGACAGGTTCTGTGAAGATAACCTTTAACCTTTAAAATGTCTGTAAATCTCATTAGTTTTTAAGAAATAATGTGTTGCCCTGGAAATAATGTTTAAACTAACATCTTCATTTTTCAAGAAGTGTAAATACTTGTGAATTTTCTCTGTTAAGCTAGAGGGGGAATGTGTTCTCCCTCTACCTGTACGAAAGTAACAACAACAACAAAAATGAACCCTACATCTTTGCTAATTTCTTACTTAACCAAAACCTTGAGAAATTAGAAAACTTTTAAATTAACAACAGAATGAGCTAACAAAGAAGGCTGAGGAGATGCCAGAAAGCTGTAAAACTAGGAGAGTGGAAGCGCAGAGCCCATATTTAAGAAAGAGTGTTTCAAGGAAGTGATCAATTATTGCTTTAAGTTCTAACTGTCTAGAAAGATGAGAACTGAAAATGTCTGATAGATCTTTGTAGCATGCAGATCATTAGCGATCTTGGCCTTACCCGTTTCAGTGGAACAGTGGAGATAGAAACCAGTCTGGGCTGGGCTGTTTGAGAGGTGGGAAAGGCAAAGACAGCCTGTCTTTGAAGCAGCAGGAAACCAGCTTGTATCAGCATGTAACACATGACAATTGAGCAAGACTTTTCAAGTCCAGTTTCAAGACTTACATGAAGTCAGTGGGTTAGGTCTTTTATCCATATGTTTATTGATAAAGTAATCAATATTCAGTTACTCAAAGTTTCAAAATAATTAAGTATGAAGTAAAAGAAGCCAGGGCTTGCAGCTGGGTCTGCCAGTCCACTGCCCTTTCTTGCAACGCATGCAAAAGGAAAGGCAATATCAGGGACAGGAGGAAATAGCCTGAGAACAAATCATCCCAAACACATTTAACAAACTTCTTCATTCTGCTTGGACCTATACTTGATTCCAACTTTTTGCAAGTAAATGGAATGTTGTAATACATAAGCCTAACTCTTCCCAGAGGAGAGCACTTCTTAGGTTATCTCTGAAAATGGTGCTTTTCTAAAGGAAAAGTCAAAGAACCACCATTTAGATAGCAATAAGCAGTGGAGGAAAATTTGAAAAGCTTAGCAGCAATTTCTGAGACACTCACCTTTGTTGCTTCAACTTACTGACAAGGCGTGCTGGGTCTTGGAAGTTACCAATGTCACATAAAGCTCTAGATGGGCTCACATGGTCTATCTTGGTCTCTCAGGAATTCATCAGCAATGTAATGAGAAGTTGAGGCAGCTGGACATGGGAAATGCTTCTGTGGAACTCTTGAGCATCTTGAGTTTAAAAGAGGGATAGCGTTTTTATGTCATAGTCCTTAAATTGTCAAATTGCCTTAAAATCAGAATATCTGGATTTGTTCAAAGTATAAAAATACTGAGATAAATAGAAAATCATTCTATTGTTTTTAAAAAAATAAAAAAAAATTACTTTTTGGGGGGCGGTGGCAGAGGGAGAAGGGGAGAGAGAATCTTAAGCAGGCTTCATGCCCAGCACAGAGCCTGGCCTGGGGCTTGATCTCACAACCTTGAGGTCATGACGGGAGCTGAAATCAAGAGCCAGATGCTTAACTGACTGAACCACCCAGGTGCCCCCAAAATCATTCTTTTTTTCCCCTTTTTAAAAATGAAGATGTATATATATTTTTATATTATTTTTATTAACATATAATGTATTATTTGCCCCAGGGGTACAAGTCTGTGACTCCAAAATCATTGTTTTCTTATATCTTACCCGTGAATGTAGGCAGAAGGGAAATCTAAACATGGAAACTCTGAGAAATAACCAATTAAAAGTAATAGGATTATTCGATATTTTTGACCTGAAAGCTGTACTGGAATGGTGATCCTGGTTAAGAGAGATCTAAAAAAAGTTACTTATGTCACACTTAAAATGATGTCAATTACATACTGTATGGTTCCAACTATATGACATTCTGGAAAAGGCAAAACTATGGAGACAGTAAAAAGATCAGTGGTTGCTAGGGGTTGGAGGGGAGATGAATAGTCAGAGCACATAGGATTTTTAGGGCAGTGAAATTATTCTGTGTAATACTATAATAATGGATATATGTCATTATGCATTTGTCCAAGCCCATGGAATGTATGACACCAAGAGTGAACCTTAATAAAGTGAACAGTGGACTTTAGGGGATTATGATGTGTCAATGTAGATTCATTGATTGTGAAACACATACCACTCTGGTGGCGGATGTTGATAAGGAAGGAGGCCGTGCATGGATGGGGTCGGGGGGTGGGTATGTGGGATAAGTCTGTACCTTCCTCTCAATTGTGCTGTGATTCTAGAACTTCTTTAAAAAATAAAGTCTTAATAAGATAAATGTCAACTTAAGAATTATTTCTAGGGCAACACATGCTTTCAGCTTCTGCCTCAGCAAGGTCTTCACTCTCAGCCTGATGATCTGAGTCTCACCGCTGCCCTCAACCAGTGCTCCTTGTGCTAAATACTGACGGAATGCTTTCTTTGCTTACTAGGTCTCTGCTCACAGACTTCACATCTGAAATCAATTTGGTCTTTCGGAGAGCCCTATAAAAACCTGTCTACTTATTTATAGACTCTTAATGAAGCCATTTAAAAGTGCTTTTTATTATGGAAAATTTTAGTCGCTTAAGGAAACAGACAGAAGCCCTGAATACTTTATAAAAGTATAAGGGACCTTGTGTACCTATCAGCAGCTTCAACAATTACTAATTCATGGTCAATTGTGTTTTCATCTAAAATCCCATTCATGGGGTGCCTGGGTGGCTCAGTGGGTTAAAGCCTCTGCCTTCGGCTCAGGTCATGATCCCAGGACCCTGGGATCAAGCCCCGCATCGGGCTCTCTGCTCAGCGGGGAGCCTGCTTCCTCCTCTCTCTGCCTGCCTCTCTGCCTCCTTGTGATTTCTGTCTGTCAAATAAATAAATAAATCTTTAAAAAAAATAAATGAAATAAAATCCCATTCATTTCCCCTCCACTTGTATCATGTTGAGGAAACTCCCAGGTATTATATATACATTTTTAAATATTTTATTTATTTATTGGACAAAGAGAGATCACTAGCAGGCAGAGAGGCAGGCAGAGAGAGAAGGGGAAGCAGGCTCCCCGCTGAGCAGAGAGCCCAATGCGGGACTCGATCCCACAACCCCGGGATCATAACCCGAGCCAAAGGCAGAGGCTTAACCCACTGAGCCACCCAGGCACCCCTGCCAGGTATTATATTAATGAAGCTTTTTTGCTTTAAGTCAGCGAAATTGCATATGCTTCCTTTATGTAAGTTAAATGTATTTACTATATAATATACTTTGTGTCCTCAAATATTATAACAATTTTTTATTAAGGTTTTATTTATTTATTTGAGAAAGAGAGAGAGAGAGAGAGACAGAGACAGAGACAGAACAGAAGCAGGTGGAGGGGCAGAAGGAGAGGTAGAAGCAAACTCCCCAACTGATCAGGGAGGCCGACCTGGGGCTCTATCCCAGGACCCTGGGATCATGACCTGAGCCAAAGGCAGATGCTTAACCAACTGAGCCACCTAAGTGCTCCATCAAATATTATAACTTTCTAATGTCTCCACTGTGGGGATTATGATAAATTCAAATTTTGCTTTCACATTTATTTACTTAATTTTTTTATCGAAGAATAACTGATGCATAGTATTGGATTGGTTTACTTACTTAACAGATAGTAACATGGTTCAAAGTGCAAAATATTTAAGAGGGCATTCATGAAAAGTGAGTCTTCTTTTCTTTCTGTCTTCCTTTCTCTCAGGAGGCAGCCACTGTTGCTGGTTTTATGTATCTTTTCATAAATACTTTATGCATGTATGAATGTGTGTGTGTATAAGAGAGAAAGAATGATATTTATGGTCTGATATTGTTTTTTTCACATAGTAATATGCCTTGGAGATCTTTTCTTAACAGGATTATAAAGCATAGAGCCTATTTTTTTTTTAAAGATTTTTTATTTATTTATTTGACAGACAGAGATCACAAGTAGGCAGAGAGGCAGGCAGAGAGAGAGAAAGGAGGAAGCAGGCTCCCTGCTGAACAGAGAGCCCGATGTGGGGCTCGATCCCAGGACCCTGGGATCATGACCTGAGCCGAAGGCAGAGGCTTTAACCCACTGAGCCACCCAGGCGCCCCGCATAGAGCCTATTTTTAAAGGCTGCATAGCATTTCACTTAATGACGCTACTATAATTTGTTTACTTTACTTTCGTAATGTATGTGTAAGTTGTTTACGATCTTCTGCTATAATATCTATTTTGTAAATGCCAAATCTCCACCCCATTTTAAAATTTATTTTATTTTATATTTGTTTTTAAAGATTTATTTATTTATTTGAGAGAGAGGGAGGGAGAGAGAGAGAATAGTGGGAAGGGGCAGGTACTAAGAGGGAGAGGGAAGCGTAGGCAGACTGCACTGAGTGCAGAGCCCGACATGTGGCTTGATCTCACAATCCTGAGATCATGAACTGAGCCAGAACCAGGAGTTGGACTCCTAACTGACCGCATCACCCAGGCACCCCTCTGGCACTTTTTTTTTTTTAACTGAATGTCTTGGAATCAATGTTTTATGTACATTCTGATTTTCTCTTTCTACTTAATCTTCATTCTACTCTCTATGTCCTAGTTTCCTGTCTTTTCCCACTGATAGCCTCCTCAACGTGTTTTTTGGTGTATAATTAAAAGTTAAGGGCCACACCTTGCTCTTAGGGCAGTGAGAGCAGTGAGGATCCAGAGGTTTCACTTTCTGTGGCTCAGCTGAAGTTAGCTGAGGTCAGGGAGACCCGCCCGTTATAGGATAGTAGAGCTGACCCTCTCATTTTATGGTGAACTGAGGCCTTGGAAAATTAGTAACTTAGCTCCCCAGGGCCCTTAACATTTCTTCTTACTCAGAGAAAAAACAGTCACAAAAAGACTGAAAAAAAAAATCTAGATATGTGGCTTCAGTATTTAAGGACTTAAAGAAGAGAACGTGCAGCTAACATCACGGGGAGAAAAGGAGGTTGTTATGTGTATACTCTGACCTTATTCACATAGCACGGCCAGCAAAATCGGAGAAGTAGAACTCCTCCTTTTCATTGCCCTTAGTGTTCATATCGTGACATCTTTTTCTTACTGTAAGGATCTCCTTGGATGCTCTCGATACCTTATTTCACCTGAACAAGAGCAACAGCAGCAACAGCTCACACTTATTGAAAACCTACTGTGGGTCAGGCACTGTTCCGGTGCTTTATACATGTTCCTTTAATCCATACAACCACGACGGAGCTACTACTATTACAAATGGAGAAACTCAGAACAGAGAAGAAAAGTAACTTGTCCAAGTTCACAGTAAGAACGTGGCTAAACTGAGATGTGGATTTGGTCTGGGTCCAGAATCTGATTTCTTAAGCCTAAAGCTGTATTACCTCTGAATAGCGCTGTTGGGAGGAAGGGGAGTGCAGGGGATTTTGACCAGCTTATAGGTACCCAAATTATTGGCCTAGGAAGGGAGACCAGGAGTTGGATGGGCCTGGAGTTCTAAGAGCTTGAGCCAGGTCTGGATGGGACAGTACTGCTCAAGGGCTGACAAGGACAAACCAAGAGAGATCACAAAGGAAGCATCCAGGCAGGAAGGTGAAGTGAAGTCAGGCGCACAGTTCAGCCAGAGGATTTACCTGGGGAAGCTGGGCAGAAAACAAGCGGGAGGCAGCAGGGTGGAAACTAGAGATGCTGGGAAGGCGTAAATAGGTTTGCATGGCAGGAAAGAGCCTATTCTAGGAGAGAGATTATGTGAAATGCTGGTCCCCAACATCAGAGCTTTGGACCTCGTGTTGAGAGACTGTGGGTAAGTGTGGAGAAGAAAATTGTTTCCTTTCTGTTGCTTTCACATCCCACATAGTTAGTTAATGCTGGAAAAGAATGGTGTTAGGGAATTGCACATTAGAGGCTAATCAGGATTTACAGAAAAAGAAGAAAAATGTATTCAAAAAGATGGGGGGAGTTGTCGGTAGGCTGGGTTCACGTCAGACAAATCGCTGGGGCAGGGAGTCTTCCTTTGGTCATATCTTTCATGCACCTGGGAGTGTCTTGTTTTTGGTCTCCAATAAATTTGAAGACCAAAAGAACAAGCTGGATAGGGAATCTCATTTATTTATGTTTTCATCATTTAAGTATATAATTGAATAATTAAACATTTATTAGCTACCTACTATGTGCCATACACTGTTCTAGGATTTTGGATGTATGCAGATGAACAAGATGGGCCAAGTCCTTGACCTCATGGGGCTCACAGTCCAGAAAATAACTGAAAGGGATGAGCTTGCATAGTGGCTAAACATGGAATCTCTGGGGTCAAGACCGCCTGGTGAAAACCATCCCTCCACCACTTATTCAGTTTCCTCATTTATGAGAAGTACATGAATTATAAGGCTTAAATGAGAGAATGCACGCAAAACATCTATGGTAGGCCTGGCGCTGGTGCTAATACACAGTATTATTTACCCCAAGACTAGAGGCTTAGTCTTCTTCTTTTTTTAAAGATTATTTATTTATTTGACAGACAGAAATCACAAGTAGGCAGAGAGGCAGGCAGAGAGAGAGGAGGAAGCAGGCTCCCCACTGAGCAGAGAGCCCGATGCAGGGCTCGATCCCAGGACCCTGGGATTATGACTTGAGCCGAAGGCAGAGGCTTTAACCCACTGAGCCACCCAGGTGCCCTATCTTCTTTCAGAGTCTTCGGCTTATGGCTCTTGGCAGTTCATCTCTTGGATCATCTTTGTTTGCTTACTGCCTGAGTGGAGCTGTGGGTCAGGAGAGTTTCCTTCTTCCCCAGTATCTTCATTCAAGAAGGATTTCCTGTAAGCTTTAAACTCGGCCAGTCACTGCAATCAAAATTTACAAATTATGTAATCTGGTTGGTGCACAGCCCAAAGTTTTGGATTATTCTCGTCAGAGTGGGAAAATGTTGGGGAAAGGAAAAAGAAGTGATATTCACTCCATATGATTTTTACAAAGTATTCTGCATGAATATTCAAGACCCTCGCCAGCACCAGTCCCAGCAGAGAAAGGCTGGCCTAACATTTGCTCTGTAGAGTTTTTTTTTTTTTTCCTCCAGACAATTTTATGTAAAATATCTACTTTATAAAAAAGGAAATTAAAGTTGATTTGAGATGCTAGGAAAAGGATATACGAAGCCACTGTGTGCTTGATAGTTCTATGTCTGAGTGATTACGAATATCTCAATGCTTCCAGATTCTACAGACTTCTTTGTCAGGAAATTGCAGAATCATTCATTCCTTGTATGCACCATTTTAAGAACGAACCTGCCATGGACAAGCTTTTGCAAAAGAGAACTCTTTAATGACTAGACTTATTAATAATGTTTACCTATCAAATATAAAGCTTGAGAAGGATCCTGGAAGTTAAAAAAAAAAAAAGAAAAAAGTCCTGTCAGTGGGGATCAAGGCTAGAGTCAAGTTGGCTTTCAGATTGGCACATGCTGGCTCAAAAACTTTTCTTTCAAAACTCTTTCCAGATTCCATTTATCTCAAAAGAGAAGACACAGGCTGATCTGCATTCTGCAACTGACTGCCCCAGAGCCTCTGCAGTGTGAAGATTTGAAATTGACTTTCTCCCTCGAGGATGTTTCTTGGATGCAGGAGGGGAGGAAAAGTCAGCTAAGCCAAGGCATCTTTAAAGATCTTCTCTTGGAAGCAAGATACAAACTGTGCTCTTTAGACAATACATTTCCAGTGTTCTAGCTGTGACCTTCCCTACTTCAAGTGAATACCAATGAAAATCAATTCTTCTCTCAGTAAGAAGCAGAACTTATTGGGGTTAGGAGGTAGGTGAAAAGGGAATATGAAGTCTTTTCAGGGGCTCTTGGGTCTGCTAAGCAAATTTTGCCCATGGGGAAAAGAGCCAATTTCCTACATTTTAAAGAGAGTGGCTAATGGGACACTTACCTCAATCTTGGAATTCAAGAAAATTAAGGATTTTGTTACAAAATGGATATTCAGAGGCCTCTGAATATAGATGTACATCTTCTTCATGAGGAACTGCACATTTCAGTCTGATTATGTTTATCATTATTTTGACAATCATGATGATGGGAAAAGCCCAGCTATTGGATTGGACAGACCTGGGTTCAAATTCTCACTCTGTCAGTGATAGCTCTGTGTCTTACCTCTATGAACCTTTGTGAACCTCAGTTTCCTTATCTGTAAAATGGAGATAATATCTCACAGAGTTTATCTGATCATTAAATGTATTTACTATTTGAGGCAATTAATGTAATAATGGCACTTATTTGGGTACCCACTATATGGTGTGCATTCTCTCTTTCTCTCTCTTTCTCTCCCTCTCTCTCTCTCTCTCTCTCTCTCACACACACACACACACACACTCCTAATTTCCTCTCCAATCCTCCCTTGCTTTCTCTGTCTCTCATTTGCTCATTCTTTAGGGCTCAACTCCCATCTCCCTCTTCCTGGTGCCTCTCTCTCTCTTTCTCTCTCTCTCTCTCTCTTTCTTTCTTTCCTTTCTTTCTTCTTTCCTTCCTTCTTTCTTTTCTCTGTTTCTCTGTTTCTCTAATTTCCTTCTTCTCTCTCTCCCTTTCTTCCTTCTTCTCTCTCTCTCTCCCTCTCTCTCCTTCCCTTCCTTCCTACCTTCCTTCCCTTTCTTTCCTTTCTTTCTTCCTCCTTCCCCCTTCCTTCCCTTCTCTCCCTCCCTCCCTTTCTCTTTACCTCCCTCTCTCTCTCCCTCCCTCCCTTCCTGCCTCTCTCTCTTTCTTTTTTAAAGATTTTATATATTTATTTGACAGAGAGAGAGAGAGAGAGACAGAGGCAGAGAGTACACAAACAGGGGGAGCAACAGGGAGAGGGAGAAGCAGGCTCCTGTTGAGCAGAGAGCCCATGTGGGGCTTGATCCCAGGACCTTGGGATCATGACCTGAGCTGAAGGCAGATGCTTAACCAAATGAGCCATCCACACACCCCTGCCCCCTCTTCTTACAAAGATATTTGCTTTTTCTAGTACTCATGGTTTAGTCTATGACCCTCAGGAGTTTATTATTTGAATAATGTGGTAAATCCATAATTTTAATAATCCATAGCCCCTAAAACTTTGAAAGATATGTAATAAGTTTATAATAAGATTTTACTGGTTGATCTTATTATTTATTTATTTCAGATAATAATTCCTTGAATTTCTTCTTTTCTCCAAGTTGGCCTAGGGACATCATTAATAATATTTGTAGAGTAACTATATGATTTCCATATATTAACTCAGAGCTTTAGAAGCACTCTGTGAGGCAGGTATTGTTATCCTCATTTTACTAATGAACAAACAGAGGGTCAGAGATTTTCTTTCCTTTTTTTTTTTTTTTTTTAAAGGTTTTATTTATTTATTTGACATAGAGAGAGCATGCACAAGCAGGGGGAGCAGCAGGCAGAGGGGGAGGGAGAAGCAGGCTCCTCACTGAGCAGGGAGCCCGATGCATGGCTCAATCCCAGGACCCCGGGATCATGACTTGAGCTGAAGGCAGCTGCTTAACCAACTGAGCCACCCAGGCGTCCCAGAGATTTTCAATAACTTGTCTGAATTATATGCTGGGTGGATAGTTGGGATTTAAATCAGGTCATTCTGGGGCATCTGAGTGGCTCAGTGGGTTAAGCCTCTGCCTTCCGCTCAGGTCATGTTCCCAGTGTCCTGGGATTGAGCCCCGCATCGGGCTCTCTGCTCAGCTGGGAGCCTGCTTCCCCCTCTCTCTCTGCCTGCCTCTCTGCCTACTTGTGATCTCTCTCTCTGTGTCAAATAAATAAATAAAATCTTTAAAAAAAATAAATCAGATCATTCTGATTCTAAAGTTCAAATTCTTTTTGCCATGTTATATGGTATTTCCATTAAGTTAGTTCCTTCCTTCCTTTTAGAGAGAGAAAACGCACGCGAGTGTGTGCGTGCGCGCGCGCGCACACACACACACACACACACACACACACACACGGGTGCTCACAAGCAGGGGCGGAGGGGCAGAGGAAGAGAGAGAGGGAGAGAATCCTAAGCAGACTCAGTGCTGAGGTCAGAGCCCGATGTGGAGCTCCATCTCATGACCCTAACATCAAGATCCTGAGCCAAAATCAAGAACTGGGCACTCAACCAACTGAACAACCCAGGTGCCCCTCCATGAAGTT
Source organism: Enhydra lutris kenyoni (assembly GCF_002288905.1). Lineage (NCBI taxonomy): Eukaryota > Metazoa > Chordata > Mammalia > Carnivora > Mustelidae > Enhydra > Enhydra lutris. The sequence continues at coordinate 25,373,499 of NW_019154089.1, forward strand.
TCTGATGAAATTTTGTTTAGGAAAAAAAAAAAAAGAAATTTTGTTTAGGATTTTCAGCTATGGCTTTTGCACTGAGTACATTTTCTTCGTGAAACACTGTTTATTACTAAAAAAGGCCGTTCCTAGGAACAGCTCCAGCTCTCCTCAGTGGCTTTTCCAATGTAATTCTGAGTCCCTATGAGCAATGGAAGAAGGTGCTTATATTCTTCTATTCAAAGCTTTTAGGTGACGTTCAGTCTCCTTCCCATACCCTGCCCTTCTTGTCATGAGCACCTCTCCACAGCCAGCACTTTTGTTGGTGTGGCAAGAGAGCACTGTAGACAGTTACATATGTGTGTCTCCAGCATCTGCAAGAAGAACACAACAAAACACCCATATACAAATAATTTGCTTTTTAAATACCAATTTTCCCCTGTTATGAAACTTTGATAAATAGCTTGGGAAATGATATGGACACATCTGTCTGAAGAATCCAAGTGATATTTTTTTTTCCTTCCTAAAATTGTGAGAGGAACAATGTTATTGCAAGTAAATTCAGTTTTTTTTTTCTCACAAATGAGAAGTATTTTCTATACCACAGTGCTTTCCAATTATGTTGAGTAACTTCATGTTCAATAACAACAGAGGCTCCCAAAATGAGTGCTGTGACCAGAAGCTGAAGTTCAATAATTTTGGTAATAGATCTTTTCCTTGCTTAAATGGATATGTAAACATCGTATTAGAGGTTTTGGAGGATAAAATTACACATTTTCCCCTAGACCCTGTAATTTCTGCTTTGGACAACGACCAGTGATTTTCCATTATATTTCTAACTTTCCTGTTATTTATTTATTTATTTATTTATTTATTTTTAAAGATTTTTTATTTATTTATTTGACAGACAGAGATCACAAGTAGGCAGAGAGGCAGGCAGAGAGAGAGAGGAGGAAGCAGGCTCCCCGCAGAGCAGAGAGCCCGATGTGGGGCTCGATCCCAGGACCCTGGGATCATGACCTGAGCCAAAGGCATAGGCTTAACCCACTGAGCCACCCAGGCGCCCCTAACTTTCCTGTTATTTATATTAAGAGAAGCCTTGGTGCTAGAATTGTGGTTTCTGTTTTCTTTTGGAGCATAACAAGTTCAATAGGTTGGGCAAATTATTTAAGTGCTTAATGTTGTTCCCTTTGCTGTAGGTTGCCATAAATTGCTATAAAATTTTGGGAAAGATGATTCATAATCTCTAGACTTTTTGGTGCATTTCTCAGAGGGCTGAAGAAATTTATTTTCTAGAATGAAGAAAGGAAGACATACAGAAGAGAAACATGTGAACAAGGCACTATAGAGTCAAGTTTCAACTTTCAGTGCAATAGGTAGTGCATAATCAAACCAGATTCCCAGTGTTTGGTGAAAATTATGAAAATTATGAAAATAGGGAGACTATTTATATATTTAATGTACTTCTCAATTTAGTTCCTTATTTTGACATTTATTTTAGTTGGCTTAGTTGTATGCTCAAATAGGAATTTTTGTTTGGTTTTGGAGATTCTGTGCACCTGACCATATCTTTATACATTTAAGACAAATGATCTGGGGGACACCTGGCTGGCTTAGTCGGTAGAGCGTGCAACTCTTGATCTGAGGATTGTGAGTTAGAGCCCCATGTTGGATGTAGAGATTACTTTAAAAATAAAATCTTAAAAAAAAATAAGATAAGTGATCTGGATATCAAAATAGCTGAGTCACTGAATTTTTTCTTCAAAATACAATTTAGGGACACCTGGGTGGCTCAGTTAGTTAAGCCGGTTAAGCTGGCTCAGGTCGCCAACTCAGGGTCCTGGCATGGGGCTCCCTGCTCAGCAGGGAGCCTGCTTCTCCCTATCATCTGCCCCTCCCCACTGCTGTGCATGCTTTCTCTTTTTCTCAAATAAACAAACAAATAAATAAGTAAATCTTTAAAAAAAATACAATTCAGTGGTAAGCCTTAGGCTAGCTTGGTTTTGCTTGTTGTAGGTAATCTGTATTTTCCTCTTGTGTGAAAGCTTTTAAGACATTTACTTTATCATTGTAAATCAAAATATTTGTCATGGTGTGCCTGGATCTGAGTCTGTCTCTATTGATTCTTCCTGGAACATGGTGAATATGTTTATACTGCATCCTCAGGCCTAAGTTTTCCTTTGTTTTCAACAAAGGAAAAATTTCTTGGATTCTATCTTTAATTATCAGTGTTTTAACATCAGAAATCTTTCCCTGTGGGTTTTTTTTTTTTTTTTTTATAGTTACTGAGTTTACGTAAAAAATATAGTAAACTTGTTCTTAGCGGCCTGGTGAAATTTTATTATCCATATAATGAGACATTGTGATGCTTGAAAAGAATACTTTTACAGATTACAGAAACACCTTTCCCAAGCAGGGAGGAGGAGGCTGTATTTTCTTACCATATTTTTCAGAGTCATTCTTTTTGATATACATGGCAAATAATACCTAAGGGTATTTTGCTCTTAATTTTGGATCCAAGTTAAGTTTCTAGCTTCAGAATAGCCAAATGGTATAACTTTAATTCTAGAAGGAAATCTAGGTCGTTAGGGGCAAGAAGACCTTATGTGGCTGCATGGGGGAAAGGTTGGTTAGCAGTTACTAAAATCAAAAGAAACAATAAAAGAAAATGCAGAATTAAGTTATTCTGATTTCACGATGTCCAAATGTTTAGCTGGAAATAAGCTGGGAAGAGTCATTACTTAAATGTATACTTTATTCTTTTTTATAGCAAGCTTATAGTGCTATAACAGTATACATTAATAAGAATTTTGTTCCAGTTGCTCTGTTACGTTAATTGGAGATCTGTGTAATTGCCAGCTTCACTCACCATTCTCACTTTGCTGTATCTTATATTTGTTCATCAAACTCATCTTTTTGTCCTTTCCTTAATCAGGAACTGTTAATAGCAATGTAAGCCATGTAGAATTAAATGCAAAACTGAGAAGAGCAGAAAAAGAGAGGTGAAAGTAAACTCAAAATATTAGGTTAGAAAGGGTAACATGTGGTCTCACCCTTTAAGAATGTATAGGATTGAACAGACTTAAAGAGGCTCAGGGTGATATTTAGGTAAATATATGACAGAAAAAATGCTAATCAAGAAGAGGTATCACCCATTCGAATAATTTCCAGGTATAGATATTTTGTGCATGGCACTGTTTCATAGGCTGAGTCTAGTTGGTTTTATTTCTGACTAATAAGAAGACTTCAGAGATTTTTGAGCGGGGATGATGGTGTCACAGAAATTGCTGGCAAAAGGCTAACACTTCTGAAGTGTGAATCAGAAAAAGGAGAGAGAGAATAAGACAACACTATACGGCTGATGGTATTGGTACTGGTAGCAGTGTGAGGCCTCAAATTTACTAGTGTTCAGAGGTAGCCTGAGGGCTGTGAGTCAGGAAATTGAGATAGAAATGGGGAAACCTGGAATATTAGTGATCACAATTAAGTCCCTAAAACCTGGATTCTGGACAAGGTTGAAAGAAGGGACCAAAACTCAATGGTCAGTGTTATTAATAGTATACCTTATCAATAGTATATGATAGTAGTGGACTGACTCCAAGGCATCTGATAGGATCAAGATCAATGCACCAGGACTGATCTTTAGGAACCCCTTCTGATCTATCCCTAAGTTTGGGCCAAGGCAACTGCTTGACTGGAGGAAGTCTTACTTTTGGACCCTTTTGATCCCAAATGAAATACAAATGATAGGACACGAAGAGACAGACGCCTGTCAGAGGGTTTTGTTTTCCATTTACTTCCTGTCTGAATGTGGGATTCTTCAACTTTCTGAAAAGTCCTTGCCCTGAACTGACATGGTTTGAAGAGAATGGACATGGACAAGTAAATGGAAATGCATTTCTAGCAATGTTGCCAATGTTCTATAATTTTGACGAAGGCACCCTCTTGGAGAGAGGGAAGGAGGCAGGCAGGGAAGGACAGAGAGAGAGAGATTGGTGGGAGAATGAATTTCTGCTTCTTTTATTGTTTCTCTTCTGGCAGAAATTATGGTACTTCGGTGATAACCACTTATAACATTCTTTTCCTTATATGATCACTATTGTTTCATAAAATCCTGACAATCAAAGGTGCATGATTTCTAAAGAAAGTACTTTAACAAATTTAAGGACATGATAAATTCCCTTTTCTCAATGCAGATATACAGCTTACCTTTTAGAAGGCACAGAGACATGGGCTTAAGGGCATTGAAAAAGGACTTTCAGTTAAGCATGAAGGATTGAACACTTGCATTTATCTTTGTGCCCTTCTAATTCCCCAAAAATGAATAAAAATACGTGCTTATTTAAAAAAATGAAAAAGAAGAGAAGGTGACAACACAAAAGAGAAGTCAAGATTTTGGAACTGAATGAGGATGGAATAGTAGAGACTGAACTGGCTAGCCTGTGATATTAAAGCCTGAAGTGATGAAGCCAATGGGAGAAAAGGAAAATTATGCCACCAAATCTAGAAAGGCTGAAGAATTGGAGATACCAGGCAGCTTTAAGAAGGGAGCATGGCATGCTCCTGGATTGGAAGAACAAATATTGTGAAAATGTATATGCTACCTAAAGCAATCTACACATTTAATGCAATTCTTATCAAAATACCATCCATTTTTTTTTCAAAGAAATGGAACAAATAATCCTAAAATTTATATGGAACCAGAAAAGACCTTGAATAGCCAAAGGAATATTGAAAAAGAAAGCCAAAGTTGGTGGCATCACAATTCCAGACTTCAAGCTCTATTACAAAGCTGTCATCTCAAGACAGCATGGTACTGGCACAAAAACAGACACATAGATCAATGGAACAGAATAGAGAGCCCAGAAATAGACCCTCAACTCTATGGTCTACTAATCTTCGACAAAGCAGGAAAGAATGTCCAGTGGAAAAAAGACAGCCTCTTCAAGAAATGGTGTTGGGAAAATTGGACAGCCACATGCAGAAAAATGAAATTGGACCATTTCCTTACACCACACATGAAAATAGACTCCAAATAGATGAAAGACCTCAATGTGAGAAAGAAATGCATCAAAATCCTTGAGGAGAACACAGGCAGCCACCTCTTCGACCTCAGCCGCAGCAACATCTTCCTAGGAACATCGCCAAAGGCAAGGGAAGCAAGGGCAAAAATGAACTATTGGGATTTTATCAAGATCAAAAGCTTTTGCACAGCAAAGGAAACAGTTAACAAAACCAAAAGACAACTGATAGAATGGGAGAAGATATTTGCAAATGACATATCGGATAAAGGGCTAGTGTCAAAATCTATAAAGAACTTAGCAAACTCAACACCCAAAGAACAATAATCCAATCAAGAAATGGGCAGAAGACATGAACAGACATTTCTGCAAAGAAGACATCCAGATGGCCAACAGACACATGAAAAAGTGCTCCACATCACTCGGCATCAGGGAAATGCAAATCAAAACCACAATGAGATATCACCTCACACCAGTCAGAATGGCTAAAATTAACAAGTCAGGAAATGACAGATGCTGGCGAGGATGCGGAGAAAGGGGAACCCTTCTACACTGTTGGTGGGAATGCAAGCTGGTGCAACCACTCTGGAAAACAGCATGGAGGTTCCTCAAAATGTTGAAAATAGAGCTACCCTATGACCCAGCAATTGCACTACTGGGTATTTACCCTAAAGATACAAACGTAGTGATCCGAAGGGGCACGTGTACCCAAATGTTTATAGCAGCAATGTCTACAATAGCCAAACTATGGAAAGAACCTAGATGTCCATCAACAGATGAATGGATAAAGAAGATGTGGTATATATACACAACGGAATAATATGCAGCCATCAAAAGAAATGAAATCTTGCCATTTGCGACGACGTGGATGGAACTAGAGGGTATCATGCTTAGCGAAATAAGTCAATCGGAGAAAGACAACTATCATATGATCTCCCTGATATGAAGAAGTGGAGATGCAACATGGGGGGTTAAGGGTGTAGGAGAAGAATAAATGAAACAAGATGGGATTGGGAGGGAGACAAACCATAAGTGACTCTTAATCTCACAAAACAAACTGAGGGTTGATAGGGGGAGGGGGGTTGGGAGAGGGGGATGGGGTTATGGACATTGGGGAGGGTATGTGCTATGGTGAGTGCTGTGAAGTGTGTAAACCTGGCGATTCACAGACCTGTACCCCTGGGGATAAAAATATATGTTTATAAAAAAAAAAAAAGGGAGCATGGCAAATGTTTAAAAATGGGGATTTGTTAAACTTGTGTGTAATGAACGTTTAACACCCCAAATCACCTCTTTCATCCTTGCTAGCCTGGAAATTACTCCTTGTCCATTCTGGTAGAAAATAGGAGGTTCTCAATGGAGGGGTTTACACAGCTGGGGATCACAGTGAGCTGTTGTTGAGTGGCAGCTTGAATGGTGTGATACCCTGTCGTTTTTCTCCTGAAGTGCTTTCAGAATACTGACAGCCAGGCATATACCCTCAGACAAAAGAGGCACACAAATGTTGAAAGTTGGGTGCTCCCCAACCATATGGCTCAGTCCTTACCCCACCATCTGAGTATGACTATAAAGCCAAGTGATGTATTAGTTTGCTAAAATTAAGAAAACATTAATTAAAAAAGAATAACTCATAGACTGTTAAACTATCTGCCTCTCACAGGAAGAAAAAAAAATGTGTTGCTTGTCATGAGGCAGGGTTAAGGGCTCTAAGACCCATATAGGGAATTTCCCTAAGAGTATCCCATAACAGGTGGTAATCCCTGGGTCACAAATAGGTACATAAAGGAAGCCATTACAGAGATTGACTATGGTACCTCTGGGTGTGGTCTGATTAGAGTTAGACTGAAAAAAAAATGGAGTTGACTGTAGAGATACCTTAACTTGAGATTTTTTCAAAACAAGTGTTATAAGAAAGTCTGTGCTGGTTAGAATCTTTCTCATTGGTTGTTTGATATTTTGTCCATTCTTTCCCCAAGTTGCAATGGCAGTTCTAAAGCCATATATAGGGGCATGTGGGTGCCTTAGTCGTTGGGTGTTTGCCTTCAGCTCAGGTCATGATCCCAGGGTCCTGGGATTGAGCCACGCATCAGGCTCCCTGCTCTGCAGGAAGCCTGCTTCTCCCTCTCCCATACCGCCTGCTTGTGTTCCCTCTCTCGTCTTTCTCTCTGTCAAATAAATAAATAAAATCTAAAAGAAAATAAAAGCCATATATACCTGGCATGCATTTGTTTATTCATTTGTCCATTCATTCATTCATTCATTCATTCAAGAAGTATTTTCTATGCTCTTATATTCAATTGGGCACATTCTAGGCAGTGAGAATATAAAACAAAGTCCCTCATCCCATGTGGCTTACATTCAGGAGGGAGATAAACAAGTAAATACTAGATTCTTTCTTTCTTTCCTTTTGTTGAGAGGAGAAGTGAGTTGGGGAAATCAGAGGGGGAGACGAACCATGAGAGACTGTGGACTCTGAGAAACAAACTGAGGGTTTTGGAGGGAAGGGAGTGGGGGGTTGGGTGAGCCTGGTGGTAGGTATTAAGGAGGGCATGTATTGCATGGAGCACTGGGTGTGGTGCATAAACAATGAATCTTGGAATGCTGAAAAAAAAATTACAAAAAAAAAAAAAAGTTGACTTTCCCCTTTGTCCAGGGCCTAAAGCATAGAAGTGAGAGATTTACATTTTAACATTTTTTTTAGATTGGGAAATTGGACTGGAAACCAATTTGGGAAATATGAACTGGAACTTTTCTACAAAAGAATTAGCTCTTGATGTGACAGTGGAAAGCTAAATATTGCAGGAAGCGGGAAAACTGGAAGATCAAGATAAGCAAATGGGCCAGTGAGGTCTACTGTGGTAAGCCATGAGTGAACCACTCTGGAAAAAAGCACATAAATATAATAAATAGGGGCACAACTATTCTCCAAGGTCTTCTTGTTCAGTTTCTGGGAGATTTTCTCATCTTCATTGTTCATCTATTTCATTGAGTTACACACATACTTACACATCCCCCTATATACACATATATATCTGTATACATATAAGAGTGTATATGTATATATTTATTTTTTCCAAAGGCTCTTTTTTTCCTGATTCTTTTATTTCTCCCTCTCTCCTCCCACCTCTTCTCTTCCTCCTTCTTTTAATAATACCCTGTTCTTATTGCACATATATTATAGATTGTTTAATCTTTTGAGTAAAGTAGGGTTAATTTACTTGAAGTTTTTTTTTTTTTTTTTAAGATTTATTTATTTGAAAGAGATGGAGAGTGAGTAGGGAGAGGGGCAGAGGGAGAGGGAGACAGGGATCTGCCCTGCTGAGTGGGGAGCTCAAGAAGGGTCTCGATTCCAGGACCCTGAGATCATGATCTGAGCTGGAATCAAGAATCGCACACTTAACTGATTGGGCCACCCAGGTAACCCTGTTTATTTGAAGATTTATTCCCATTGAAAACACTTTTTTCTCCAAGTTGCTTTTATTTCTTCCAAGCTCCAGCTTTCATTTTTTTTTTTTTTTTCTCTTTCCCTGATGTTGCTGATCCTTTAAGAGTGGAGCAATAAACAGCGGACAAGAAGCTCCTAAGAGCACAGCTAGGGCTTCTGGTCTGTAAGCTCCATTATAGTTTGATCTTAGTGGGTCCTTTGATCCAGGAATTCCTGATGGAGAATTCCTTTTTTTTCATATATTATCTTCCCCCTTAACTATGCCTTTTGCTTTGCTATCTAGACATTAAGGCTCTCTTATTTACTCTAGAGACTAAGGCTTCTTTTTCCTGTTGGGACAGAGATATTGTACAGATAGGCTATATGGAATAGGGAAGGGAGAGGGATGTAACTGATTCTCAAAATTCTCTAACTATGTTTTGAATAGTCTTTCATACAATCCTCTTGTTTTAAATTTCACTTCCATATCCATTCCCAGATGACCCAATATTGCCAATGAGTAGATTCTGCAAAGGGTACTGGGTTTTTTCTTGGCTTCTTCCACTGCTGGTTTAGGACTGAACTTTCTTTGGATTCCTTTTCTTTAGACTCTACCACTTACCCAGGTTTCTTTCTTTCTTTCTTTCTTTCTTTCTTTCTTTCTTTCTTTCTTTCTTTTTTAAGTTTTTATTTATTTATTTGACAGAGAGACAGAGATCACAAATAGGCAGAGAGGCAGGTAGAGAGAGGGAGGGAAGCAGGCTCCCCGCTGAGCAGAGTCCAATTTGGGACTCGATCCTAAGAACCTGAGATCATGATCTGAGCTGAAGGCAGAGGCTTTAACCCACTGAGCCAGTCAGGCACACCCCCCCAGCTTTCAAAATTGTGCTGCAGTTGTCTCTTTCTTTGTCCTTGTGGTTTTGTGCCCCTTAAGAAGTTCTGTTCTGATGTCTTAGTGTAGTTTAGGGAGGGAGTAAAATAAATGGAAATTTACCCAAAGGTCTCCCTTATTCTCTTAAGTATTTAAAAAATTGCAACAACAATTCAAAAATACCTAAATTTAAGGTTTAAACAATCTATCACTATCTCAAAGAAAATGTGAGTTTCTTCTCCACTACCTTGGATTCCACACTCACATCTCCCAAATGAATAATATTAACTATGATGATGATTTTTCCAGTCCTTCTGTGCATTTATGTACACTTACTTATACATGTATACATTTAAGAAAGTAATTGAGATCATGCCAAAAGTGTAGTTTTATGAGTAGTTTCATTTGCCTTTTTTTGTCACTTATGATCTTTCCATGTAAGTACATGCACTTTTCCCCCATTTTTTGAGCAGCTGTGGAGTATTCCAGAATCGTGTGTTTTATTTTATTTAACCTCTTCACTCTTTAGAATCTTTTAATTTGTTTTCTGTTTTTCTTTATTCTAATAATGTTGTGGTGAACATGTTTGATAAAACTTTTTTTGAACTTGTACACGTATTTCTTTCTTTTTTTTTTTTTAAAGATTTTTTTTTGTTTATTTATTTGATAGAGATTACAAGTAGTCAGAGAGGCAGGCAGAGAGAGAGGAGGAAGCAGGCTCCTTGCTGAGCAGAGAGCCCGATGTGGGGCTCGATCCGAGGACCCTGAGACCATGACCTGAGCCGAAGGCAGAGGCTTTAACCCACTGAGCCACCCAGGCACCCCAAACATGTACACGTGTTTCTTTAGAAAAATGTTTAGTGGCTCCTAGCCTAGGTCTCTGTTTGCTAAACCTAACCGCTTTCCATTTCCTTTTCTTTCTTTCTTTTTTTTTTAGTGTTTTTAAAAATAAATTAAATTAAATTAAAACATTTTTTCAGTGTTCCAAAATTCATTGTTTATGCCCCACACCCAGTGCTCTATGCAATACGTGCCCTCCTTAATATCCACCACCAGGCTTACCCAACCCCTCCCCCGCCCCTCCAAAACCCTCAGTTTGTTTCTCAGAGTCCACAGTCTCTCATGGTTCATCTCCCCCTCCAATTTCTCCCAACTCACATCTCTGCTACATCTCCCAGTGTCCTCCATGTTATTCATTATGCTCCACACATAAGTGAAACCATATGGTAATTGACTCTCTCTGCTTGACTTATTTCATTCAGCATAATCTCCTCCAGTCCCATCCATGTTTATACAAAAGTTGGGTATTCATCCTTTCTGATGGAGACATAATACTTCATTGTATATATGGACAATATCTTCTTTATCTATTCGTCTGTTGAAGGGCCTCTTGGCTTTTCCCACAGTTTGGCGACTGTGGCCATTGCTGCTATGAACATTGGGGTACAGATGGCCCATCTTTTCACTACAACTGTATCTTTGGAGTAAATACCCATTAGTGCAATTGCAGGGTCATAGGGTAGCTCAATTTTTAATTTCTTAAGGAATCTCCACACTGTTTTCCAAAGTGGCTACACCAACTTGCATTCCCACCAACAGTGTAAGATGGTTCCCCTTTTCCCACATCCTCTCCAACACTTGTTGTTTACTGTCTTGTTGATTTTGGCCTTTCTGACTGATGTAAGGTGGTAGGTATCTCAGTGTGGTTTTGATTTGAATCTCCCTGATGGCTAATGATGATGAACATTTTTTCATGTGTCTGTTAGTCATTTGTCTGTCTTCTTTGGAGAATTGTCTGTTCATCTCTTCTGCCCATTTTTTGAGGTGTTTATCTGTTTTGTGTGTGTTGAGTTTGAGGAGTTCTTTATAGATCTTGGCTATCAGCCCTTTATAGTGTCATTTGCAAATATCTTCTCCCATTCTGTGGGTTGCTTCTTTGTTTTGTTGACAGTTTCCTTTGCTGTGCAGAAGCTTTTGATCTTGATGAAGTCTCAAAAGTTCATTTTCACTTTTGTTCCCTTTGCCTTTGGAGACATGTCTTGAAAGAAGTTGCTGTGGCCGATGTCAAAGAGGTCACTGCCTATGTTATCCTCTAGGATTTTGATATATTCCTGCCTCATGTTGAGGTCTTTTATCCATTTCGAGTTTGTCTTTGTGTATGGTATAAGAGAATGGTCGAGTTTCATTCTTCCATACATAGCTGTCCAATTTTCCCAGCACCATTTATTGAAGAGCCTGTCTCTTTTCCACTGTATATTTTTTCCTGCTTTGTTGAAGATTATTTGACCATAGAATTGAGGGGCCATATCTGGGTTCTCTACTCTGTTCCACTGGTCTATGTGTCTGTTTTTGTGCCAGTACCATGCTGTCTTGGTGATCACAGCTTTGAAGTAAAGCTTGAAATCAGGCAACGTGATGGCCTCAGGTTTGTTTTTCTTTTTCAACATTTCCTTAACAATTTGGGGTGTCTTCTGGTTCCATGTTATTTTTAGGATTGTTTGTTACAGCTCTTTGAAAAATGCCAGTGGAATTTTGGTCGGGAGGGCATTGAAAGTATAGATTGCTCTAGGCAGTATAAACATTTCAACAATGTTTATACTTCTGATCCATGAGCATGGAATGCTCTTCCATCTTTTTGTGTCTTCTTCAATTTCTTACATGAGTGTTCTGTAGTTCCTAGAGTATAGAAGCTTTATCTCTTTGGTTAGGTTTATTTCCTGGTATCTTATGGTTCTTGGTGCTATAGTAAATGCAATCAATTCTCTAATTTCCCTTTCTATGTTTTCATTGTTAGTGTATAAGAAAGCAACTGATTTCTGTACATTGATTTTGTGTCCTGCCACGTTACTGAATTGCTGTATGAATTCTAGTAGTTTGGGGGTGGAGTCTTTTGGGTTTTCCATATAAAGTATCATGTCATCTGTGAAGAGAGAAAGTTTGACTTCTTCTTTGCCAATTTGAATACCTTTTATTTCTTTTTGTTGTCTGATTGATGTTGCTAGGACTTCTAGTACTATGTTGAACAACAGCGGCAAGAGTGGACATACTTGTGTTCCTGATTTCAGAAGGAAGGCTGTGAACTTTTCCCCATTAAGAATGATATTTGCTGTGGGTTTTTCATAGATAGATTTTATGAAGTTGAGGAATGTTCCCTCTATCTCTATACTTTGAAGCGTTTTAATCAGGAAAGGACGCTGTATCTTGTCAAATGCTTTTTCTCCAACAATTGAGAGGACCAGATGGTTCTTCTCTCCTCTCATTGATTTGTTCTATCACATTGATTGGTTTGCGAATGTTGAACCACCCTTGCATCCCAGGGATAAATCCCACCTGGTCATAGTGGATATTCTTTTTAATGTACTGTTGGATCTTATTAGCTAGGATCTTGTTGAGAATCTTGGCATCCACATTCATCAGGGATATTGGTCTGAAATTTTCCTTTTTGGTGGGGTCTTTGCCTGGTTGGGGGATCAGGGTACTGCTGGGTTCATAGAAAGAGTCTGGAAGTTTTCCTTCTGTTTCTGTTTTTTGAAACAGTTTCAGGAGAATAGGTATTATTTCTTTTTTGAGTGTTTGGTAGAATTCCCCAGGGAATCCTATAGGTCCTAGGCTCTTGTTTTTTGGGAGGGTTTTGATCACTACTTCAATCTCATTACTAGATATTTGTCTATTCAGCTGTCAGTTTCTTCCTGGCTCAATTTTGGAAGTTTATAGTTTTCCAGGAATTCATCCATTTCATCTAGGTTGCTTAACTTATTGGCATATAACTGTTGATAATAATTTCTGATGATTGTTTCTATTTCCTGGTTGTTATTCATAATCTCTCTCTTTTCATTCATAATTTTATTAATTTGTGTCCTCTCTCTTTTCTTTTGGATCAGTTTGGCTAGTAGTTTATCGATCTTATTAATTCCTTCAAAAAACCAGCTTCTAGTTTCGTTGATGTGTTCTACTGTATCTCTAGTTTCTATCTCATTGATTTCTGTTCTAATCTTGATTATTTCCCTTCTTGTACATGGGGTTGGCTTAATTTGTTGTTGATTTTCCTGGTCTTTAGGTGTAAAAAGAGTTGGTGCATTTTGGATTTTTAAAATTTTTTTGAGTGAGGTTCGGATGGCTACCTATTTCCCCCTTAGGATTGCCTTTGTCATATCCCATAGGTTTTGGACTGAAGTGTCTTCATTCTCATTGGTTTCCATGAATTTAAGTTCTTTGATTTCCTGGTTGATTCAAACATTCTTTTTTTTTTTTTAAGATTTTATTTATTTATTTGACAGAGAGAGAGAGAGAGATCATGAGTAGGAAGAGAGGCAGGCAGAGAGAGAGGAGGAAGCAGGCTGCCGCCGAGCAGAGAACCCGATGCGGGCCTGATCCCAGGACCCTGGGACCATAACCTGAGCCGAAGGCAGAGGCCCTAACCTGCTGAGCCACCTGGGCACCCCAGATTCAAACATTCTTAAGCAGGGTGGTCTTTAGCTTCTAAGTGTTTGAATTCCTTCCAAACTTTTTCTTGTGGTTGAGTTCCATTTCAAAGCATTGTGGTCTGAAAATATGCAGGGAATAATTTCAATCTTTTGTTATCAGTTGAGCCTTGACTTGTGACCCAGTATGTGGTCTATTCTGGAGAAAGTTCCATGTGTGCTCAAGAAGAATGAGTATTCTGTTGTTTTGGGGTGGAATGTTCTGTATATATCTATGAGGTCCATTTTTTCCAATGTGTCATTCATTGCTCTTGTTTCTTTATTGATTTTCTGCTTGGATGATCTATCTGTTACTGAAAGCGGCATGTTAAGATCCCCTACTATTAATGTATTCATATCAATATGACTCTTTATTTTGATTACCACTTGGCTTATATAGTTGGCTGCTCCCATATTGGGGGCATAAATATTTACAGTTGTTAGATCTTTGTGGTGGATAGACACTTTAAGAATGATGTAGTGTCCTTCTTTATCTCTGACTACAATATTTAGTTTAAAATCTAATTTATCTGATATGAGAATTGCTACCAGCTTTCTTTTCAGTCCCATTGGCATAAAAGATGCTTTTCCATCCCTTCACTTTCAGTCTGGATGTATCTTTAGGTTCCAAATGGGTCTCTTGTAGAAGCATATGAATTTGTCCTCTCGTTTTATCCATTCTGCAACCCTGTGCCATTTTGTGAGAGCATTTGGGTCATTCACATTGAGAGTGATTATTGAAAGATACTTTAAAAAAAAAGATTTTATTTACTTATTTGACAGATAGAGATCACAAGTAGGCAGAGAGGCAGGCAGAGAGAGAGAAGGGGAAGCAGGCTCCCCACTGAGCAGGGAGACTGATGCAGGGCTTGATCCCAGGTCCCTGAGATCATAACCTGAGCTGAAGGCAGAGGCTTTAACCCTCTGAGCCATCCAGGCACCCCGAAAGATACGTTTTTATTGACATCATGTTGCCTGTGAAGTCCTTGTTTCTATAGATGGTCTCTGTAAATTTCTGTTCTATGTCACTCTTGGGTTCTTTCTTCTTTTATACAACCCCCCCCCCCCCACGCTTAATATTTCTTGTAGTGCCAGCTTGGTGGTCACATAATCTTAAACCTTGCCAGTCTTGGAAGCTTCATCCATTTTGAATGTCAGCCTTGCTGGATAAAGTATTCTTGGCTGCACGTTCTTCTCATTTAGTGCCCTGAATATGTCTTGCCAGCCCATTCTGGATTTCCAGGTTTCTGTGGAGAGGTCTGAGATTATTCTGATGGACCTTCTTCTGTATGTAAGGAATTTCTCCCCCTCTAGCTGCCCTCAGTAGTTCTTGTCTAAAATTATGATTCATCGAGGGGGAGGAGTCAAAATGGCGGAGAAGTAGCAGGCTGAGACTACTTCAGGTAGCGGGAGATCAGCTAGATAGCTTAGCTAAAGATTGCAAACACCTACAAATCCAACGGGAGATCGAAGAGAAGAAGAACAGCAACTCTAGAAACAGAAAATCAACCACTTTCTGAAAGGTAGGACGGGCGGAGAAGTGAATCCAAAGCGACAGGAAGATAGACCGCGGGGGGAGGGGCCGGCTCCCAGAAAGCAGCGGAGCAACGGAGCACAAAATCGGGACTTTTAAAAGTCTGTTCCGCTGAGGGACATCGCTCCAGAGGCTTAACCGGGGTGAAGCCCACGCAGGGTCAGCGTGGCCTCGGGTCCCGCAGGGTCACAGAAGGATCAGGGGTGTCTGAGTGTTGCAGAGCTTTCAGGTATTAGAACAGGGAAGCCGGCTACAGAGACAGAGCCGAGGAGTAAGCTCTAAGCTCGGGGTTACCTTGAACCGGTCGCAGGCTCGGTCAGCTCGGAGCGCGGCCGGAGGCAGGGTGACGGGAGTAAATCGGCACTGTTCTCTGAGGACGCACTGAGGAGTGGGGCCCCGGGCTCTCGGCTCCTCCGGGCCGGAGACTGGGAGGCCGCCATCTTCATTCCTGTCCTCCGGAACTCTACAGAAAGCGCTCAGGGAACAAAAGCTCCCGAAAGCAAACCCGAGCGGATTACTCAGACCGGCCCCTGGTAAGGGCGGTGCAACTCCGCCCGGGGCAAAGACACTTGAGAATCACTACAACAGGCCCCTCCCCGAGAAGATCAACAAGAAGCTCAGCCAGGACCAAGTTCACCTACCAAGGAGTACAGTTTCAATACCAAGGAGAGCAGCATAATTCCAAAGGAGGAGAAAGCAAAGCACGGAACTCATGGCTTTCTCCCCATGATTCTTTAGCCTTGCAGTTAATTTAATTTTTTTTCTTTTTCAATTTATTTTTCTTCTTCTGCTAAATTTTTTTTAACTTTTACCCTTTTCTTTTTTAACGTTTTTTAACTAGTT
>NW_019154089.1:25389724-25484569 GCF_002288905.1 Enhydra lutris kenyoni
CTTTTTTTAATTGTTTCTTTCTTTTTTTTTTTTTTCTTCTTTCTGAACCTCTTTTTATCCCCTTTCTCCCCCTCACGATTTGGGATCTCTTCTGATTTGGCTAAAGCATATTTTCCTGGGGTTGTTGCCACCCTTTTAGTATTTTACTTGCTCCTTCATCTACTCTTATCTGGACAAAATGACAAGGCGGAAAAATTCACCACAAAAAAAAAGAACAAGAGGCAGTACCAAAGGCTAGGGACCTAATCAATACAGACACTGGTAATATGTCAGATCTAGAGTTCAGAATGACGATTCTCAAGGTTCTAGCCGGGCTCGAAAAAGGCATGGAAGATATTAGAGAAACCCTCTCGGGAGATATAAAAGCCCTTTCTGGAGAAATAAAAGAGCTAAAATCTAACCAAGTTGAAATCAAAAAAGCTATTAATGAGGTGCAATCAAAAATGGAGGCTCTCACTGCTAGGATAAATGAGCAGAAGAAGAATTAGCGATATAGAAGACCAAATGACAGAGAATAAAGAAGCTGAGCAAAAGAGGGACAAACAGCTACTGGACCATGAGGGGAGAATTTGAGAGATAAGTGACACCATAAGACGAAACAACATTAGAATAATTGGGATTCCAGAAGAAGAGGAAACAGAGAGGGGAGCAGAAGATATATTGGAGAGAATTATTGGAGAGAATTTCCCCAATATGGCAAAGGGAACAAGCATCAAAATCCAGGAGATTCAGAGAACCCCCCTCAAAATCAATAAGAATAGGTCCACACCCCGTCACCTAATAGTAAAATTTACAAGTCTTAGTGACAAAGAGAAGATCCTGAAAGCAGCCCGGGAAAAGAAGTCTGTAACATACAATAGTAAAAATATTAGATTGTCAGCAGACTTATCCACAGAGACCTGGCAGGCCAGAAAGAGCTGGCATGATATATTCAGAGTACTAAACGAGAAAAACATGCAGCCAAGAATACTATATCCAGCTAGGCTATCATTGAAAATAGAAGGAGAGATTAAAAGCTTCGAGGACAAACAAAAACTGAAAGAATTTGCAAATACCAAACCAGCTCTACAGGAAATATTGAAAGGGGTCCTCTAAGCAAAGAGAGACCCTAAAAGTAGTAGATCAGAAAGGAACAGAGACAATATACAATAACAGTCACCTTACAGGCAATACAATGGCACTAAATTCATATCTCTCAATACTTACCCTGAATGTTAATTACTTACCCTGAATGTTAATTACCCTAAATGCCCCAATCAAAAGACACAGGGTATCAGAATGGATAAAAAAACAAAAACCATCTATATGTTGCCTACAAGAAACTCATCTTAAACCTGAAGACACCTCCAGATTTAAAATGAGGGGGTGGAAAAGAATTTACCATGCTAATGGACATCAGAAAAAAGCAGGAGTGGCAATCCTTATATCAGATCAATTAGATTTTAAGCCAAAGACTATAACACGAGATGAGGAAGGACACTATATCATACTCAAAGGAACTGTCCAACAAGAAGATCTAAGAATTTTAAATATCTATGCCCCTAACATGGGAGCAGCCAACTATATAAACCAATTAATAACAAAATCAAAGAAACACATCGACAATAATACCATAATCGTAGGGGACTTTAGCACTCCCCTCACTGAAATGGACAGATCATCCAAGCAAAAGATCAACAAGGAAATCAAGGCCTTAAATGACACACTGGACCAGATGGACATCACAGATATATTCAGAACATTTCATCCCAAAGCAACAGAATACACATTCTTCTCTAGTGCACATGGAACATTCTCCAGAATAGATCATATTTTCGGTCCTAAATCAGGTCTCAACCGTTATCAAAAGATTGGGATCATTCCCTGCATATTTTCAGACCACAATGCTCTGAAGCTAGAACTCAATCACAAGAGGAAATTTGGAAAGAACCCAAATACATGGAGACTAAACAGCATCCTTCTAAAGAATGAATGGGTCAACCAGGAAATTAAAGAAGAGTTGAAAAAATTCATGGAAACAAATGATAATGAAAACACAACGGTTCAAAATCTGTGGGACACAACAAAGGCAGTCCTGAGAGGAAAATATATAGTGGTACAAGCCTTTCTCAAGAAACAAGAAAGGTCTCAGGTACACAACCTAACCCTACACCTAAAAGAGCTAGAGAAAGAACAAGAAAGAAACCCTAAACCCAGCAGGAGAAGAGAAATCATAAAGATCAGAGCAGAAATCAATGAAATAGAAACCAAAAAAACAATAGAACAAATCAACGAAACTAGGAGCTGGTTCTTTGAAAGAATTAATAAGATCGATAAACCCCTGGCCAGACTTATCAAAAAGAAAAGAGAAAGGACCCAAATAAATAAAATCATGAATGAAAGAGGAGAGATCACAACTAACACCAAAGAAATACAGACAATTATAAGAACATACTATGAGCAACTCTACGCCAACAAATTTGACAATCTGGAAGAAATGGATGCATTCCTAGAGACATATAAACTACCACAACTGAACCAGGAAGAAATAGAAAGCCTGAACAGACCCATAACCAGTAAGGAGATTGAAACAGTCATCAAAAATCTCCAAACAAACAAAAGCCCAGGGCCAGACGGCTTCCCGGGGGAATTCTACCAAACATTTAAAGAAGAACTAATTCCTATTCTCCTGAAACTGTTCCAAAAAATAGAAATGGAAGGAAAACTTCCAAACTCATTTTATGAGGCCAGCATCACCTTGATCCCAAAACCAGACAAGGATCCCATCAAAAAAGAGAACTACAGACCAATATCCTTGATGAACACAGATGCAAAAATTCTCGCCAAAATACTAGCCAGTAGGATTCAGCAGTACATGAAAAGGATTATTCACCACGACCAAGTGGGATTTATTCCAGGGCTGCAAGGTTGGTTCAACATCCGCAAATCAATCAATGTGATACAACACATTAATAAAAGAAAGAACAAGAACCATATGATACTCTCCATAGATGCTGAAAAAGCATTTGACAAAGTACAGCATCCCTTCCTGATCAAAACTCTTCAAAGTGTAGGGATAGAGGGCACATACCTCAACATTATCAAAGCTATTTATGAAAAACCCACCGCAAATATCATTCTCAATGGAGAAAAACTGAAAGCTTTTCCGCTAAGGTCAGGAACACGGCAGCGATGTCCGTTATCACCACTGCTATTCAACATAGTACTAGAAGTCCTAGCCTCAGCAATCAGACAACAAAAGGAAATTAAAGGCATCCATATCGACAAAGAAGAAGTCAAACTATCACTCTTCGCAGATGATATGATAGTATATGTGGAAAACCCAAAAGACTCCACTCCAAAACTGCTAGAACTTGTACAGGAATTCAGTAAAGTGTCAGGATATAAAATCAATGCCCAGAAATCAGTTGCATTTCTCTACACCAACAACAAGACAGAAGAAAGAGAAATTAAGGAGTCCATCCCATTTACAATTGCACCCAAAACGATAAGATACCTAGGAATAAACCTAACCAAAGAGACTAAGAATCTATACACAGAAAACTATAAAGTGCTCATGAAAGAAATTGAGGAAGACACAAAGAAATGGAAAAATGTTCCATGCTCCTGGATTGGAAGAATAAATATTGTGAAAATGTCTATGCTACCTAAAGCAATCTACACATTTAATGCAATTCCTATCAAAGTACCATCCATTTTTTTCAAAGAAATGGAACAAATAATCCTAAAATTTATATGGAACCAGAAACGACCTCGAATAGCCAAAGCAATATTGAAAAAGAAAGCCAAAGTTGGTGGCATCACAATTCCGGACTTCAAGCTCTATTACAAAGCTGTCATCTCAAGACAGCATGGTACTGGCACAAAAACAGACACATAGATCAATGGAACAGAATAGAGAGCCCAGAAATAGACCCTCAACTCTACGGTCAACTAATCTTCGACAAAGCAGGAAAGAATGTCCAATGGAAAAAAGACAGGCTCTTCAACAAATGGTGTTGGGAAAATTAGATAGCCACATGCAGAAAAATGAAATTGGATCATTTCCTTACACCACACACAAAAATAGACTCAAAATGGATGAAGGATCTCAATGTGAGAAAGGAATCCATCAAAATCCTTGAGGAGAACACAGGCAGCAACCTCTTCGACCTCAGCCGCAGCAACATCTTCCTAGGAACATCGCCAAAGGCAAGGGAAGCAAGGGCAAAAATGAACTATTGGGATTTTATCAAGATCAAAAGCTTTTGCGCAGCAAAGGAAACAGTTAACAAAACCAAAAGACAACTGACAGAATGGGAGAAGATATTTGCAAATGACATATCGGATAAAGGGCTAGTGTCCAAAATCTATAAAGAACTTAGCAAACTCAACACCCAAAGAACAAATAATCCAATCAAGAAATGGGCAGAGGACTTGAACAAACATTTCTGCAAAGAAGACATCCAGATGGCCAACAGACACATGAAAAAGTGCTCCATATCACTCGGCATCAGGGAAATACAAATCAAAACCACAATGAGATACCACCTCACACCAGTCAGAATGGCTAAAATTAACAAGTCAGGAAATGACAGATGCTAGCGAGGATGCGGAGAAAGGGGAACCCTCCTACACTGTTGGTGGGAATGCAAGCTGGTGCAACCACTCTGGAAAACAGCATGGAGGTTCCTCAAAATGTTGAAAATAGAACTACCCTATGACCCAGCAATTGCACTGCTGGGTATTTACCCTAAAGATACGAATGTAGTGATCCGAAGGGGCACGTGCACCCGAATGTTTATAGCAGCATTGTCTACAATAGCCAAACTATGGAAAGAACCTAGATGTCCATCAACAGACGAATGGAAAAAGAAGATGTGGTATATATACACAATGGAATACTATGCAGCCATCAAAAGAAATGAAATCTTGCCATTTGCGACGACGTGGATGGAACTAGAGGGTATCATGCTTAGCGAAATAAGTCAATCGGAGAAAGACAACTATCATATGATCTCCCTGATATGAGGGAGAGGAGATGCAACATGGGGGGTTAAGGGTGTAGGAGAAGAATAAATGAAACAAGATGGGATTGGGAGGGAGACAAACCATAAGTGACTCTTAGTCTCACAAAACAAACTGAGGGTTAATGGGGGGAGGGGGATGGGGGGGTGGGATTATGGACATTGGGGAGGGTATGTGCTATGGTGAGTGCTGTGAAGTGTGTAAACCTGGCGATTCACAGACCTGTACCCCTGGGGATAAAAAGATATTATATGTTTAAAAAAATAAAATTAAAAAAAAATAAATAAAATTATGATTCATCAGTTTCACAATCAAGTGCCTCAAGGTCTTTCTAGATTCATTGATCTTGGGGGGTGTTCTTTCTGCCTCTAGGACATGAACACTGGTTAAATTCCCCAGATTGGGAAAAATTTCATCCAGAATTTGTTCAACTATATCTTCTAGCTTTCTCTCTTTTTCTGCCCCCTCAGGGATCCCAATAATTCTGTTGTTGGAATTTTTCATGGCATCATTTATTTCCCTAATTCTGTTTTTATGGCTTCTAAGTTGTTTCTTCCGTGCCTCCTCCTGATGCTTTTTCTCTATCAGTTTGTCATCTAGATCACTAATTCTATCTTCTGCTTCAGTTACCCTAGCTGTTAGAATATTTGAATTAATTTGGATCTCCTTGATAGCATTTTAAAATATATTTTTTTAAATTTTTAAAAAATTTAAAAATATATTTTATTTATTTATTTGACAGAGAGAGCTCACAAATAGGCAGAGAGGCAGGCAGAGAGAGAGAGAGAGAGAGAGAGATAGGAGGAAGCAGGCTCCCTGCTGAGCGGAGAGCCCAATGTGGGACTCGATCCCAGAACCCTGAGATCATGACCTGAGCCAAAGGCAGAGGCTTAACCCACTGAGCCACCCAGGTGCCCTCATTGATAGCATTTAAAAAAAATTATTTATTTATTTAACACACAGACAGAGATCACAAGTAGGCAGAGAGGCAGGCAGATAGAGAGGTGGAAGCAGGCTCCCTGCAGAGCAGAGAGCTCGATGCAGGGCTCGATTCCAGGACCCTGACATCATGACCTGAGCTGAAGGCAGAGGCTCAACCCACTGAGCCACTCAGGTGCCCCAATAGCATTTTTAGCTTCTTCCCATGTGGCTTTCACTTCTGCCCTTAGAGATTCTGTGTTGTCACTAATGGTTTTCTCCATCCTAGCCATTGTCTGGATAATTGTTTCCTTGAATTCCCTTTCTGACATACTGTTTATGTCCTTATCCAGTTGCTCTGATGGAGAGGGCACAATCTCTGAATTTTTTCTCTGTTAGGTGTTCCTTCTCCTAGTCATTTTGATGAGAGGCGGTTGAGGGGATGTATAGCTGAATATATCAATCACGATCGAGGCAAGGTGCACCCTGGAATGCTTCAGAGCAACTGGAAGTTACCACCAAAGGAAAGAAAAAGAAAAAAAGAAAAAAGAGAGAGAATGAAAGAGAGAGAGAGAAAAAAAAAGAGAAGGCCAGCCAGTGTGAGCCCCAAAAGTAAGATTTATATGGTATACAAACAAAAACGGACAAACAAAAAGACCGACAAAATTAAATGACAAGAAAAAAAAAAAAAAGAGCCCAGCCAAAATGAACCCCAAGGATAAGATTTATATAATACCAGAACAAAAACAAATACACAGAAATACTGACAGAAGAAAAAGATGGGAGGATGATTATAAATCTTCAATGTGGGTGAGGAAGATTATTTTGATTCTTCCTGGGTGTATCTTGATATCTTCGTTAAAGGACTCGACTTTCCAGATTTAAAGGGAGATTAAGACTGGTTTATATATAGGGGTAGTATTGATTAGGGAAAGAGGATTACCTTGAAGCTTATATCTATATCTATATAAAAAAATAGAAAAGAAAAAGAAAAACACAGGCATATGTATGAAAAAAGTTCAAATTAAAAGGTTATTATGGAATATATTGTATTAAGCCTCTAGTTGTAATGGTAACTAGGTTAAAAAAATTAAAAGGAACAAGAATAGTGAGAATGAATTAAAAGTAAAAGTTGTATCTATGAAATAAACAGGTTTTAAGGCAATACCGGGAGCTTAATATTTTGTTTTCCCCTGATGTTGGGGTTTTACAGTTTTATGGAGACCCTGTGGTGGTTGTCCTCTTGTTCTTTTGGCTTGCTTTCTGGGGGAGGGGCCTGCTGCATTGTTTTTCAGTTAGTCGTGCTTGGGTTGAGTCCTCCTGCCCGCTATCAATGGACTGGGCTTTGTGGAAACCAGTTTTTCAGGCTTTTGTTCTCTGGAGGTTCTTGTTCTTTGTTGGCTTTTTGTGGCTTTTTGTAGGTTTAGTGGAAAGCAAACTGCACCCAGACCTCCATCTCAGAGAGAATCCTCATTCTGCTCCCCTCTGGGTGATCCAGAACACACAAACTCCCCCTCTGCAAACTCTGCTGAGCCATGCAACCTCTCACAGACAGTACAAGTCCCCAGCCACCATCTCAGGGGTTGCCCAAAGTGCCCGCTTATCTCTGCACCCCTATGCCACTAAAACTGCCAACGATATTGGTCCAGGGAGCCCGCTTCTGGTGGCTGCCTTTGCTGGGACTGCTGTCTGGAGTCCCGACCTCATGGTTACGCAGGTCACTGCCAAGGGATCCTGACCAGAGATCATGCTGAGTTCTTCCAGCCCCGGGTTGGGAGTGTCCAGACCCTCGGCTGGTCCTAGAGACTGCCAGCTAGGGCTGGCACAGAGCTCTCTCAGGCTCAGGAGGGGAATACGTCAGACCCCAGTCACACAGTGCTCACAGAGCACAAAAAGCTGTAGTTCTAGAGAGCATAGGTTGGCACCCACACCAGACACACTGATAGGGGGATGGGAGTGCACCCAGCCAAGCGGTGGTGAAAAACGCGCAACCCCAGGGGCTCAGGGACCAGGAACTGGAGGCTTTGCTGCTCTCTCTCTGGCATGGGTGGTCACCGGTAGTGGCCATCCTGGGTTAGGGGGCTTAGACCCGTGCCCGTGACTGCCCAATTCCACCAGTTGCCCATTAAGACTTTTTTGCTCTTTTTGAGTGCTTTCAACCAGACTCCAAGTTAATGCTGGTCCCTAATCACAGGGCACTTTTGTATTGAGGTATTACTTTCCAATGGGTTGCTTTTGGTTGCTCCCTCCCCTTTCTGTTTATCCTCCAATATCAGTCCGAGTGTTCCCACTCCGCTTTACCTCTCCACTGATGTCTTCTGCCCCTGTAGAGATCCAGAAGTGTATAATCTTACATTTCAGGCTGATTTCATGGGTGTTCAGAGTGTTCTGGTAGATAATTAGCTCACTTTGGGGGACCGGTTGAAACAGGCTCTCCTACTTCTCCGCCATCTTGCCCCTCCTCCAACTGCTTTCCATTTCTTAAGTTTTGTCATAGGTACATAAAACATGTACCATTATATACTTAATTTTCCCTTTAAATTAACTAATCTTATTTTAAATGTAAGCTTTATATTATTTAATTCTACTTACTCGCATAAATAGGAAATGAGTGTCACTTGCCTTAAATAGATGGTAACTGTAAAAATGAATGCAACTTTTATCAAAAATGGTTTTATTGCATTCTAAGTGAATGTGATTGTTTTTGTTAAAAAGGAATTAACAAAGTGTTAGAGAGGTGTTAAAGTCATATCAGTGACAAACCCAAAGCTTTTCCCTTAAGTCTTCTAAAAAATTAAAATGGAACATATTTTTCACTGTGCAAATCAATATTATTTAATTCCACATTCATGCATCTCCTAAAATAATTTCATACACCATCAGTGGGTAATCTCTCTAGTCCAATGGGTATACCACTGAGAGTATTATCTTCCTTCAGTGCTTCACCATGTCACTGCTTTGCTCAAAGTTTCTTTAGATTTTTATTGCCTAGAGAATAAAGTAAATATCTTAATACTTAAAGCCCATCACTTTATGTCAACCAGCCTCAGTCTGGGCTGCTCCCATGTCTTTATTACTTGCGTTTCTTTAGGATTACAATCTACACGCATTTGCTTTGTTGTGACATTCCAGCTTTATATCTTCTCTTGCATTCTTGTTTTTGTGTCTTCTCTAATATACCATTACTTCTCTAGTGCAAGACCCATGTCTTTCATTTAATGCGTTCCTATGCCTTCCACCATGCCGAGTGGTAGTGCCTGTACATGATAGGTGCTCCATCAATACAAGGTAATCATTTACTTATAGACTTTATTTGCTATGACAAATTAAGCATTCATTACATAAAAGCTTCGTAGAGATGATTCAATTATCAAGCCATCTAAATTCTCATCTAAATGCAATTGTGAAATTCTTCTTCATAATACTGCAACATTAAAAAATCTAAGAGGAAAAAATGTAACAGAAAGAGGAATTTCTAGTGGTGATGCTTTTCTACTGAGTTTGAGTTCATGTTCATCATATTTGTTTCTTTAACTGGAAAGGCTAAGCTCCTATAACTTTTTATGAACTAGCTGATTTCTATATTCCTGAGTTGCTTTTGGAACATATTTTATCTTAATAAGAATAACCCATCAAGCAAGAAAGCCAGCAGGCTCCTCATTATCATGCTCTGTATATAGGAGTTTATCTTTTGGCTGCCAAACCTGAATTCCACACTGCCTGACTTTAGGAAATGGATTGTTTTTAATAGGTAAGTTTGAGTGACAAAGGCAGAGAGCAAGCCAGTGCCCTGGCCTCTTGGTTGATAGGATTAGATCTAAATGAATAGAGACATGTGATGGGCTGCAGACTTGTGGGGAAAGTCTGCAGTGCACATTGGCACTTGTGAGCAGCATTAACATTCTCAGCCTGCTGTACTAACTCTTTAAAATGCCATTTGCATTGACGATGGTATAATTGACATTGCTCCCCAAGGAGCTCAGGGGATTGTGGGGAGGTGGAATCAAAGAAAATTCATCTCTTCTGAAGTCTCTCCTCTGGCAACAAAATGCAGAGAGAAGAGGACTCTTGCTATTGGGTAATGTCATGTTAATAAAAAACAAACAGGCACAAAAATCTATCCATCATCACAGTTTTTCCACTAACCTTTTAATCTCATCATACA
The DNA here is from genome assembly GCF_002288905.1 of Enhydra lutris kenyoni. Taxonomy (NCBI): domain Eukaryota; kingdom Metazoa; phylum Chordata; class Mammalia; order Carnivora; family Mustelidae; genus Enhydra; species Enhydra lutris. The sequence continues at coordinate 25,399,815 of NW_019154089.1, forward strand.
TTGTCTTTCTAATTGGTATTCATCGGCATTTGTCTGGGTGCACGATATTATATTACTTGTTTTCACTAAGTATCTGTTAAGATTCTTTATGATCTGTTTGCTCTCATTGATCTCTCTTCAAATAGTTAAACTTTTGGGACATCTGGATGGCTCAGTGGATTAAGCATCTACCTTCGGTTCAGGTCATGATCTCAGGGTCTTAGGATCGAGTCCCGCACTGGACTCCTTGCTCAGCAAGAAACATGTTTCTCCCTCTGCCTGCTGTTCCCTCTGCTTTGCTCTCTCTCTCTCTCTGACAAATAAGTAAATAAAATCTTAGAAGAAACAATTAAACTTTTGTAGTTCTAGCAATAGTTTAATGCCCCATATACCTATGAATGGGTATGAGGAAGGACACTTGAGCATGGAAATTGGTATTCAGTCTCTGCTATAGCTGAACTGGGTTAGAATCACTGTGAGTGAACATGACCTCTTAGCAGTCAAAGAACAACTGCAGCATGTGGAACCACAATACAGAAAAACACATATACAGGTATGAATGAGGGTTTAAATGAAATGGTCAGATTTTCAACAAAATCAGTTGTGATATATTTACACCCTAGATTTGTGCTGGATCAATGTATGCTAGCATAATTTTGATGTGTTTTGTGAACAAGGGGTTAAGTAGAAGAAATAAGTGATTTTTAACTGCATTTTATAATAGTTATATTAGGAAAAGTGATTTCCTATAACATTTCATGAAAGTTAAATCAGACAAAAGACTAGGTAATCAAAGTGGAACATAATCTAGAGTCCTAATAATTGACTTCTCATGCAGCAAGGAATCAAGGGATAGTTTTCTTGTTTTTGTTTGTTTGTTTGTTTTTGAAAAATGCCAGTAAAAAATCCGTTTTTCTTTTGTTAATATTTATTCCAAATGGAAAAATATCTTACAATGATATTTGGTGTTAGAAAACATAATCAAAAGCATTGGATTATTTGAAGGTCTTTCTGCCCATTCAGGAAAGATATAATATGTTTGGTGATATTTTGAGGTTGTTCACTTAATTGTATTATAATTTTTGGATTGTTAATCTGTATATATTATGTATGTCTTAGAGCATGTTTGAGCAAGGAAAAAAGGACTATTCAAATTTGTTTTAGGAAATTCTGTAAATCACAGAGAAGCCAAGCCAGTTTTCGGCTGACATCTGGACCCTAAGGAGAGCAGAAGAGGGAGAAACTCAACTCAGGCTGGTGAAGCCAGAGCGATTGTTTAACACACCTAAAAAGCATGAATGAATCAGTACATTTACATCCAGGTGCACATACAATGTCCGGGGTTTGTCCCTCAGCTGAGTTTTCTTCTGTGTTGTCTTTATTCTTGGGTAAGCTTTTTCCTCCTGGTGGTGAAGTTGCAATTTCATTGTGTATCTTCAGATCTTAGTGACCCTAGTGAAGATATATTTCCTCTCCTAATAGGAATAATTGCAAATATTCTGGGTCTTCACGCTTCCAAATGGGGTCATGAGCTGATACCTAAATCCATAATTACAACACTATTTGAGGAAGTCTGTTTCATGTGGAATGAATACTGGAGTAAGAGTGGAAGAGTAGAGTCAACCCCACCAGAATGAGTTGAAATCAGGGAGGAGTGGTTCCCTGCAGGAACAGTGAGGTCTGTTAAGAGCAGAGGAAGGGGGGCGCCTGGGTGGCTCAGTGGGTTAAGCTGCTGCCTTTGGCTCAGGTCATGATCTCAGGGTCCTGGGATCGAGCCCCGCATTGGGCTGTCTGCTCAGCAGGGAGCCTGCTTCCTCCTCCCTCTCTGCCTGCCTCTCTGCCTGCTTGTGATCTCTGTCTGTCAAATAAATAAATAAAATTAAAAAAAAAAAAAAGAGTAGAGGAAGGTAGGTTGTGTTGTTGCCCCTTCTGGATCCCTGTACCAAGTTGGGGCATCCATCCCTGAGCTGCTGGGAGTATTGGAGGCTAACAGCTTGGAGCTTTCCTCTTCTCCCGATAATGCCTTTAGCCAAGGGAATCAGCTCATCCAGAAAGTAAGCTACCCCCTCCTCCAGCAACATGCTCTAGTGACTATTTGGCTCAAGGGGACAAAGGGCTGTCCTTTCTCTCAAGGAGGGAATAAGTTAGTAATGCATATCATGCTCCAAAGCTCCAGGAGAAAGCATAACATTGATTGGCTTTCCCCTCCTGTCCCATCCTGCTTCTCTCACTCCTTTTTTCCTGAGAGTAAAGGCTCAGTAAATAACTCTTTCTTAGGCTCTGCTTGTAAGTTACCTAAACTAAGACATTAGGAATGGATGTTAGACAAACAAAATAATTAATGTTCTAGATTAGAACTAGACAGTTCTAGACAAGAACTGAGATCTTTTTATTTCTCTCTCCAGGACTCCTGAGTCTTTTCCTTTATCTGAATGTCTATGTCATTCTTCTCTCAGAATGCAGCCTCTGGTTCTTAGTGCTTGCTGATCCCTCTGCCTTCTTCTGACTTCTAAATTTTGAGATACTGGGATGCTCAATTCTCAGTCCTCCTATTTTTAATCTATCCTCATTTCCTGAAAAAATTTATGCAGTGACATGGTTTCAAATGGCCATCACTGATAATTTCCAAATTTACATCTCCAACTTTATCTCTCCTGGAGTCCCTGACTCATGTCCAACAGGCTCCTTGACATTTCCACCTAGATATCTAACAAGTATCTTACACTTAAAAGAAATCCTGATCCTACCCTCTAAGCCCACGTCTCCCTGAGTCTTTCTGATGATGAGTGGAAAAGGTTCTGACAGATCAAATAGTCTGTCAGAGTGATCCCTTCACAGTAAATATGGTGGCCAATCCACCTGCTTCTCTGTGACACTCAAGCTTTTCCTTACAAGGCCATTTTGGTAACATGTACAAACAGGGTCTCCTGGATCTCATGCAAATAAATTCCACCATCCCAGATGAAGGTGGAAAATTTACTTAATTTTCTTATTTCATTGAAATGGGGAGTACACTAGGCAAGAGAAATTAAGAACATGAGACAGAACCATGAAAAAATAGATCTTCATCCTGTGTAGCAGCCCTAACAGTACTGGCATTTTGAGCTGGTAATTTTTGTTGTGGGAGGCTCTCCTATGTGTGGTGGGGTGCTTAGCCTCATTTCTGACCTCTACCCCATCCCAAAGTCATGGAAGTAAAAAATGACTCCAGACATTGCCAGATCTCCCCTGGCAGTCGAAAACACCCCTGCTTTACCACAGGAAAGTAAATGTGTAGATGGCAGACTGTCACCAAACTCCCAAACTATCTATAGCCCTTTTGACTGTAGAGAGAATCCAGTAGTGGACGAAGAGAAGCCTGGAAGCTTTTTCTAAGAGAAAGCTGAAGTTTTCACCAACATTGGTATTTTATCTGGCAAGGTAAGACTACAGAAGGAGTATAAGAAAGATGTTCCCGTGAGACTTTATACTATCTTTTCACATTATGTTGATGTGTAGTTTATTCATTTCCATCCAAATATGTGTTCCGTTAGGCTCATCTTTCCAAATTGACTTGCTAAGAGATTTAGATATAGGGCACCTGGGTGGCTCAGTGGGTTAAAGCCTCTGCCTTCAGCTCAGGTCGTGATCTCAGGGTCCTGGGATCGAGCCCCTGATCGGGCTCTCTGCTCAGCGGGGAGCCTGCTTCCTCCTCTCTCTCTCTCTGCCTGCCTCTCTGACTACTTGTAATCTCTATCAAATAAATAAAATCTTTAAAAAAAAAAGAGATTTAGATATAAACCCCTATGCTGTTCATTTAAAGTATCAGATAAAAATAACAAACAAACTGTCAGTTTACATGACAGTTTGTAGCGTTTCAGGTAACAAAGGAATTTTTTCCCTCACTTAATTCTTTAATTATAGAAGACATCTCTATCAAGAGATACATGGTAACTGTGGAATTTAGGAGTAGTAGCCAACTCCACTTGGTATTTCATCCTTATTTAGTTTGTTCTGTGTTTTAGCTTAGTAAGTGTTTACTTTTGGTTTGATGAACAACCAAACCAAGCCAAACCAAATCAAACCAAACCAAACCAAACCAAGCCAAACAAAACCTAACATAGTTCTATGTCAAATTTTCACAATATTGTTGGAACACCTCGGTGGCTCAGGTGGTTAACCATCTGCCTTCAGCAGGTCATGATCCCAGGTCCTGGGATTCAGCCCTGCATTGAGCTCCACATTGGGCTCCCTGGTCAACGGGAAGTCTAATTCTCCATCTCCCTCCCCTACCCATCTCTGCTTGGTGCATGCTCTCTCTCTCTCTTTCTCTCTCTCTCTAATAAATAAATACATAAATCTAAAAATATTTTCACAATATTGTCAGTTCCATTCTTTAATAGAATCTTTAATCTAATTTTAATTTCATTAATTTATTTACATCAGTTATATTTTCACTTCATTGTGCTGTTTTCTTTCCTTCTCTGTCTACTTCACATTTGATTTTCTGCTCTTCTTTCATAAAGGTTAGGTATTCTGTCATCCTATTGAAGAGTGCTATAAAATTTGTTTTTTCCTTTGTTTTTACTAATGAATCATCTTCAGAGTTATAATCTTCTTTTGATTCTTCAGTGTGATAGTCTCCTTTTAACATTCTTCATATATTATTAATTCTTTGAGGACATCTTATCTTTCTATCCATCCATCTATCCCAAAATTAGGAGAGATTTATCCATATTCAGTGTTTACCAGCTGAGGGTTGTGTGCATTTCATATGGTTATTCTTTGCTTATTAATTCTTGTATCAAATCAGCTGCAAGAAAATAGCTCATTCCCCAGTGCTTTGCAGATTTAAATACAAGGTTTCTTAAACCATATTGCCTGGAACCTTAACATTTTGAACTGATTCTATGTACATACTCCAGAATGTGCTTCCTTCAGACTATTCCTTTCTTAGCTTTTTTAAGACCACACACTCTTTTCTTGCAGAGACTAACCTTCTAGGGGAGATATATGCATCTCTGCCATCCTTCCTTATATTTCTCCTATTTGTATCTTGAGAGTTGTCCTTCCCAAATAATAAACATGATTCTATTTTAAGCCAAAAGAGATTTAATATTTTGCGAAAATTGTACAATTATTGGGTTGTTAGAAGAGCATTACTGCTGCATTTGAGAATGAAATTTAAGTGTTCTTCATCTTTGTGTCACTTGATCAAACTTTATAGAATGGGAGTATCCATTTGACTGGGATGAGTCATGTGCCTTAGGGAAAAGGGGACAATTCCACTCCTTCTGTTGCAGTAGAGGGCAAATAGTCATTGTCTCTTACCAGAACATATATGGTACGGGTTGAATTGTATCTCCTTAAGAGCTGTGTTAAAGTCCTAACCCCTAGTATGTATGAAGGTAACCTTATTTGTAAATAGGATCTGATGTAATCCAGGTAAAATGAGGTCATACTCATTTGGGGTGATTGTACTGTATACTCAATTAGGGTGGATTATATACTCCAATGACTGCTGTCCTATAAGAGGGAAATTTGGATGCAGATACACAGGGAAATACCATGTAATGATAGAGGTAGAGGTGGGAGTGCTGTAGCAACAAGTCGAGTATAACAAGAATTGCCCATAACCACTAGAATCTAGGAGCAGGTAAAGAAGGATCCTCTCCTGGAGCCTTCAGGGAGAGCATGGGCTTGTCAACACTTTGATTTCATTTCAGACTTCTAGACTGAGAGAGAATTGTGAGAGAATACATTTCTGTTCTAAGCGGTCTGGTTTCTTTTAATTTGTTATTGCAGTTCTAGGAAACTAATATAACACAAAATAGAGGTATTCTGAAATTATAAAATGGCGGGTAGGTGGCGGACACCTGTAGAAATCCAAAGGTTCAGTAAAGAGAATGTATGAGGAGACTGTGTTCTGTTCATCTCCAAGAAGCACTCTCTTAGTGGATGAATGCCTGCCCAATTTTCTTACTGGGACAGATCCTGGATCTCTCAGGCATCGAATTAGACTGGAAGAGAAATGAAATGTCTTTCTACCTTCCCTCTGGGTTGCTCTGTCTGATGAACCAAAGCATGGGTAAAGGGTTTTTTTTCCCCTTTATCCAGTTTCATAAGCCATAGCATTGTGAGAAGTTCCTTCCAGATTTTGGCAATAATGTATATATTCATCTTTATTCTAAGTTCCTTTTCAGTTGTTATTATGTGTTCATATATATGAGCATATTTTTTTGTGAGAAGCTAGGAGGATCTATGATGAGACACCTTTGAAAATTCCTCCATTACTTTTTTTTAATGCTTTAAATTATAAGCTAAGTCAAAAAGTTTAGGGAATAGGGCAAAACAGGCACCAAGCAAGACATCATGTCATTTTATGATATCTAAAATTTCTGATTTTGTTTCTTTCTCTTATAAAATGGGACAGTTTGCCTATTTCTAGAGAATTCTAGTTTACCTAGAGATATATTATATGGGTACATTAGTCCTAATTAACAAATTATAGAGCTGAGAATCTCCCCTTCTATAATATCTTGGTTTGTTAGTCTTCAAATTATGAAATATGTAAGTAGCACTTAAGGTAATTTAAAGAACTTTAAAATTAAAATTATGCATTAAAATAATGAGCCAACAGAACAAGTTATGAACCAAAAGAGTGCAGTTGTTTTTATAATAATTCAAAGGTCTGGGGTGCCTGGGTGGTTTAGTCTGTTAAGCATCTGGCTTTGGCTCAGATCATGATCCCCGGGTCCTGGGCTCTAGCCCTGCATCTGGTTGGAGGAGGCTGCTTCTCCCTTTCCTCCCTGTTCATGCTCTTTCTCACTATCTCTCTTTCTCAACTAAATGAATAAATAAAATCTTCTAAAAAACAATTCAAAGGATTTCATGGAGATTAACTTTTAAACCAAGTGTAAGAGAATAAAGACATAATCTTGGACTTTGAAATACTTTTGAGAGCATTTTGACCAACAATTTTTTGGCTTGACGTTTATTTTAAATGCCTATTCCAAGAATGTAATTGAAGAAAAACTGTCTAGTCTAATTTAGAACTTTATCCTCTATTTTAAGCCTTGAACAAGTTAACAAAAATAAGTATTTTAGAGCTTTAAACAAAATTTTTTTAAAAATTAGAAATCTTCCTCTATTTTACTTATGTTGAAGATTTTTTTTTATTAAAAAGCAGAGAAAACCTCTGTGTTCTTTAGCAAATTTCAAGGCATCTGTTCTCATAGATATGGTATTTACAAATGAGGACTATCCAAGACAATTTAAAAAGCAGTGAGATTTGATGAAAGGAAATAGGTATTTTATTTTTACCCTGTTACTATTGTCAATCAACTATGCTGAGAAAACAGAGAAAGAAGACACAATAAAAGGACAAAGTCATGTACCTTTAAATGCTCAAAAGATACAGGTGGTGTCTATGCACTGGTTTGCAAATGAAAGGATTTTTCTTCTTCCTACTCATTTTTTAAAGACCTTCCTGCACAAGGGGAAAAAAGTAATTTAGATAGAAAATTCAGAGTCAGTGAAAATTGGTGTGTGTGGGAGCTTGTAAAATTAATTTTAGTTGCTAGGCCTTTTAATATTAGGGTGTGTCCTATGCCCTGTGCCCTCTTAAATAATTCTTTTATGTTGCCCAAGGCCAATAGATTTTAAAATGGCACCTCCATTAACCTTAGCTGTTTACCTCTCAGGGAAAAAAAAAAAAAATCACTGGAGCTGTATTTTGAGTGTTATTCATGCCGAACTATTGTCACAGAACATTAATTTGAAATCTAAAAGGAGTCTTGGCTCTTCTTTTTAGGTATGAGAGAAATGAGACAGTGAAAAAAAAACAAAGGTGCTTCTCACTCTGAATTTCTATTATGATTCTGTGATGGTATATAAGAGGATCTAGAGAAAATAAGAATCAAGGAATTTTTTAAAGTGGAGAGAATTATGTCTAGAAGTCACAGTGCCAGACAACTAGATGACACTAACTCCTGTTTATCGAGTGCTTATGGCATGCCAGCATAGCCCTAAATGCATCAGATGCATTAAGCTCATATTTCCTCCTGACAGCTCTAATATTACCATCCTACTACGACTCTCATCTAATATTATCATCCTAATTTTACATATGAAAACTGAGGCACAGAGAAGTTAAGAAACTTGGCTGAATTCTCCCCTCTAGTGAGTTTTGATCCTGCAGTTTGCCTCCCTAGATTTTGCTCTTAACTTTTCTACTCTCCTCCCTCCTGACCTTGTAATAAATACCTCCACCATCTCAACCCATTTAGGTGTGTACAGGATGTAAATTTCAGTGAGAAGGTAGAATGATTATTTATAAATTTCTTGATATGTGGTACTATTTGCAGACAAATGGTAATGGATTGTGGTGGGCTTTTATTGATTTTGTCTGCTTAGCATCTCCTCTCTCTTATGTTGGTCCGCATCCTGATTTTGCTTACAGAACCTATTCTTCCCTCATCATTTTTGTTTTGGTGCCCTGCCTTCCATTGGCTAAGGGGTAGATAAGGAATGAATGCTGGCTGGATCAGATATTCTGTCCCTGGATTTTGAATCGTAAGAGGAAAGAGAAAGATCTAAGATAGTTGCAGTTCTTCCATTCTGATGATGGCTTTTGGAGGTGACTGATCTGAAGTCTTGCAGAGAATCATGATGCCTGAAGCTGTTCTCAGAAGTCTGGTGTGTTAGCTTTTCCTTCAATTCTATGAGCTGGCCCATCTCTTTCCCATATATTTCTTCATGCCTTAAGACAGGAAGACAACTGGATTCTATTTATTTTGAAAGAAGCTTGATGAATTCACTGGCAGCTGTTCTCTTTTCAACAGGTTGACCTAGTGGTCTTTTGGAGAACCTCCATCGGTTCCCATTGGAACACCATGACTAGGGTTTGTGGCTTAAAGACAAGGTATAAGGGAACTTTAGGTCTGTTGCTTTCTTTCTGTGTGAAAGGATAGGAGCTTTGTTTTTCCTTGTAAAGAGCCACTTGTTAGAAAAATTAAAATTGTTTTGGTAGAAATGAATTTTTGGTAGAAATGAATTCTAGTTTCACACAGAAGCTTTTGTTGTCTAGTAGAAAGTGTTGTAGGCAAAAGACAGTTTAGTTCTGGTATTGACTCACTGTTATAAAAACTCTGCTGCATTAAATTCTTATCACATTTAATTTATATTTTAAATGAGAAAAAAATAGTCTCAGTTGACAGATGTGAAATAGTTTAAAAATGATTAAAATTATTATGTTGTCGAGTAGTAGACCTGTATCACCCACTTGCTTCCTTCTCTCCCCTGCTTGCCTCTTAACAACCAACACTACTCATTGCCTCACAGTTTCTTGTACTGACTAGCTGTTGCAAGTATCCCATGTGATTTCCCTTGCTTGGGATGCCCTTCTCAAATACATCCATCCAACAAACATCTGTTGATCCTTCAAGACTTAACTCCAGTGTCTTCTCTGTGATACAGCCTTCTCTGACTTTCCAAGCCTGGTTAATTACTTGGTCTTGTGATGCTAATCTGTAGGATCTTATCTTATTAGAACATGTATTAAACACTACTTAGCTACATGTTTTATCCATCATTTGACTGTGAACTTCAAAGGACAGCCCCTTGTATTTTGGCATCTCTGGTATCCTTTGTGACACTGAAAATGTTCAAATATCGAGTGTACTTTGAAAAATTTCCCAAGAAAATTTGTCACTTAGAGGAACTCTGCTACTGATGATCTGTAAATCTGAAACTTCTTGGAAAATGCTAAAATCACCCCACAAATGATATGTTTTACATATCTGTTTCCTTCATTATTAATATATTTTTGGATTATGTTACTAAGAGTCTTAGTCTCTTTGGCTGCTATAACAGAAATACCATAGACTGGGTGGCTTGTAAAGAACAGGCTTATTTCTCACAGTTCCAGAGGCTGGAAGTCTAAGATGAAAGTGCCAGCATGTTGAGTTGTGGTGAGAACCCACTTCTGGGTTGCTGACTGTCATCTTCCCATTGTATCCTCACACAGCAGAGAGCAGAGAGAGGAAGCCACGTCTCTCATGACACTTATAAAGGCACTAATGCCATTCATTGGAGCCCCTCTCATGATCTCATCTGATCCTAATCACCTCCCAAAGGCTCCACTTCCTGGTATCATCACAGTGAGGATTCAACATGGGAGTTTTGCAGCGAGGCAAACATTCAGTCTGCCACACTAAGTTTTAAAAGTAGCAACTCAGTCATGGGAAACCATGTCTGCCATCTATACAGCTCCTATCTGGAGGATATGATAACTGTCATTTTTTCTGTAGGCCTTTCTGTAGCTCCTACCTCTAAATCCCCAGAAATGTCATTAGCCACGTGTTTGAAATAGACAAATGTCATACCAAGTTAGAGCAGCAAGGGAGAAAAAGAAATTCTCAGCGCATTTTGGATACAGAGCATCCAAAAAGCGGACTAGGAGGTTGCTGGGGGCTATGCATCTATTAAAGACGTGATTGACAATGGAAACTGCATTATTAAAGCTGTTGGAATTTCTAACTCTGTATCAAACTAGCTTCATTTCAGTTTTAGGGAGGACAGTCAGCCCCTACAGTCCTCCTTATGGACTAACTTGTCTTGATTTTAGGAGACACGGAAATATCTCAAATAGCAGAATTGAAGGCAGTAGAGTGCTTTATTAGACAAGTTTACAATTTGCATGTGTTTGGAGACCTACTTGTACATATCTTCCTGGGATAGATTTTCTCTTTTATCCACTTCCTCTTTTTTTTTTTTTTTTAAAGATTTTATTTATTTATCAGAGAGAGAGATCAAGATCACAAACAGGGGGGAAGGGTAGAGGGAGAAACAGACCCCTGCTGAACAGGGAGCTTATGATCTGAGCTGAAGGCAGAGGCTTAACCGACTGAGCCACCCAGATGCCTCTCTTTTATCCACTTCCTGTCTTCCACTGCATACATGAGTGTTTTCCAAAGGGTCTTTTGGGAAATATTATTCTAAGTTTTAACTGGTATTAAGGGGAGGAGAAAAAAGCTTCTGAGGTTAAACAAGTTTGGGAAGCACTGCTTTTAACAGGTGATACCAGCTTCTTCATTTGCCATATTGTTAATTGCAGAAGAAGATGGGGCATTCAGCCCAAACTTACGTGATCCTGGGGCCTTCCCAGAGAATGTTCCACGATGTACACACAGGCAAACTTTGCTGATTAAATGGCCTGATTCTTTCTGTTAAAAGAACAGATTCAGGCTCATGGTTGTTGGATATTTTGTAGCATTGCTAGCACTTATTCACTTGTATTCAGCTCCCAGAGAGTCCTAGAATTAATTTGCTGTTTTTTGCTCTTTTGTGATGAAGAGGTTTTGTTCAGTTTCTTGCTTGATTACCTTTTCTAGGTACTTAAGATACTCTGCCTTTCTGTCTTATTTTTTTTTAATCGCTCATACTAATGCCAACGCATTTTCCTTTACAGAATCAACCAAAATAAAACAAAGAAACAAAAATGTAAATGCCAATAGTTTTTCCTTAATGTCTGTCATAGAAAATTAGCCAAATTGGGGATAAGTTCCATAGTTATATCTCAGGCTTGTTGAGTTCTAAATGTAGTACTGGTCTAAATTTGCTGACTAGACAGATCTCATTGTCTATAAAATGAACATGAGGCTAATAGGCCTATGAGCAAGTTCATTTTTCACAGTCTCAACATGTTGGTTAATTAACCCATATTTATTAAGCATCTTCTATTGGTCCTAGGAGCAGAGTAAATATAATAGATGTGATTTTTCTGTGTCTATCTGATGAGTAGAAAGAAAAAAAGAGACACTACAATATAGGCAGATAGAGACAGTGATGAGTAAGGTTTTGAGGAAATAATAGAAAGGTCATCTATTTATCTGAAAGATAAATTATTCACAAAAAAGGAAGCAGGAGGGGAAGGATATTCCAGGCATGGGAGAAAATTTATGAATTTTTTTAAAGGTTTTATTTATTTATTTGACAGAGAGATAGAGAGCACAAGCAGGCAGAGCATCATGTGGAGGGAGAGGGAGAAGCAGGCTCCCCGCTGAGCAGGGAGCCGGATGTGGGACTCCATCCCAGGACCCTGAGATCACGACCCGAGCTGAAGGCCACTTAACCAACTGAGCCACCCAGGCACCGCCAAGAATATTGTTTTAATAAACATTTAATGCGTGTCCCACTGTTCAGGACACTGGAGATAACACAGTCCCAGTTTACATGGGAACACACATAAATAAGTGGGTATTTACAGTCGAGCTTGTAAAATGTTAAAAGAGGTTTAGGAGCACATTCCTATGGAAGCACAAAAGAGGGAAGGATTTTGTGGCTAGAAAATTGCGAGGTCAACTGACATTGTGGCTGAGAATGACTTAGTTGTCCAGTGCTGCCTTAAAGTGTCCCTATAAAGGGTTGAGATATATTTACAAAATTGGAACACCCTGGGACATAATTGTTTTCCCAATATTGCTGTGACATTCACCATGTACAGCTCAATTTTGTGCAAGAAACCTGTTATTCCTAGTCTGTCTCAAGGATTCTGTGCTCCCCTTTTCATTGGCTTATTGAGAAATTCAGAGACTTTGGAGTGGTTTCTTGTTACACTTCTTCTATGGTTCAAATTTGACCCCTTTGCTCTTTATATGTTTAACAGTGACCGTCTTTCCCCTGAGCATCCTACCTTGGCCTGCCAAACTGTCTTCTGGTCCTCAGATGTGCCAGATCTTTCTTACTCTGGCCTTCCCACACATAGTTCTTTCCTCCTGAGATTCTTTCTGCTCTCTTTGATTGCATAACTCATTGTACTCATAGTCTAGTCTCAGTTTGGAGGAACTTTTCTTAGGATTTTCTCTGACCTACTCCTTACCTAGAATAAGTTAGGCCCCCTGGACTTCTTCATACACTTATTACCATAGAATTAGGGGCTGTGGGTTGATGACAGCAGGCACCGTGTCTGGATCTCTCTCTTGCTCCTTGCTGCATCTCCAGGACCTCCCATAGAGACTGATGGTAGGCATCCAGTAAAATAATTTTGAATAAATTAATGAAAAATAATACAGATTTTTAAAAAAACTTAGTTCCACAGAGGATCAAAAATGACAAAATAGGTTGGAGTGATATGTCAAGCCTGAATCAAATTCAGATAATAATAATAATCATAATAGCTATGCTTTTGAGCAAGTATAATGTGACAGTAAGTCAGGGTTTTATTTTTATTTAAAAAAAATTTAAAAAGATTTTTACTTATTTGTCAGAGAGAAAGAGAGAGAGCGTGTGAGCAAGAGCACAAACAAGGTGAGTGGCAGGCAGAGGGAGAAGCAGACTCCCTGCTGAGCAGGTAGCCCAATGCAGGACTCAATCCCAGGACCCTGGGATCGTGACCTAAGCCGAAGGCAGATGTTTAACTGATAGAGACCCCCAGGCATCCCAGTAAATCAGGTTTTTAAAATTATTGTAAACCTAAACAATGACTGTACGAGGATGAAATTGCAGTAGGTGTGGACACAAATCTGACTCTAAAACTTCCTTCCACTGTATCATGTTGCATTTCACTGATAAGATTGTGAGCCAAGGAGACTGGAAGTTTGTTGTAGAGAGATAATTAATAGCTGGGAGGATCAGGCTGGCACAGTAACTCTGAATAAGGATAATGTCCAGAGACTGGAAAAGTCTGTAGAGACAGACAGAAACATACTGTGTCCCAGAACTACAGACATGAAGTGTGGAATGTAGGGTGAATGAGAACTAATGGATTAAAGATCTGAATAGAGGTTCTATTCAAAGAGATCCAGAAGGTGTGGGAATCTCTGGGTCATGATCTAGTTAAGGGGACCAAAGAAGAGACATCCATAAGAATGTGTGCCTCAGGCCTGTCTGACATATATTGTGCCCTGCAAATGACCCTCCCCATCTCCAATTCAGAGACCTAACCTCAGGGAAGATGCTGTGATATGTTTTTCATCTGGCTTCTCTTCTTTCTCTCTCTTTTTTCACTGGGCTCCATTTGAAATTCCTGGACTCAGTTACTTTATTTATCTTTTACTTTCCATTTTATATATTTGTGTAGCCCATTTTTCTTCTCAATCTTAAATTGGCTAAATTTGTTTTCCTGCCAGAGAAATGGCAAGCCCAATTTTAAATATTTCACATTGTTTTAATAAGGCACATGAGCACTGTACTTACTTCTATTTTACAGAGGATCTTTTTTAGAATAATTACATATATATATCTTAGAATTCTTATACATATAATAGGCTAACATCCTATATAAAAATAATTTATATATATTTCATATATTTATGTTATATATTATTAATTAAACAATTTTATTGTATAAACTTATATAAACAATTTATATATTATATATAAATATATAATGTACATATAAATTATCTTTTACATTGGGTATTTATCAAAAATTTTTTTTTATTTTTTTAAAGATTTTATTTATTCATTTGACAGAGAGAGATCATAAGTAGGCAGAGAGGCAGGCGGGGCGGGGGGGGAAGCAGGCTCTCTGCTGAGCAGAAAGCCTGATGTGGGGCTTGATCCCAGGACCCTGAGATCATGACCCAAGCTGAAGGCAGAGGCTTAACCCACTGAGCCACCCAGGCGCCCCTGTTATCAAGTTTTTAAAAAGATTTCATTGATTTATTTGAGATAGAAAGTGTGAAAGAGTGAGAGAGAATGAGCAGGGTGGGGGGGAATGGCAGAGGGAAAGGGAGAAGCAGGCTCTTCACTGAGCAGGAGCCCCACATGGGGCTTGATCCCAGAACCCTGGGATCATGACCTAAGCCAAAGGCAGTGGCTTAACCAGCTGAGCCACCCAGATGCCCCAGTTATCCTTTGTAAAAAAGATTTATTTATTTATTTGAGAGAGACAGCACATGAGCACAAGTTGGGGGAGGGGCAGAGGCAGAGGGAGAGAATCTTCAAGCACACTCCCTGCTGAGCACAGAGACCAATATGGGTCTTGAGCCCATGACCCATGAAATCACTACGTGAGCCAAAACCAGGAGCTGGGCACTTAATTGACTGAAGTACCCAGCACCCCAGCTATTAGTTATCTTAAATGGATCCCCATGGAGTCCTTCCAGATGCACAAGTTTGATTTACTTCAATTTATTTTTCTATATTCTTCTTATTTTTTTTAATAGCTTTCCAATGAGATAGACATTTATCTGAATATAAAACTAGAGCTACCTAATTTGTTTCTTTGTCTTTTTCTCATAGACCTATTGGTTGACTTTGGGGAGTAGCCTTTGGGTTTGTTTTTTTGCAATGAAGTATTCAGAACAAATATTCAATGTTGAACATTGAACATTGAACATTCAGAAATGTCCTTTTTTTAAATTTAAATTCAAGTAGCTAACATAGAGTACATCATTAGTTTTTGATGTAGTGCTCAATGATCCATTAGTTGTATATAACACCCAGTGCTCATCATATCATATGCCCTCTCTAACGCCCATCACCCATTTACCCCATCCCCCACCGGCCTCCCTTCTTTAACCCTGTTTGTTTCCTGGAGTCCAGAGTCTTATGGTTTGTCTCCCTCTCTGATTTTTTCCCATTAAGTTTTCCCCCCTTTGTCTATGATCTTCTGTGCTATTTCTTATATTCCACATGTGAGTGAAAACATATGATAATTGTCTTTCTCTGATTGACTTACTTTACTTAGCATAATATCCTCCAGTTCCTTCCATGTCAATATAAATGGTAGGTAGTTATTTTTTCTGATGGCTGAGTAATATTCCATTGTAGATATGAACCACATCTTCTTTATACATTCATCTGTTGAAGGACATCTTGCCTCCTTCCACAGTTTGGCTATTGTGGACATTGCTGCTATGAACACTGGGATACAGGTGCCCCTTCTTTTCACTACATCTTTTTCTTTGGAATAAATACCCAGTAGTGCCATAGCTAGGTCATAGGGTAGCTCTATTTTTAACTTCTTGAAGAACCTCCTTATTGTTTTCCATCGTGGCTACACCAGCTTGCATTCTCACCAACAGTGTTCTGTTGCATCCTCACCAACAATTGTTCTCTGTTTTGTTAATTATAGCCATACTCACTGTTGTAAGGTGGCATCTCTTTTTCATTTTGATTTGTACTTCCCTGATGTCAAGTTATATGGAGATTTTTTTCATGTCTGTTGGCCATTTGCATGTCTTCTTTGAAGAAATGTCTGTTTATGTCTTCTGCCCATTTCTTGATTGGATTTTTTGTTTTTTGGGTGTTGAGTTTGATAAGTTCTTTATAGATCTTGGATACCAGCCCTTTATCTGTTATGTCATTTGGAAATATCTTCTCCCATTCTGTAGGTTGCCTTTTCATTTTGTTGACTGTTTCCTTTGCCATGCAGAAGCTTTTTATCTTGACAAAGTCCCAATAGTTCATTTTTGGTTTTGTTTCCCTTGCCTTTAGAGATGTGTCTTGCAAAATGTTGCTGTGATGAGGTCAAAGAAGTTACTGCCTGTGTTCTCTAATAGGATTTTGATAGATTCCTGTCTCACATTTAGGTCTTTCATCCATTTTGAGTTTATCTTTGTGTATGGTGAATGATCCAATTTCATTCTTCTGCATGTGGCGGTCCAATTTTCCCAGCACCATTTATTGAAGAGATTGTTTTTATTCCATTGGATATTCTTTCCTGCTTTGTCAAAGATTAGTTGACCATAGAGTTGAGGGTCAATTTCTGGGTTCTCTATTCTCTTCCATTGATCTATGTGTCTGTTTTTGTGCTAATATCTTTCTGACTTGATGATCCCAGCTTTGTAATAGAGCTTGAAGTCAGGCATTGTCATGCCTACAGCTTTGGTTTTCTTTCTCAACATTCCTTTGGCTAGTTGGTGTCTTTTCTGGTTCTATACAAATTTTAGGATAGCTTGTTCCAGCTTTGTTAAAAACGTTAATGGTATTTTAATAGGGATTTCATTGAATGTATAGATTGTTCTGGGTAGCATAGACATTTTAACAATATTTATTCTTCCAATCCATGAGCATGGAATATTTTTCTACTTTTTTGTGTCTTCCTCAATTTCTTTCATAAGTATCCTGTAGTTTTTATTTTATTTTACTTTTTTTAAAAGATCTTTTTTTTTTTTTAAAGATTTTTTTATTTATTTGACAGAGAGAGATCACAAGTAGAGAGAGAGAGAGAGAGAGAGAGAGAGAGGAGAAAGCAGGCTCACTGCCTAGCAGAGAGCCCGATGTGGGACTCGATCCCAGGACCCTGAGATCATGACCTGAGCTGAAGGCAGAGGCTTAACCCACTGAGCCACCCAGGCAGCCCTCCTGTAGTTTTTAGAGTACAGATCCTATAACTTTTTGGTTAGGTTTATTCCTAGGTTTCTTATAGTTTTTGGTGCAATTGTATATGGGATCAGTTTCTTAATTTCTCTTTCTTAGTCACATTGTTAGTGTATAGAAATGCAACTGATTTCTGTGCATTGATTTTGTATCCTGTCATGTTGAATTGCTGTAGGAATTCTAGCAATTTTGGGGTGGAGTCTTGGGTTTTCCACATAAAGTATCATGTCATCTGTGAAGAGTGAGAGTTTGATGATATGAATGCTTTTTATTTCTTTTTGTTGTTGGATTGCTGAGGCTAAGACTTGTAGTACTGTGTTGAACAACAGTAGTGAGGTGGAACAACTGTCGTGTTCCTGACCTTAAGGAAAAAACTCTCAGTTTTTCCCCATTGATAATGATATTCACTGTGGGCTTTTCATATGTGACTTTAATGATAGTGAGGTATGCTCTCTTTATACCTATACTTTAAAGATTTTAGTCAAGAAAGGATGCTGTTCTTTGCCAAATGCTTTTTCTGCATTTATTGAGAGTATCATACAGTTCTTGTCCTTTCCTTTATTAATGTAGTTTAGCACATTGATTTGTGGATGTTGAACCAAACTTGCAGCCCAGGAATAAATCCTACTTGGTCTTGTGAATAATCCTTTTACTGTACTAGTGGATCCTATTGGCTAGTATTTTGGTGAGAATTTTTGCATCCATGTTCATCAGGGATATTGGTCTGTAATTCTCCTTTCTAATGGGGTCCTTATCTGGTTTCAGGATCAAGGTAATGCTGGCCTCATAGAATGAATTTGGATGTTTTTCCTCCATTTCTGGTTTTTGAAACTGCTTTAATAGAAGAGGTATTACTTCTTCTTTAAATGTTTTGTAGAATTCTCCTGGGAAGCCATCTGGACCTGGGCTCTTGCTTTTTGGGAGGATTTGATTACTGCTTCAATTTCTTTGCTGGTTATTGGTTTGTTCAGATTTTCTATTTCTTCTTGTTTCAGTTTTTGTAGTTTATAAGTTTCCAGGAATGCATCCATTTTTTTTTTCCCATATGTTCCTAAAATTGTCTGTATTTCCTTGTTGGTTGTGATCTCTCCCCTTTCATTCATGATTTTATTAATTTGGGTCCTTTCTCTTTTCTTTTGGATAAATCTGGCTAGAGGTTTATTGATCTTATTAATTTTTTCAAAGAATCAGCTTCTAGTTTCTTGATCTCTTCTACTGTTCTGGTTTCTATTTAATTGATTTATGCTCTAATCCTTCTTATTTCTCTTCTCTTGCTTGGTTTAGGCTTATTTGTTGTTTTTTTCTCTAGCTCCTTTAGTTGTAGGTTAGTTTGTGTATTTGGGATTTTTCTAAGTTTTTGAGAGAGGTGTATATTGCAATATACTTCCCTCTTAGGACCACTTTTGCTGTATCCCAGAGGTTTTCAACTGATGCGTTTTCTTTCTCATTAGTTTCCATAATTTTGAAAATTCTTTAATTTCCTGGTTGAGCCATTCATTCTTTAGCAGGGTGCTCTTTAACTTCCAAGTGTTTGAGTTCCTTTCAAATTCCTCTTGTGCTTCAGTTCAAGTTTCAAAGCATTGTGGTCTAGAAATATGCAGGGAATAATCTTTGTCTTTTAGTATTGGTTGAGACCTGATCTGTGACCCAGTATGTGATATATTCTGGAGAAAGTTCCATGTACACTCAAGAAGAATGAGTATTCTGTTGTTTTAGGATGGAATGTTCTGTATATTTCTGTGCAGTCCATCTGGTCCAGTGTGTCATTCAAAGCCCTTGTTTTGTTGTTGTTAATCTTCTGCTTAGATGATCTGTCCATTGCTTTGAGTGGGGTGTTGAAGTCCCCTACTATTAATGTATTATTATCAATGTGTTTCTTCACTTTGGCTATTAATTGGTTCATATAATTGTCTGCTTCCACATTAGGGGCATAAATATTTACAATTGTTAGACCTTCTTGTTGGATAGGCCCTTTAAGTATGATATAGTGTCCCTTTACATCTCTTGTTACAGTCTTTGATTTTAAATCTAGTTTGTCTGGTATGAGGATTGCTACTCCAGCTTTCTTTTGATGTCTTTTATTGTGGTAAATGGTTCTCTACCTCCTCACTTTCAGTCTAGAGGTGTCTTTAGGTCTAAAATGAATCTCTTGTAGACTGCAAATGGATGGGTCTTGCTTTTTTATCTAGTCTGATACCCCATGTTTTGTGATTGGCGCATTTAGCTCATTTACATTCAGAGTAACTATTGAAAGATACGAATTTAGTGTCATTGTATTGTCTATAAAGTTCCTATTTCTGTAGATTGCTTCTTTCTGGTCTATGTTACTCTTGGGATCTCTCTTTGCTTACAGGATCCCCTTTAATATTTCTTGCAGGCTGGCTGGTGGTCACATATTCTTTCAGTTTCTGCCCTGAAATCTCTTTATTTATCCTTCCATTCTGAATGACAGCCTTGCTGAATAAAGTATTCTTGGTTGCATGTTCTTCTCATTTAGTATCCTGAATATATCATGCCAGCTCTTTCTGGCCTGCCAGGTTTCTGTGGATAGATCTGATATTAGTATGAAATTCCTCCCTCTGTAGCAGACAGCAGTCTCCAGCTGCCCTCAGGATATTCTCTTTTTCTTTAAAATTTGCAAGACTCACTATTTTAAGCCAGGTTGTTGACCTATTTTTATTGATTTTTGGTAGGGGTCCTCTCTGCTCTTTGGACATGAATGCTTGTTTCCTTCCCCAGATTAGTGAGGTTCTCAGTTTTGATGTGCTCAAATATACCCCCAAAGCCCCTTTAGGCACACCAATAATGCTTACATTTTTTTCTTTTCAGGGCATCATTAAATTCTCAAAGCCTTTTCTTGTGAGCTCTGAGTTGTCTTTCTCTCTTTTTCTCAGCTTCCTTCCTTTCTATCAGCTTGTCTTCTTGATCACTTATTCTTTCTTCTGCCTCATTCACCGTAGCTGTTAAAGCATCCAATTTAGAGTCCATCTCAGTTACAGCATTTTAAAGTTCAGCCTGACTAGATCTCATTTCTGTGCTTAGAGATTCTCTACTCTTATTTATGCTTTTTTCAGGCCCAGCTATTAACTTTATAATTGCTATCCTGAATTCCTCTCTGACATCTTACTTATATCCATATCAATTAGCTCTGTGGCAGAGAACATTGCATCTTGTTTTTTCTTTTGTTGTGAATTCCTCCTTCTAGTCATTTTGCCTGGAGAAGAATGGGTGAGTGAGTGAGCAGGGTCCAAAATATCAACCATGACCTAAGCAAAATGCATCCTAGACAAATCTGAAGTGTTTGGAAACCACAACAGAAAAGCAAAACAAACCAAACCAGAACAAAAAGGTAGGGGGATGAGAGACTATAATTTCATAGGGTGGACAAAGCAGGGTGATGCACTTGTTCCTGAGTGAATTTTGGTCTGGTGTTAGAAGATACTATATTCCAAAATTACAAAGAAAGATATATATATATATATATATATATATATATATATATATATATATATACATATACATATACATATATATATGTATAATTGAATAGAGTGATAAAAGGACTAAAATGAAGCATATATCTATGAAGTGTAGATGTAAAAAATAAAAGTAAAAACTGACTTAAAAACACAAGTTGGTAAAATAAGAAGCTAGTTGAAATGTTAAAAAGGTAAAAAAAGAATTGGAAAATTTTAAACTGAAAGATAAACAAATTGTGAACAAAAACCTGGAGCTCAACATACTATTTTCCTCCGGTGCTAGAGTTTTACAGTCTTGCAGGATCCATAAACTTCTTGTCCACCTGTTCTTCCAGTTGGTCTTCTGAGGGAGGGACCTACTCTGCTTCTCAGGTGTTTTTCCTAGGCAGAGTTGTACCGTGCCTTGAAAGGGCCTGGGCTCAGTATAAGCTGGTCCTCTGTGTGGCTTTCTTTCCCTGGAAACTTTCTGTGCCTTTTAAGAGGATCAGAATAAAAATACAATGCCCCAATCTCCGGCACAGAGCCAAAAGATTGCAGTCCCCCTTCTTCAATAAATCCTCTGGGACAAACAGTCATCACTTTTGTGTGTGCCAAACTCCACAGACTTGCAGTGGGGGCCCAGTGCAATCCTTCCCGGGGCAGGGGGGAGTCCCAGAAAGCTGCAAACATCACTGCCCTTCGTGTACATTGGGACTGAGAGTGGTTGCAGACTCATGCACATACCCTACTCTGCTGTTCCTGGAGGATGGCTGGGTGACACACTACTGTCCTTTCTGGGGCCTCTGTCATGTTGTCTGGTTGTGGGTGCAACCATTTCACCCCTTCTGGGTGATGGTAAATCTCCCACAAGTCCCAGTCCTTTTCAGTGTGCTCAGACAGAAAGCGGTAACCTGACCTGTCCAGCTTGAGGTTTGTGGCCACCTGAGCTGAGAGTCCTCTCCTGGGCTTGCTGACTGTGACTAGTTTCCCTGCTCCACTGCTTGGGCACTTTACCAGTTCAGGCACCCCTATTCATTCTCTGATTCTTGGGATCCCGAGACCACAATGACCCATCTAAAGTTCTGCCTTTTTCATCCCCTGAGCCCCTTTCAGAAAGGGATGTCTCTTATTGGAGCAGATTTCTAAGGGTTCTGATTTTGCACTCTGGTTTTATATCACTTTCCAGTAGCTAGCTTATGGACTCTCCCTGCCCCCTCCATTTATCTTCCAGTATCTCCCCACAGATACATGTCTTTACACTTTCTACCTTGCAAAAAGACATTGCTTTTCTACTTGTAGAGTTCCAGATATATTTTCTTTCTTTTTTTTTTTTTAAGATTTTATTTATGTATTTGACAGACAGGGAGAGAGATCATAAGTAGGCAGAGAGGCAGACAGAGAGAGAGAGGGAAGGAAGCAGGCTCCTTGCTGAGCAGAGAGCCAGATGCGGGGCTGGATTATAGGACCCTGAGATCATGACCTGAGCTGAAGGCAGAGGCTTAACCCACTGAGCCACTCAGGTACCTTCAAATATATTTTCTTATATCTCAGGCTGAATTCATGGGTGTTCAGAATGGTTTGGTAGATATCCAGCTAAATTCAAGGTATCATATGAAGCGAGGTCCCCTACTCTACTGCCATCTTACCTGCTCTGCTGCTTGCTCTCACAGGCTTTCCTACCCTGTATTGTTCCTAGACTCACACTGATTTGGGTGTGGTGAAGCCTGCCTGAATCACCAGTTACATTTCTCTTTCTCTTCTGTGACTGTCAAACTGATAGTGTAAGGTAGAGTATTATTTTATTTGCTCCCAAAGACATTCTAGGATGATGCTTTATAATGGGAAACAACCACACAGTAAGACCAAACAACAATAACAGCAAATACCATCCCAAACTAGAAATCATAAAAGAATTTAAAAAAATTTTTGTTTGCATTGTTCTTTCTGTGCAAGCACAGTTTTATGTCTTGGTTAATTTTTTTCAATTAAAAATGGAAATTGGATGATATTTTAATTTCCCTATAGCTCTTCAACACATTTTTGAGGGATGAAAAAACTCAGAATATCATTTTTTCATAAATTTGAAAAATTGTTTGGAAAGCCTTTGTGTGAATCTTTCAGGTCAACTCTTCTTCATCAACTTTTTTCTCTATAGAGGGAGTTTATAGTTAGGCATTATGGCCTTACTGTTGTCATCATCTTCATTATCATCTTTGCTCATTTTGTACTTTTAGCCAAAGGCAGCCTTCGTCTGTCAAAGATTATCATCCCTAAAGTTGGTATTTAATTTCCCTTTGCATGAAAAGTAAAGTTCCAGTCTTTAACTTAATTTGAATTTGCAGGAAGCTTCCAAAATAAATTCATAGCTCTACAGAGATTGACTCAAAATCTGATCATGTAAATTTAGCAAAAAGTACAAAAGATTGATAATTCAGAGCATGTTATGATCCAAGCTCTCACACTAACTACTCTTTGGTGACTTCAGGTAAATAAATCCTTCCTCTTCCCTCCTTCCCTCTGTCGCTTTTTCCCTCCCTCTGTCTCTCCTTCCCACCCTCCCTTCCTTCCAAGTTTTCTTGAGTGAGAGTGACAGCTCAAGTCACAAAATTTTATTCCTTTCAAGAGCAAGACCACTGAGGAAGCTCTCTCTTCTCTGCATTCATCAGCTACTAAACAAATATTATTGAGCCTCTGTAATATGGCCAGCACTGTGTTAACAAAAAGGATATCTTAAAAGGGCTGTGAGATGTATTGCATGGAGCACTGGGTGTGGTGCATAAACAATGAATTTTGGAACACTGAAAAGAAATTAAAAAAAAAAAAAAGCTGTGAGAAGGGAAGTGGTTCCACAAGTCTCAACATCTACTTGGAGA
Organism: Enhydra lutris kenyoni; assembly: GCF_002288905.1. Lineage (NCBI taxonomy): Eukaryota > Metazoa > Chordata > Mammalia > Carnivora > Mustelidae > Enhydra > Enhydra lutris. The sequence goes on from NW_019154089.1 coordinate 25,423,432, forward strand.
GACAGCATATCAACATAAATAAAGGTAGATGAATACAGCAGTGCATTGTTAACATGCTCCATCACAAAACAAAACAATTTCAAAACAACTGCAAGAGATAGTCTTGGATGTTGATTGGGTTGGTCTGGTAATACAAGCAAAAGGAGTTAGGGATTGCTGTGGCTGGAGTCATCAGAGAAGCCTTATGAATTTTCCATATATTTCCTGTCACCTTTCCTTCATGCATTTATATCCCAGAGAACCAGAGGCATCATATATTTATTCAACATTTATTGAGCACTCAATGGGTGCCAGGACCTGTAATAGTTGACATGAATAAAAGGATGATTAAGACATGGATTTCTAGGATGAATAAATTGCTTTACCAAAACTTTAGCACCTTCCTCCATTTGTCTCCAGAAAACTTTACATTCCTGCTTTTTCTGATCATCATTAATGTATTTTATATTAGCCTTACCCTATACCCTAGGAAAAAGTCTAAGAAAAGGCAGTAGCCGAGGAACAGGTTTCTTCTAAGAAATAACTCTTCCATATCATTGCTGGGTAGTGAAGGTACCAGCTTTATTTAAGAGCATCTTAGGGGAAGCAAGCAGGTTGCAGGGGAGGATGGAATTAAGGATTTGCCTTAAAACTAGGTTTTCATGGCCAGCATACTAATTTTATATAAGTTCCTGTCCTTCAACTGGCTTGGGGGAAGAGGGAAAGAAAATGGAGAATATTGGGAAACACTGAAGATATCATGAGGCCACCCCTTGGTGCTGGCATTGTTAGTAGGACTATGGTGTTCTACTATTTCTATAGCTGAGTGCCTTATAAGATGAGAGCCACTTCACAAACTTAAGGAAAAGCAGTTTCTATAGCAACACTCAAATCAGTTGAAGGATGACTAGATAATCCTTTCTTAAAACCAAGGATGCAGAGATGGAAATTTATTAAAGGTATATTTCATATACTCCAAATAATACATATTCAGGGTAAGTATATTCCTGTCATGTCATGTCATGTCATACATCCAACTTAAATCATAGAATATTAAGTACTAATGTATCTCAATGGCCTAATTAATTTCCCAAGACATATTTAGACTGCTAGGATCATTAACATCATGATTAAAGACATGTATTGGAGCTTTTCTGCCTAGATTCATATTCTGACTTGGACACTTTTTATGCTCTCAACTCTAGTTTATTGGCCTGTTCCATAGTTTCTTATCTTTAAAATGAAAATAAACATAGTATCTACCCATAGGGTTTTTGTAAGGCTTAAAGAAATGAATATGTATAAGCAGTTTAGAACAGTGCCTGGTAAATAACTATTGGATAAATATGAACTATTATTTATATTTCATATATAAAATTATATATATTTTATATATGATATATAATTTTTTATTAATTACATGTATTATATATAATTTATATACAAAACTATATTTTATATAGTTTCCCAGAGACCAAGCTGCTTTCTCTTTTCACAAATAAAATTGGAATTCATAGTACATATAAATAAATACAAGTAAATTCAATTAGCATTTTTTTGGGGACCTAGTTTACACAAAGCATCATACTTGACACTGTGAGAATGAAAAATGAATACTATATCATTTCTGTCCTTAAGTTGTTTACTATCCACTGGGCAAAGGGGAAGGAGACATATATTCAAATATATAGGGAAACATAATGGGAAGGAGACATATATTCATTTATAACCTAGATTCCAATGGCAGAGGGCTTAATAGAAGGTCATATTGTCAGTCCCTCTCCTCATCTGCAGACTATCTAGCCTACTTTTGGTTTCTGGAATATACCAAGCTTATTCCTGCCCCAGGACCTTTGCACTTGCTGTTCTTTTGCTGGATCATTCTGTCTTAGTTCTTAGAAGGGCTGATTCCTGTGGTCCTTCAGATCTCATTTCATGTTGTCTCCTCAGAGAGGTCTTCCCTCAAAACTTTTTGAAAAGTTCGTTCCTCCTGGTGATTTTCTATCACAGCACCCAGCTCCCCCTGCACCCTCCACCATTCCTAGATTTTAACAGTCATGGTTATTGATTTTAGTTTAATTGTTTAATTTACTGTCTCATTAACTAGCTTGAAGTTTCATGAAGAAAAGGACTATTTCTATTTTGCTCAGGTTTATCTCCAGTGCCTTTCAAAGATGTCTAGTAGACAATGAATGAATGAATGAATGAGTATGGTGAATGGGAACATAGAGGAAGGGTTAATAGTTTTGACTAGGAACTCCACAAAATTTTTAAGAGAAAGATGGAAAGTGTAGGAGAGACACTGTAGAGCTCAAGAGCACCATGAGCAAAGACATGGAGAATTTTTATGTCCCATTTTGCTTTTTATGGAGAATCCATCTTCTGACTTCCAGCACATAATTGGAAAGATCATGTTTCAAGTTTTCTTTGCATCCTAAGAAGCTGTATCTTCTTACCTGGCTCCTATTATTGTGCAACATTTCCCTTCACAGCCTTGTCTTCCCAATCTTGTTATCCATCCACTTAAAGAAACATACAGAAGCAGGAGATTTTGCTAAAACATCCATACCCACGCTCAAATTATGCATTCAACAGGGACTGCATAGATAGTGCAATCATGTGTATGCAGCTGAGAGCAAGAAAAGATCAGGTGGCTGGTGAAGATCACTTAGCTAAGAGCTATGGGCTTCCATTAACAGACTAATTTCACTGCTGAACGAGGGCTGTAAAATAATTAGGAAAAGTATGTGCCAGAATGCCAGTGCATATTTCTCCCAAATTAATAGAGCCTGTCAAATAGGTTATATTAAAAACAGACACTGGATGATACAAAATCATTGATTGGCTTAATTAATAAGAATCAACAGGCAGAGTCAGGGCTTGCGTTAACCTTGGCAGCAGGTGGGGACTTGGGGACGGTCACTGAGCAAGAATGATTTGAGGGGGAATAAATCTGTACTTACAAAATAGCTTCTGGTATGGAATCCGGCTGTGCTTTGATGCAGCTGCTGTGATCTCTACATGGGCCTTTCTCCTGGAGGATTTTCCCTGGGAGGACCCAGTAAGGTGGCGTTCCAGAACAGGGTGGGGAAGCTTCTCATGGAGAGATAGATGTCTGATTCAAAGCCACAAGGATTGACTGGGGGGGATGAATCAGTAAAATAGTAAACTTCAAGATGCTCTAATTCCACTAGTAGTAAGGACTCCAGAAATCAAAGCACAGACACGCAGCGATAATGTGCAAAAATGTGAAGACTTAGAAGTGACCTTGTCCGACCTGTTAAGCAATATAGAACCTGCTATGTACCATTCCGGATGGGGTGGCTTATCTAGCCCCAGTTTAAACTTCTCTAGAGAGTTGTTAGCTGAAAAGTTCCACATTCCATCTGTAGAGGTTTTGGAGACTCTTACTTCCTAGATCAGGGAGAAACTTGCTCTGGTTTGAGTGATATTCTAGGAAATCTTGAGCTATTTCAATTGCATTCATTTTGGGATTGCCAGATTTAGCAAATAAAAATAGGAGATGTTCAATTAAATTTGAATTTTAGATAAACATGCAGTATTTGGGACAAACTTATTCCTAAGAAATGTTTTTTTCTGAAATCCAAATTTAGCTGGGTGTTCTGTATTTCACCTGGCAACCATACATTGTTTTAATTCACTTTATTTTTAAGTAGAATATCTTCTGCATTCACAGTGAGGAAGGAGACCAAAATATGTTAAGAAAAAAACCCAGCATACCTGTACCTAGCATCTTTTGGGTTAATTGTGGGAATATAAAAATAAATTAGATTTATTTCCTGCCCTTCAATGGTTCAATGTATACAAGAACAAAATTAAAAGAATATAATCCTATAATTTTTTAATATGTGCTAGATTGGTAGTATATTCAAGATGAAGAGAGGTAACAAAGGAAGGAGTGACCAAAATAGTTGAGTATTACTGTCCCAGCTAAGGAATAAGAAAAGCTCATATTAATGATAGGTTTTATACTCTTTTCCCACCACTTTATCTTCCCAAGGATTAGTTCTTAAAAGAATATAGAAGCATGGATTAACTTCTTGGGAATCAACTTTTAGGTAATAGTAATAGTAACAATCTATTTTCAATAAACTTTTATAGAACATTTTAGAAAGCAATCTTAAAATTTATAAAATTTGGTTGGTTGTTAGAAATGACTAAGTAATTACTGCCAATGAGATAATTATAGCACTGATCCAACACTGGGGCTGCTTAATGTGTATAGATTGGTTTTAAGACCAAATGGGTAGCTCTGACATGAACCAGTTTTGAAGCTGCTAGATGACATTTCATATTACTTAAGAAAAAGAATATGCAAGAAAGTGAATCAACATGTTTCCTGTATTCGTGATATTTAAATTATTTGACTCTTGAGTCCTAAAGGATTTTTTGGACACTTTACCTTGCACCATCAGAGCCCCCTTGAGAGCAACTTTTCTTGTCTCATAGAAGCCAAAGTATGCATCTGTGTAATTCAAGATTGACTTACTGTTATTGATTATATTTAGAATTAGTAAGGTCTCAGAGAAAGTAGTACCTCCACATATCGGCCGAACCTAGTTTATATAAAATGCTTAATAAATATTTGTTGACTGGATATTGGTTGAATGAGTAGCCTCTTCCATAGCAATTTTATTTTTAGGAATATAAGTGAAGAAGATAACAGTGATGCGACAACAATGTGGCAATAAGAATAAGTGCGGAGTGTTTATAATAGTTAAAAAAGAGGGAAAAAACTAAGAGGTGGTTACTTTGTTACTCCATTACTGAGTAACAAAATTGTGGCTACATTACTCAATGAGCTATTAATCAGCCATTAAAATGATTATGCAGATGTGCATTTATTGAAATATACAAACGTAAAGCATTATTCATAAAACATTATTAAAGGAAAAAACATTTGACTAGCAGCAGGCATTCTAGTATCCTGTGTGTGTGGATTTGTGTGTATGTGTGTATGTGTGTGTGTGTGTGTGTGTGTGTGTGTATGTGTGTCTTTATATGTATAGTAAAAAGCTTAGAAGAGACTACATCGGGGTACCTGGGTGGCTCAGTTGGTTAAGCATCTGCCTTTGGCTTGGGTCATGATCTCAGGGTCCTAGAATCGAGCCCCACATCGGGCTCCTTGCTCAGTGGAGAGCCTGCTTCTTTCTCTCCCTCTGCTGCTCTGCCTGCTTGTGTGCTTGCTCTTTCTCTCTTTATCAAAGAAAGAAATAAAATCTTAAAAAAATAAAAAAAATGAAGAGACTGCATCAAATATTAAGACTGATCATCTCTGGATGACAGGGTTCTTGGTGATTGGTGATATTTTTCTGCACCAATTTCTTTTTCTTGTCTTTCTGGGACTCCAATAATACGCTAGACCTTTTTTTTTTTTTAAGATTTTATGTATTTATTTGACAGAGAGAGACAATATCGAGAGAGGAAACACAAGCGGGGCTAGTGGGAGAGGGAGAAGCAGGTTTCCAACTGAGCAGAGAGCCTAATGCGGGGCTCCATCCCAGGACCCCGGGATCATGACCTGAGCTGAAGGCAGACGCTTAACGACTGAGCCACTTAGGTACACCTAATATGCTAGATCTCTTGATATTGTCTACAGCGTGGAGGCTCTGTTTATTTATTTTTTCAATCTTTTTCTTTCTGTGTAAATTCCAAGCTTTTATTGCTCTATCTTTAATTTCTCCGGCTCTTCCCTCTCTCATCTCCATTCTGTTATTGAGCCCATGCAATGGCTCTTTAAAAAAAAAAAATTATTTATTTTAGAAAGAGAGAGAGAGTGAGTGAGTGGGGGAAGGGACAGAGAGAGAGGGAAGAGAGGAGAAAATCTCAAGCAGACCCTAAGCATGGACCCCAACTCAGGGCTCAGTCTCAAGACTCTGAGATCATGATCTGAGCTGCAGTCAGGAGTTGGTCACTTAACCAGCTGAGCCACCCAGGTGCCTCCCCAATGATGTTTTCTAATTTAAGATATTGTATTTCTCGGGTGCCTGGGTGGCTCAGTCGGTTAAGTGACTGCCTTTAGTCATGATCCCGGAGTCTTGGGATCGAGTCCTGCATCGGGCTCCCAACTCCACAGGGAGTCTGCTTCTCCCTCTCACCTTCTCCTCGCTCATGCTCTCTCTCACTGTCTCTCTCTCAAATAAATAAATAAAATCTTAAAAAAAAAGATATTGTATTTCTCAGTTCTAGAATTTCTCAGTTCTAGAATTTCCATTTAATTCTTTTTTTTTTTAAAGATTTTATTTATTTATTTGACAGAGAGAGAGATCACAAGTAGGCAGAGAGGCAGGCAGAGGGAGAGAGGGAAGCAGGCTCCTTGCTGAGCAGAGAGCCGGATGTGGGGCTGGATCCCAGGACCCTGAGATCATGACCTGAGCTGAAGGCAGAGGCTTAACCCACTGAGCCACCCAGGTGCCCCTGAATTCTTTTTTTTATAGTTCTAATTTTGCTTCTGAGAATTTTTATCTTTCCATTAATTTCAATAATGTTCACCTTTACCCCATGGAGGATTATTGTAATAGCTACTTTAAAGTCTTTGATAATTCCAACATCTGGGTATCTCAGGCTTGTTATCTGTTGTTTATTCTCCTGGGTATTGGTCAGATAATTTCAGTTCTTTGTATGTTGAAAAATTTGGATTGTGTCCTGGATGGATGTTTTGAATATTATGTTGATAGAGTCTGGGTCCTATTAAATCTTCTGCAGAATGTTATTTTTTTGTTACAATTGGACCACAAGTTCTGATTTTCTTTCTGAAGGTGGTGTTTGCAATGCCAGTAGTTTTCAAACTTTTTCTATTCTTTTTGGTTCAGCCTGGTGCATGTGCCTCTTGGGAGTTAGTTTTGAATCCTGGCAGTGGTTTATATGGTAGTTCACTTGTTGAAGCTTTTGTTATTTTCTTTGGGTCTGTTCTGTGTATGTGTGGTTTAGAGACAAGCTCAGGACTTATGCCACTTCATGCACAGAACTGGAGGAATCCCCTTCTCCAGTGCTTTCCTTTCTGGGATTTTTTCCATATTCTTTGACTCCCTGGGGGTCTCTTTTTCTGGGACGTCTGGTCACAGAGATTTATTTCTCTCAGACTTTTAGATTTCTCTGCTGTTATGAAGTTCTTCATGACTGGAGCCTCCCACTTTGCAGGCCATTATTCAAATTCTGATTATAGTCCCCAAACCACCTGCTGTCTATGTCTCTGTCTCTGTCTCTGTCTATATCTGTATCTATCTATAGATACATAGATAGAGATAAAGTTTTTAAAAATATATGTTTCTTATTTTTTACTTTTCAGATTCTTCAAGTCATGTGTTTTGCATTTTTTTCAGAATTTTTAGGTGTAATCATGGGGAGAGAGAATCTATATCTGCTTCTCCACCTTAGCTGGCACCAGAAGTTTCCTGATATTTTATTTTTTCCTTAAATGTTTATTTTCTAAGTCTTCTACCAGAATTATATACTATTTGCAAGTGTAACTGTTTTCTTAAAAAATATGTAAAGGAATAATTATTGTGGGAAATACCTTGATTTTTTTGGTAAACATTGTAACAATATAATTGTCAATGATCAGATAATTAAATGTGAAAATGATTGATAATAACCATTTTGGGTGCAGTTGTGGGACAATAGGCAGTCTCCTACTATAACAGTGGTATCCACATTAGTACATTCTTTTTCATCATCAGCATGGCTATGTGATAAATTTAAGATCTGCATTTCCTTTGACCTAGAAATTCAAATTTCAGGAGTTTATTCTGTAGAAACACAAATACATCAGAAAAAAAGTATGTTCTTTGTAGCATCCTTGTATAACTCAAAACTGGGAAGAACTTAAATTCTTATCAATCTGGTGATAGTTTAACATATTATAGTACCTCCATACAATAAACTCAATGTAGCTCCTAAAAAGAACATGACATTTATATTCATTCATAGAAAAAGATATCTACAGTTAAAGTTTGAGTGAATAAATGGGTTGTAGAAGATTACACATAGAAAATTCCATTTACATTTATATGTTTTAAGAAAACACAGAATCACTATATAAGAATCCACATGAAACTTTTAAGAGTAATTTTCTATGGAGATTGGGCTATTTGGGGAACAAGTATGTTATTCATTTTCTCTATTGTTTGAGGCTTAAGGAAATTAATAAACATTAATATGCATTTTTAAAATACAAAAATTAAAAATATTAATGAAAAGGAATTTCAGGCTGTTTGAGAAGTTTAGCTTTTTGTTTTGTCCACAACTGAGAATTAAATAAGCTGCTTACCCTGAGCAGGTGGTGTAATGGCAGGGACATGACTTAGCTTCAGGTTGCTGTCCTCAGAATTACACAGGGCTTCTCTGAGCAGTAACGAGGAACACTTCTGGACAACCGGTTAGAAAGACATGTTATTTCTCAGTAAGGAAAGCACCATGTGATATGAGGAAGGTTAGAGGGACACTGACTTTGATATAGTGAACACATAGATTCATATGCAAAAACTTGTCTTATGGCATATTTGAAGATTCAGTTACAGAGCAAGAAAGACTAGGTGACTGGTCCCAACTTCCTTATGGAAATCAGGAGTAGGTTTAAGTGCAACTGATTCTCACTTGTTGGGTTGATATGTCAGTAGAGCAGCTGTTTCTTATCAAGTACATCTTTGAATCCAGACTTCTACAGAGTCATGAATGATGAGGTTCATAGATCAAAGTTCAAAACTAAAGTGAGCCTTTGGGAGACTATCTCTGAATTCTAGCATGCTGAGAATCCAAACTCACTTACTGTCTTAAAGGATTTGCAAAATTATTTCATGCATGTGAAACTCATTTCTAAACCATGTATTTCTTTCTTTTTTTTTTTAAATCGTATATTTCTTAAGGAGTGACTCCTTACTATGTTTTCTTCTTCTTCTTCTTTTTTTATTAATATATAATGTATTATTTGTTTCTAGGGTACAGATCTGTGATTCATCAGGCTTACCCAATTCTCAGCACTCACCATAGCACATACCCTCTCCAATGTCCATAACCCAGCCACCCTATCTGCTTTATTCTACTACTTTATTCTTTATTCTATCTGCTTTATTCTACTACTGAGTACTTCTACTACTTGACATTTTTCTATGACACTTTTAAAAAAAAGATTTTAAGATTTAAAAAAAAAAGACTTTTATTTATTTATTTATTTATTTGACAGAGATCACAAGTAGGCAGAGAGGCAGGCAGAGAGAGAGAGAGGGGAAGAAGCAGCCACCCCAACAGAGCAGAGAGCCTGATGTGGGGCTCTATCCCAGGATGCTGAGATCATGACCTTAGCGGAAGGCAGAGGCTTAACCCACTGAGCCACCCAGGTGCCCCGCACTTTAAGATTTTTTTATTAAGTTCAGTTAGCCAAGATATAGTAAGTACATCATTAGTTTTTGATGTAGTGTTCAGTGATTCATTAGTTGCATATAACACCCAGTGCTCATCACAACACATGCCCTCCTTAAATACCCATCACCTGGTGACCTCATCCCTCTACCCATCCCCGGCCATCCTCAGTTTGTTTCCTGAAGTCCAGGGTCTCTCACAGTTTGTCTACCTCTCTGATTTCTTCCCATTCAGTTTTCCCTCCCTTCCCCTGAGGTCCTCCACACTATTTCTTATGTTCTACATATGACTGAAACCGTATGATAATTGTCTTTCTCTGCTTCACTTATTTCACTTAGCATAATCCCGTCTAGTTCTATCCATGTTGATGCAAATGGTGGGTACTCATCATTTCTGATGGTTGAGTAATATTCCATAGTATATATGAACCTATTGGTGGGAATGCAAGCTGGTGCAGCCACTCTGGAAAACAGTATAGAGGTTCCTTAAGACGTTAAAAATAGAACTACCCTATGACCCAGCAACTGCACTACTAGGTATTTATCCTAAAGACAGTATAATTTTATTTTGTTGCTTATTATCTGGTTCTTCCACTACAATATTTGTTGTATGACAGACTTTGTTTCTCTTGTTCTGTACTATAGGCCCCGTAATGAAATGGTGCCTAACCCAGAGTGGGGATTTACTAGAAATTATTGATTAAAGAATAATGCATGAAGGTGAGACACAGCGTTTCTACTTTTTCTCTCTCTTCCTACCCCACTTTCCTCTATTTCAGTTCCCAGCAGTGTTAAGACTTCGAGATCACTCAAATAGAGGATGTGAAAATCAAGAGAGGATTTAAAAGTGCCCTTTATAGCCATCTTTGAAGCACTCTCAGCATGGCTAAGATTCTTCACTAGTAGGAACATGTGTAGGGCAGATTTTAAAGCAGGAATATCATGATATTCATCTTCCAACTTGAAACCTTACACCAAGTTCTTTCCAAACAGTGATCAAAATTAATATATTTCAACTTACCCTGTTCCAAATTCAGTCAATCCCATATATTATTATTTTCACTGCTTCTCAAGTGAGCATTTTATTTCATATTTTAATATATCTGAAATATGAACATCTCTTACCATCATTGGCATCTTAGCAATGTGTCATATTTAATTTGTAATGTTTGATATGTCATACAAATGATGGATCTTAGATTTTGTGAAATATGGTATTTGGGTTTCTCATACCTCCATTCTAGCATTTTAGAGAATTAATGGAAATTAGTGTTGTAGAAGGAAGATTTACAAACCAAAGGACTTTCAGTTTTGCTTCAGTTCTGCTAATTATGCGAGTGACAATTGCCTGGAACTTTGCCCTCTGGTCTTTCTCTGTTCTGTAGAACTGCGTTGGGAAAGAGCATGGGCCTAATATTTTAGTGAGGGATTATTTGTTGCTGGAAACAAACTGTAACAAAGGGTGAAAGAAGTGACCAGAAAGAATCTTGAGAAGGCATGGAAACTAAGGGGAGACAGTGGAGTTTGCTTTCATGAATTTCTAAGAACCTGGAACCAGAAAATAATCAGGATCTGAAGAAAGTATTCTTTTTATCTTTTCCTATCCTTCTTTCACTCCACCTTTGTTTTCTTCTTTTTTTTTTTTTTTTTTTAAGATTTATTTATTTGAGAGAGAGAGAGAGAGAGATCACAAGCAGGCAGAGAGAGAGGGGGAAGCAGGCTCTCTGCTGAGGAGAGCCTGACGTGGGGCTCGATCCCAGGACCCTGAGATCATGACCTGAGCCAAAGGCAGAGGCTTAACCCATTAAGCCACCCAGGCACCCCCTATGTTCTCTTAAATATTCTTTTCTTTTTTTTTTTAAGATTTTATTTATTTATTTGACAGAGAGACAGAGAGAGCACAAGTAGGCAGAGCGCCAGGCAGGGGGAGAGGGATAGGGAGAAGCAGGCTCCCCACCGAGCAGAGAGCCCAATGCAGGGCTCAATCCCAGGACTCTGGGATCACGACCTGAGGCGAATGCAGCTGCTTAACCCACTGAGCCACCCAGGCACCCCCTTTCTTAAATTTTCTATTTTCTTTTTCTTCAGTACAATAAGCTACTTCCTCTGAGTTGATATGCACGTGATCAAAGATGGCTTCTCTAGCTTCCAGTTTTAACTCCAAAGTTAATCAGCACGATTGAGACTCAAGTCTAATCTGATTTCCAACTTTGGTTCAGGAATATATACTCTATTAAGGAAGAGTCATTTATTACAAACATAGCTGAAAGACCCTCTCCAGTATTTGGTGGGAATTAATTCTCAGAGAAGAGGGAACAAAAGCTGGGCAGATTCTGCAGTATCTAGGTTCCATGGTAGCTAGCCAATCTCTGTGGTTCTAAAACTGGGTGAACTACATGTGGGGAAGAATTGCCTTTTTGAGGTAATCCAGAAGTTTTCTGCTAAAGGGTGGTCTTGGTGAGGGATTTCAGGAGGAAAATAGCCTTTCTTTGATATTGTCTCAGTAATGAAAATCATACTGATAACTCCTGCGCTTTTTTCTTATTTTGTAAAAGGGCCAATGTAGGTGTAGCTTCCTTCCAAAACTGACATAAAGCTCTATAGGAAAGGGCTTTAAAGGAAGGCATTATAATTTTCAATTTTTTCAATTGAAATAATTAGCCAAAGGATAATTATTTGTCATTGTGAGATAGGGTTCTATCATCAGAATGATAGGAACACTTCAGTCAAGTGTCTTTCTATAGAGTTTGTGTTTATTGTCTTATTTTCATTGAGTGAAACACTTAAATCTTATTAATGGTTATACTTTCAGTTAGTGTATATGTGTGTGATTGAGAAAGACAGAAAGAGAGGAAAGAAGAGGAAGAGAGTGGCTAGAGCAAGGGAATGTGAGTATTTGTTGTAGTCTTTCTACTTACAATAATATTTCCATTGGATACTTGAGAAAAACTATGGTCCTGGTACATTCTTCTGAAAGTTTCACATGTTTGTAGGAGGCAGAAAAAACAGGCCACTAAATGTCGGAATGACCTGGGACAATTTTTCACGGTAGAAAAAAAAGTCTAAAAGATCCTAGTTTCCCTGGAATGAAAACCAATACTACCTGCATGTATACATGGTACTAGATTCTTTTTATATAGTAATTCTAATACTCATAGCAGTTTGGCAAACTATTATTATTCCCAATTCACTGATAGAGAAAACCAAGGTTTAGAAATGATGGATAACTTGAGCTAGGATCCACAGCTCGTATGCAGTGATGTCGGGATTTGAATGTGCGTGTGTCTGATTGCAGAGCACGAGTTCCTTACCACTAGTTTTAGCACTTGGGAATGGCTCCGAGAGCTTAGGCAAGTCCCTTATTGTTGTTCATTTCCATCAGGCATAATGTCTGTCAAATAGAAATTTCTTGAAAAATATTTATTGAATGGATACTCATCTACATACAAGACTATTGTGAGGGCTGTTGGGGATAATATGTAATAGAGAGCTGAGGTTAGAGTTTGGAATTCTGGTCCATCTACATCACTCTGGGTTTATTTAATTTCTTTAAGGTGTGGTTTTTCTCAACAATAGAAGAGAGGATGATAAGAAAACTGAGTCTTTGGATCATTACAATGATTAGAAAACATTTTAAGGATATTTATCAGAAAGATAAACACATAGCAATTGCTCTTCAAATTTCAACTCTTGACTGTTACAAAACAAATTTTAAGTGGCAAGGACTTGGACACTTTGGATTTTGAAAAAAAAAAAAAAAGTTAAGTTTGGACTTGGTTTCAGTCCTTGGTCTGGTGGGTGGTGGTGGGATAATCACATTTCAGGGTCCTTGGGACACTCAAAACTCACATTTCCTTGTGTCAACTTCTGCTTCCAGGCTTATAAACAGTCTAAAGGCAAAATGATAAGAATTCAAGGCATCATTAGAAGGCATGTAGTAGGTGTAACGTAGGTATAACAAATACTCTAGGGTATAACAAATACATTTTATTTCCTGGCTTTCCTTTCCTAGACTCTGTTCAGTTACAACAAATGTCTATAAATGTCCTTTCACTGAGACTCAGAAATCTGAGAATTTGGTTGATGCAAGAAGAAAATAACAAGGAGAAAATCAGCAACAAATTTACTCTTATAATCAGATTTTGAAAGATTCAGGTCTGTGTACATATTTGGTTATCATCAACATCCACTGATATCTTTTAATGTAGAAAAATGACAATTCCCTCCTATATCCACAATTTGCAAAGAATTGGGCACTTTGTTACTTTTCTTTAATAGACCACCATAAAATATGTGATAGAGGAAAGTTTAGTCCACTCTGGATGTAATTATATAAACTGCTTTAGAATTCAACTTAGATTTGGGAGTTTTATCCTATAGAATTATCTTTTGGTCTTTTGGGTTTTATTTTTGCTTTTATAAACTACTATTCCTTACGACTACCCATAGGTTGACATCAATCTTGAAGGCCCAGTTAATGCCCTTTCACAGAATTGAATTTTACCTCCCTTTGCCCAGATGAATTTCCCTCCAAAAAATTGGCATGTATCTAGTGGGATATTCAAAAATTGCTGGGAATTTGTGAATAGTCCTGCTGGGCAAGAATTAACCTTTTCCTTTATTATAATGCTATAAATCTAATGGAGTGAAACCCCAGGAGAATTAGAATGAACGAGCTTATCAGTCTCTGCTGTAACTATAAAGAATATGACACCAAGATATGCATCCTGAAGAATTTAAAGAAAATGTAATACATTTTTTATCTTGTCTGTTTAATATCAGTATAACTCACCTTGAGACTCTTAACTTTCATTTCGCCTATGTACAGTGGATAAATATGCTGGTCTAAAATATTTAAAAGTGAAGGGTTGTGTGGTTTAAATTTTGTGAAAAGAGATTTTATTTCAGATGTGCTTTCTGAGGACTCAGACAGCAGCAGTTTTGAAAAAGTTCTCTTCAGTCTGAGAGCTGAAGGTGGAGCCCTTGTGCTGTGTCCAAGAGGCATTCTCAACCTTAACTCTTCCAAACTTGTTTATGCAATTCTAGAAAGGACACAGCCTAGAAAAAAGAAAAAGAAAGAGAAAGAAAAAGAAAAAGAAAAAGAAAAAAGTGTATGTTTTTTTCACTCCTGGATTCCTACCTTGGATAGTTTGTGGAGGAGACTAGATTGTCAGAATTTCATGGGACATGGAAAAACCAGCCAAAAACCCTGTTGAAGTTTGGAGTTTGAGGTTTTTGCAGTGACTGTGGTTTTGACAGTTTCTGGGACATAGGAGGAAATTGTCATCATTCACCTACATCTCTGTGGGATTCCTTTGGAAACATCCCTAAGGGCCTCAGTTTTGCCATTTGTAAAATGAATGGGTTCTTTTAGTTATTTTCTCTGTTCCTTTCTTCTTTAGAACACTGTGGGAGTCTAAGGTGTTTGTAAAGTGCTTCCTGTCCAGATCAGCTTACCCTTTGAAGAAATGCAGTTACCCTAAGTGTGAGGGCAAGGAAAGGTGGGAGTAAAAAAGGGTCTACCTGTCAAATCCCTACTGCACGCTCAGAAGGTCACAGTGTTGTCTCATTTTCTAACAAGAATCCTGTGAAGTAAATACTACTACCACTTTTGCACAGATGGAGAAGCTCACAATTGGTAACATTAAGTAATTTATCATGGAGACATACATTTTGAGAAGGGGCAGAGCAGTTTGGACTCCAGCTCAGTTTGACCTCAGTTTTAGGGGTACTTCCAACGTAATCAAAGCTTTGTATCCACCTGCAATAGAAAATTTGGAAAGTAGTCTTTTTTTTTTTTTTAAAGTGAATACAGAGAGTTTAAATTAAAAAGGCATAGCATGAATTAAATTATGTGGAGGTATTATTTTTCATCTATCAATGTGGCAAAGATAATTAGCAAATTGTTTTGACAAAGGTTTTCCAGAAGAGGAACTCTTGTGCTATGGCTGGGCTTTCCCCCTATTTCACATATTTGAAACATAATATTAGTTGTAGACATCTTGCTTAGTTTGTCTTTTATCAAGCTTTCCTTTTAGATGTGTCACTGTTTGAGGTTCTGAAAGGATTTGCAGACGGTTTCTTCTAACACTTTGATGTTTCATAAATCCTTCATCTTTTTTTTGGGAATTAATTTAGGGGTAAGAAGGATCCAGTGTTCCAAATGGTTATCTAGTTGTCATTGCATTACACCATCTTCTCTTACTGACTTAAGATGCTCCTTAACATATACCAAATTTTCATATGCATTTGGTTCCATTTTGGTACTTTCTCTTCTAATGTATTGATTACCTCTTCATGTGCTGCTGCCATCTGTTTATTTATTGTGGATTTATATTGTTTATTTTTTATTTTCCATTTAAATTCAATTAGTGGCTTTATATTATTTTAAAGCCTCTTAGGGCCAGGACTTTTTAATACTCTGATTTTTTTTCTCACATTTTTTTCCTGGCTACTCTTGCTTTTCTATTGTTCCATATACATTTTGGAGTTAAGATTGCCTACAGTTGTAGATTAATTTAAGGAGAAATGACATATCTATGATATGTTTTCATTCATCTTTTTACGTCCCTAAAGAGCATTTAACACTTTTCTTTACTTATAACTTGTGAATTTATGTTTATTCTTATTTTGTTTTTATTGCTATTGATTTTACAATATTTATCCCATTATTGTACATGGTTATTATTTGCAAATGTGAAATGCATCGATTTTTTGTATATTAAGTTTATTCCAGCCTACTTATTTGCATTTTCTTTATTGGGTGACAGTTGCTCAGTTGAAATATTGCTTTTCAAAACATTTTTTCTAATATATGGTTATATCATATCATCTTCAAATATTAATCAACTTCACATTTTATTTGCACTAACTAAAATATCCAGAACAATGTTAAATAATTGAAGTGAGACAGAACATCCATCTGTTTTTTTCTTTTAATATAAATAATTTTCTGATGTTCATCCACCTCTGCATTTCTGGATCCATCCCAATTTGTTATTATTGTAAGTTATTTTAATATATTGCTGGATTCATTTTGCTAATGATTTTTTTATCCTTACAGTGAAACTGGTTTATAATTTTCTTTTTATTACTCTTTTATTGTGTTTTGTATCAAAATGATTATTGCTTCATGAAATGAACTATGAAATTTTTAATTTTTTTTCTGTGCTCTGGAACTGTCTGTAATAAAGGAATTACCTATTCCTTGAAGGTTTGGGAAAATGAGTCCTTAAAATATGGGTATTTCATTAATTTCCTTTTTAATTTCTTGTAATTAGTTTATTAAAATATCTTATTGATTCGAGACACAATTTCCATAATATATGTTCCAGAATACCGTCTGTTTTATTTAGAGTTGTTGATTTGTCATGAGGATGCTCAGAATATTCTCTGACAATTTTTTTGATGCTAGAATAGCACCATTTTTTATCCTTAATGAATTAACTGATGTAGACAGTGATCATCAATGGCTGTTATATCACACAAACAGAAAATCAGGTCTTGATGCAAGAACATGATGTCACCTATGAACTAAGTTGTCTTATCAAATAATGGAACCAGAATCTTATGAAACTGTGGATCTGACTGCCAATTTTTAGCCAATGGAGACTACAAAAGAACATAGTATGCTGCAGGATGTAATCAACAAAATCCAGAGTGTGGACAAGAGACACCATTTCAACATAGAGTTATAGGGAAAAAGGGGGAGATAAAGAGAGAAGGGAAACTATGAATTAAAAGAAACAGAAAGACATTTCAATCAATAGCAATGTATGGATCTTATTTGGAATCAAACAAATAAGCTAAAAAATTATAAGATGACTGGGAAGTATGAAAACTGAAATATGAATACTGTTTATGATGATGTATGATGTATGATGTAGTGGCTGTCTTTACAAATAGTTGCTCCCTTTTAGTGATACATACTGAATATTTGCAGATGAAATAATTTAATGTCTGAGATTTGCTTCAAAATCA
This sequence comes from Enhydra lutris kenyoni, assembly GCF_002288905.1. Classification (NCBI taxonomy): domain Eukaryota; kingdom Metazoa; phylum Chordata; class Mammalia; order Carnivora; family Mustelidae; genus Enhydra; species Enhydra lutris. Next base: position 25,440,768 of record NW_019154089.1, read on the forward strand.
CCCAGGCTGGGGGGAGTGGATGGAGGAAAGAGAGGAAACAAAATTAGCCATGAGTTAGTAATTACTGAAGCTGGTTGGTGGGTACATTCAGATTCATTATTCTATTTTTTTCTACTACTGTACATATTTGAAATTTTCCAAAATAAAAACCAAAAATATCTTTGTATTCCAGTTATGTTCCCTGTTTCATGATTAGTACTGGAGTTATTTGAAATTTTCTTCTTCTTTTTTTTTTTTTGAGAAAACTTTCTAAAAGTTTATTTTAAATTAGTCTTTCCAAGAATGTGTGCTTTTCTGTTTTCTGTTTACATCTTTGAAATTTGTTTTATTTTCAAAAAAATTTTTTTATTAATGCTTTCCTTTCCTTCCTTCAGTTTTATTCCAGCTATACCACAAGACACTGCCTGAGAGAGAAATGAGGTTTGAGTTTTTTCCCTGAGGCACTTCAGTCCATAGCACTAGATCTGATCACTCTCTTTCTCCTAAAGATATGATTAGTCTCATCACACCACACATTCCTGTTTACCTCAGTCACCTCTAGAAGATAAAATCTTCCTGAACATTCATCATCACCCCATTTTGTCTTCTGCGTACTGCCCCGTATATCGCCAACCCCTTATTCCTGGACTCCAGAGCCTCCACTGTGTCCTATGGGACTTGGATTATTGATCTGTAAATGGTCCTTCCCTCCTCCCTTTGTGTAATGTTCACTTATTTTAACTGAAACATCGTGGTCTTCTATGGGTTCACTTCTCTTGAAAAGGCTGTATGTACTTTTTTCTTCCTTCATGCTCCTTATGTCTCAAAAGCAGATGCTACAGTAGGCATCTTCCTTGCTCTCTTACTTCTTCTAGACCAGAACTCTTTCCTTTTTTAAAAAACCCTCCTCCATAATCCCTTACCACATCACATTTTCCTCCTTGTGACTTCAATGCACGTTATCATTCTTGGCAAATCCAGTTGCCAGCTTTCAATATCTGTTTTCTTCATTCTTTGAACTTTTTTATTAATGATCTTTTCCTTTACTCCACCAGCTTTTTAGTTTCATGGACACACCTAGAACCATTTAAAGAGTGGTACCCCATATGTAACCTCAAATGTCAGCACAGGTATGACCTTGAACATAACCTGCTATACTAATTTACTTCCTCTGTACAGCTGTTCTCCAGTTTCTCAATTACTTTTTTCAGTAGATCCATTCTTTGATGACATCATCATCTGAAACTATGACCATAAATTTCACTTTTTCTATAATTTTTGATAGCATAGTTTAATTCTAAATTTTCCTTAATTTCACTTTTTCTGATATTTTACTGTGAACATTCAGCAATTTTGAAATGATTTGAGGGAAGATCCATATACCTACCTCCTAGATTCTACCATTACCCTTTTATTCTGTTGCTCTGTCTATGCACTAAGCCATTGTATTTTTTGGGTTACATTTCAGAGTAAATTGCAGATTTTTGTTTGTTTCCCCCACATGCATCTTCATGCATATCTTCAGAGTTCAATCTTCGTTTACAGCTTATTGTGTTGGTTTTAAAAATTGCATACAATGAAAGGCACAGATCTTCAGTGCATATTGGCAGAATTTTGACAAATGCACATCCCTGTGTAATCCAAACCACTATCAAGATAATAAACATTACCTTGAGCCCAGAAAATTCTCTTATGTCCTTTTCAGCTCAGTCTCTGCCCCACTCTTCCAGAGGTGACTTGCTTTTTTCAATCATAGATTAGTTCAGCATTTGGGGCACCTGGGTGGCTCAGTGGGTTAGGCCTCTGCCTTGGGCTCAGGTCATGATCTCAGGGTCCTGGGATTAAGCCCTGCATTGGGCTCTCTGCTCAGCTGGGAGCCTGCTTCCCCCTTCTCTTTGCCTGCTTCTCTGCCTACTTGTGATCTCTGTCTGTCAAATAAATAAATAAAATCTTAAAAAAAAAAGATTAGTTCTGCATTTTCTGGAATTTTATACAAATCAAGTGAAATATATGTTCTTATGTGTAAGATTTTTTTCACATAGCATGTTTCTGAGCTTCACCCATTTTTTTCATGTTTTGGTAATTTATTCATTTTATTGTTGAATATTATTCTATTGTATGACTATGCCACAATTTGTTTATCCAGTCTCCTATTGATGGGAACCTGGGCTATTTTCAGTGATTTATTTTTTATTTATTTATTTATTTATTTAAATTTTATTTTTTATAAACATATATTTTTATCCCCAGGGGTACAGGTCTGTGAATCGCCAGGTTTACACACTTCACAGCACTCACCATTGCACATACCCTCCCCAATGTCCATAACCCCACCCCCCCTTTCCCACCGCCCCCCCTCCCACCCCCCCCTTCAACCCTCAGTTTGTTTTGTGAGATTAAGAGTCACTTATGGTTTGTCTCCCTCCCAATCCCATCTTGTTTCATTTACTCTTCTCCTACCCCCTTAACCCCCCATGTTGCATCTCCTCTCCCTCATATAGGGAGATCATATGATAGTTGTCTTTCTCCGATTGACTTATTTCGCTAAGCATGATACCCTCTAGTTCCATCCACGTCGTCGCAAATGGCAAGATTTCATTTCTTTTGATGGCTGCATAGTATTCCATTGTGTATATATACCACATCTTCTCTATCCATTCATCTGTTGATGGACATCTAGGTTCTTTCCATAGTTTGGCTATTGTAGACATTGCTGCTATAAACATTCGGGTGCACGTGCCCCTTCGGATCACTACGTTTGTATCTTTAGGGTAAATACCCAGCAGTGCAATTGCTGGGTCATAGGGTAGTTCTATTTTCAACATTTTGAGGAACCTCCATGCTGTTTTCCAGAGTGGTTGCACCAGCTTGCATTCCCACCAACAGTGTAGGAGGGTTCCCCTTTCTCCGCATCCTCGCCAGCATCTGTCATTTCCTGACTTGTTAATTTTAGCCATTCTGACTGGTGTGAGGTGGTATCTCATTGTGGTTTGGATTTGTATTTCCCTGATGCCGGGTGATGTGGAGCACTTTTTCATGTGTCTGTTGGCCATCTGGATGTCTTCTTTGCAGAAATGTCTGTTCATGTCCTCTGCCCATTTCTTGATTGGATTATTTGTTCTTTGGGTGTTGAGTTTGCTAAGTTCTTTATAGATTTTGACACTAGCCCTTTATCCGATATGTCATTTGCAAATATCTTCTCCCATTCTGTCAGTTGTCTTTTGGTTTTGTTAACTGTTTCCTTTGCTGTGCAAAAGCTTTTGATCTTGATAAAATCCCAATAGTTCATTTTTGCCCTTGCTTCCCTTGCCTTTGGCGATGTTCCTAGGAAGATGTTGCTGCGGCTGAGGTCGAAGAGGTTGCTGCCTGTGTTCTCCTCAAGGATTTTGATGGATTCCTTTCTCACATTGAGATCCTTCATCCATTTTGAGTCTATTTTTGTGTGTGGTGTAAGGAAATGATCCAATTTCATTTTTCTGCATGTGGCTATCTAATTTTCCCAACACCATTTGTTGAAGAGCCTGTCTTTTTTCCATTGGACATTCTTTCCTGCTTTGTCGAAGATTAGTTGACCGTAGAGTTGAGGGTCTATTTCTGGGCTCTCTATTCTGTTCCATTGATCTATGTGTCTGTTTTTGTGCCAGTACCATGCTGTCTTGAGATGACAGCTTTGTAATAGAGCTTGAAGTCCGGAATTGTGATGCCACCAACTTTGGCTTTCTTTTTCAATATTGCTTTGGCTATTCGAGGTCGTTTCTGGTTCCATATAAATTTTAGGATTATTTGTTCCATTTCTTTGAAAAAAATGGATGGTACTTTGATAGGAATTGCATTAAATGTGTAGATTGCTTTAGGCAGCACAGACATTTTCACAATATTTATTCTTCCAATCCAGGAGCATGGAACATTTTTCCATTTCTTTGTGTCTTCCTCAATTTCTTTCATGAGTACTTTATAGTTTTCTGTGTATAGATTCTTAGTCTCTTTGGTTAGGTTTATTCCTAGGTATCTTATCGTTTTGGGTGCAATTGCAAATGGGATTGACTCCTTAATTTCTCTTTCTTCTGTCTTGTTGTTGGTGTAGAGAAATGCAACTGATTTCTGTGCATTGATTTTATATCCTGACACTTTACTGAATTCCTGTACAAGTTCTAGCAGTTTTGGAGTGGAGTCTTTTGGGTTTTCCACATATAGTATCATATCATCTGTGAAGAGTGATAGTTTGACTTCTTCTTTGCCGATTTGGATGCCTTTAATTTCCTTTTGTTGTCTGATTGCTGAGGCTAGGACTTCTAGTACTATGTTGAATAGCAGTGGTGATAACGGACATCGCTGCCGTGTTCCTGACCTTAGCGGAAAAGCTTTCAGTTTTTCTCCATTGAGAATGATATTTGCGGTGGGTTTTTCATAGATGGCTTTGATAATATTGAGGTATGTGCCCTCTATCCCTACACTTTGAAGAGTTTTGATCAGGAAGGGATGCTGTACTTTGTCAAATGCTTTTTCAGCATCTATGGAGAGTATCATATGGTTCTTGTTCTTTCTTTTATTAATGTGTTGTATCACATTGATTGATTTGCGGATGTTGAACCAACCTTGCAGCCCTGGAATAAATTCCACTTGGTCGTGGTGAATAATCCTTTTAATGTTGAATCTTATTGGCTAGTATTTTGATGAGAATTTTTGCATCTGTGTTCATCAAGGATATTGGTTTGTAATTCTCTTTTTGGATGGGGACCTTGTCTTGTTTTGGGATCAAGGTGATGCTGGCCTCATAAAATGAGTTTGGAAGTTTTCCTTCCATTTCTATTTTTTGGAACAGTTTCAGGAGAATAGGAATTAGTTCTTCTTTAAATGTTTGGTAGAATTCCCCCGGGAAGCCATCTGGCCCTGGGCTTTTGTTTGTTTGGAGATTTTTGATGACTGTTTCAATCTCTTTACAGGTTATGGGTCTGTTCAGGCTTTCAATTTCTTCCTGGTTCAGTTGTGGTAGTTTATATGTCTCTAGGAATGCATCCATTTCTTCCAGATTGTCAAATTTGTTGGCGTAGAGTTGCTCATAGTATGTTCTTATAATTGTCTGTATTTCTTTGGTGTTCGTTGTGATCTCTCCTCTTTCATTCACGATTTTATTTATTTGGGTCCTTTCTCTTTTCTTTTTGATAAGTCTGGCCAGGGGTTTATCCATCTTATTGATTCTTTCAAAGAACCAGCTCCTAGTTTCGTTGATTTGTTCTATTGTTTTTTTGGTTTCTATTTCATTGATTTCTGCTCTGATCTTTATGATTTCTCTTCTCCTGCTGGGTTTAGGGTTTCTTTCTTGTTCTTTCTCCAGCTCCTTTAGGTGTAGGGTTAGGTTGTGTACCTGAGACTTTTCTTGTTTCTTGAGAAAGGCTTGTACCGCTATATATTTTCCTCTCAGGACTGCCTTTGTTGTGTCCCACAGATTCTGAACCGTTGTGTTTTCATTATCATTTGTTTCCATGAATTTTTTCAATTCTTCTTTAATTTCCTGGTTGACCCATTCATTCTTTAGAAGGATGCTGTTTAGTCTCCATGTATTTGGGTTCTTTCCAAATTTCCTCTTGTGATTGAGTTCTAGCTTCAGAGCATTGTGGTCTGAAAATATGCAGGGAATGATTCCAATCTTTTGATAACGGTTGAGACCTGATTTAGGACCAAGAATGTGATCTATTCTGGAGAATGTTCCATGTGCACTAGAGAAGAATGTGTATTCTGTTGCTTTGGGATGAAATGTTCTGAATATATCTGTGATGTCCATCTGGTCCAGTGTGTCATTTAAGGCCTTGATTTCCTTGTTGATCTTTTGCTTGGATGATCTGTCCATTTCAGTGAGGGGAGTGTTAAAGTCCCCTACGATTATTGTATTATTGTCGATGTGTTTCTTTGATTTTGTTATTAATTGGTTTATATAGTTGGCTGCTCCCATGTTAGGGGCATAGATATTTAAAATTGTTAGATCTTCTTGTTGGACAGTTCCTTTGAGTATGATATAGTGTCTTTCCTCTTCTCTTATTATAGTCTTTGGCTTAAAATCTAATTGATCTGATATAAGGATTGCCACTCCTGCTTTCTTCTGATGTCCATTAGCATGGTAAATTCTTTTCCACCCCCTCACTTTAAATCTGGAGGTGTCTTCAGGTTTATGATGAGTTTCTTGTAGGCAACATATAGATGGGTTTTATTTTTTTATCCATTCTGATACCGTGTCTTTTGATTGGGGCATTTAGCCCGTTAACATTCAGGGTAAGTATTGAGAGATATGAATTTAGTGCCATTGTATTGCCTGTAAGGTGACTGTTATTGTATATTGTCTCTGTTCCTTTCTGATCTACTACTTTTAGGGTCTCTCTTTGCTTAGAGGACCCCTTTCAATATTTCCTGTAGAGCTGGTTTGGTGTTTGCAAATTCTTTCAGTTTTTGTTTGTCCTGGAAGCTTTTAATCTCTCCTTCTATTTTCAATGATAGCCTAGCTGGATATAGTATTCTTGGCTGCATGTTTTTCTCGTTTAGTACTCTGAATATATCATGCCAGCTCTTTCTGGCCTGCCAGGTCTCTGTGGATAAGTCTGCTGACAATCTAATATTTTTACCATTGTACGTTACAGACTTCTTTTCCCGGCTGCTTTCAGGATCTTCTCTTTGTCACTAAGACTTGTAAATTTTACTATTAGGTGATGGGGTGTGGACCTATTCTTATTGATTTTGAGGGGGGTTCTCTGAACCTCCTGGATTTTGATGCTTGTTCCCTTTGCCATATTGGGGAAATTCTCTCCAATAATTCTCTCCAATATACCTTCTGCTCCCCTCTCTGTTTCCTCTTCTTCTGGAATCCCAATTATTCTAATGTTGTTTCGTCTTATGGTGTCACTTATCTCTCGAATTCTCCCCTCATGGTCCAGTAGCTGTTTGTCCCTCTTTTGCTCAGCTTCTTTATTTTCTTTCATTTGGTCTTCTATATTGCTAATTCTTTCTTCTGCCTCATTTATCCTAGCAGTGAGAGCCTCCATTTTTGATTGCACCTCATTAATAGCTTTTTTGATTTCAACTTGGTTAGAATTTAGTTCTTTTATTTCTCCAGAAAGGATTTTTATATCTCCCGAGAGGTTTTCTCTAATATCTTCCATGCCTTTTTCGAGCCCGGCTAGAACCTTGAGAATCATCATTCTGAACTCTAAATCTGACATATTACCAATGTCTGTATTGATTAGGTCCCTAGCCTTTGGTACTGCCTCTTGTTCTTTTTTTTGTGGTGAATTTTTCCTCCTTGTCATTTTGTCCAGATAAAGTATATGAAGGAGCAAGTAAAATACTAAAAGGGTGGCAACAACCCCAGGAAAATATGCTTTAGCCAAATCAGAAGAGATCCCAAATCGTGAGGGGGGAGAAAGGGGATAAAAAGAGGTTCAGAAAGAAAAAAAAAAAAAAGAATTAAAAAAAGAAAACTAATAAAGAAAAAATATAAAAAGGAAAAAATATATATATATTAGATAAACTAGTTAAAAAACGTTAAAAAAGAGAAGGGTAAAAGTTAAAAAAATTTAGCAGAAGAAGGGAAAAAAATTGAAAAAGAAAAAAAAATTAAATTAACTGCAAGGCTAAAGAATCATGGGGAGAAAGCCATGAGTTCTGTGCTTTGCTTTCTCCTCCTCTGGAATTCTGCTGCTCTCCTTGGTATTGAAACTACACTCCTTCGTAGGTGAACTTGGTCCTGGCTGGGTTTCTTGTTGCTCTTCTGGGGGAGGGGCCTGTTGTAGTGATTCTCAAGTGTCTTTGCCCCGGGCGGAGTTGCACCACCCTTACCCGGGGCTGGTCTGAGTAATCCGCTCGGGTTTGCTTTCAGGAGCTTTTGTTCCCTGAGCGCTTTCCGTAGAGTTCCAGAGGGCGGGAATGAAGATGGCGGCCTCCCAGTGTCCGGCGCGGAGGAGCCAAGAGCCTGGGGCCCCACTCCTCAGTGCGCCCTCAGGGAACAGCGCCCAATCACTCCCGTCACCCTGGCCTTCAGCCGCGCTCCGAGCTGACGGAGCCTGCGACCGGTTCAAGGTAACCCGGAGCTGAGAGTCACTCCTTGGCTCTGTCTCTCTAGCCGGCTTCTCCATTCTAATACCTGTAAGTTCTGCAACACTCAGACACCCCTGATCCTTCTGTGACCCTGCGGGACCTGAGGCCACGCTGACCCCGCGTGGGCTTCACCCTGGTTGAGCCTCTGGAGCGATGTCCCTCAGCGGAACAGACTTTTAAAAGTCCCGATTTTGTGCTCCGTTGCTCTGCCGCTTGCCGGGAGCCGGCCCCTCCCCCCGCGGTCTATCTTCCCGTCGCTTTGGATTCACTTCTCCGCCAGTCCTACCTTTCAGAAAGTGGTTGATTTTCTGTTTCTAGAATTGCTGTTCTCCTCTTCGATCTCCCGTTGGATTTGTATGTGTTTGCAATCTTTAGATAAGCTATCTAGCTGATCTCCCGCTACCTGAAGTAGTCTCAGCTGCTACTTCTCCGCCATCTTGACTCCTCCTCCTATTTTTTTTAATGTATTGCTGAAAGCATTTTGACATTTTTAAAAAATTATATTTGTATACATGTTTTTGAGGGATGCTTTCTTTTTTTATCATATCTTTATCAGGTTTTGCTATGAATATTGTGGTGGCTTCATATAATAACTTGAGAAGTGCTTTCACATTTTAATTTTATGATAGAGTTAGTATGAGATTTGTGTTATTTTTTCCTTAAATGTGTGACAGACTATATCAATGAAACTATCGGGGCCTATAGTTTGGGATAATGTTTTAATAATAATTCAATTATTTAATAGGACTACTCATATTTTCTGCTTCATCTTATTTCAGTCATGGTGAGTTGTCATTTTCAGGAAATTTATCCCTTTCATCACTTTTAAATTTATTGGCATAAAATTGCTTATACTGTTCTTTTATTACATTTTAAAATTCAGGTATTTTTAAAAATATTTTATTTATTTGACAGACAGAGATCACAAGTAGGCAGAGAGGCAGGCAGGAAGAGAGGGGGAAGCTGGCTCCCCGCTGAGCAGAGAGTTGGATGCGGCGCTCGATATCAGGACCCTGAGATCATGACCTGAGCTGAAGGCAGAGGCCTAACCCACTGAGCCACCTAGGCACCCCTAAATTTAGGTTTTTAAAAATTAAGCTCTATACCCATGTGGAGCTTGAACTCACAACCCTGAGATCAAGAGTTACATATTCTACTGACTGAGCCATCCAGGTGCCCTTTAAATTCAGTTTTCATATTCTTTTTTGCCCAATATTTAAAAATTATAGCAGGACAGATTTTTGGTGTACTTTCCAATTTATTTTTTTCTTTAATAAACTTTTAGTTTTAGAGTAGTTTTAGACCTACAGGAAAGTTACAAAGAAATTATAGACTTTCCATATACTTCTCACTCAATTTTTCCTATTATTTATATCTTACATTGCTATGGTACTTTTGTCACCACTGAGGAACCAACATCAATACATTACTACTAACTAATCTCCATACTTTATTCAAATTTTAGTAGTTTTGCCATACTATCCTTTCTCTATCCCAGGATCCTATTCAGAATGCCACATTACATGTCTTAGCGTCCTCTGGTCTATGACATTTTCTTAGACTTCTTCTTCTTCTTCTTCTTTTTTTTTTTGATGACCTTAATGATTTTGAGATCAAAGTTTTTTTTTTTTTTTTTTTTTTAAATAGAATGCCTCTCTGTTTGGATTTGTTTGAAGTTTTTTCTCTTGATTAACATACAGTTGTGGAAGGAAAATCACAGAGGTGAAATGCTGTTCTCATATCATACCAAGAGAATACTATACTATCAACATAAATTATGGGAACTTTTAAAAAAAAAAGGTTTATTTATTTATTTGACAGAGATTGGGAGAGGGAGCACAAGGAGGGGAAGTGGAAGAGGGAGAAGCAGGTAGGGAGCCTGATGTGGGGCTCAATCCCAGGACTCTGAGACCATGCCCTGAGATGAGGGCAGATGCTTAACCAACAGAGACACCCAGGCGCCCCATCAATATAATTTATTACTGAAGATTTTAACTTTGGTTATCTGGCCGAGGTAGTACTTATCAGGAACTTCACTGTAAAGTTACTTTATCCCTCCTTTCATACTCCTAGTCTTTGGAAGCAAGTCACTAAGCACAGCTCACACTTAGGGGTGGAGAGTTAACCTCCACCTCCAAGAGGGCCAATATCTATAAATTTATTCAGAATTCTGTATGATAGTTCAGTCTCTTATGGGAGTTCTTTTTTTCTTTAAAAATTTTTAATTTCTAATCATATTATATTGTCAAGTAATGTGGCCAAATGGTCTCAACTTTTTCTTTCTCTCTAATACATATTAGAGGTTCTGTTATACTGGTGAGCAAACGTTCTCTAATCAGTTTTGTCAGCTGCCATAAACATTGTCGTATTCCTGAGAACTTAGGCTAAATTGTTTCTTTCTTCATGTGAGGCTACTAGTTATTAAAATAATGGATATATCTCTGGAGGGACATCAATACTTCTGAATTCCAATATAAAAATTATAATGCCTACTGGACAATATCATAATGCTTCTTACTCATAAAACATTCTGAAATGGGGGATATTCAGTGTTCATGATGTATCAAACATTTATTGAGTTTGCAGAGTGTCGTGATCATACTGTTTTTGGTGTGGGTGAAAGAGAGTAATTCTACTTTTGAATCGTAGTATAACAATGAAAGCTTTTAAAGAGAAGGCATGAGAATAGTAGGTGCTATTTTGGTTCTTAACAAAAGTATACAGTGAACTCTGTCTGCTGCCATCACAAAGGCACCTAGTGAGAAGCACCTGCTATTTCTCTTTTCTATCATTAAAGAACTCGATGTCAGGAAATAAAACCCTTCCAATGACACATTCTGAAAAGAGAGGGTACAAAATCTTATGTACTTAGGAAGCTTATATAAATTTTAAGATGATGACTTATTTCAACTGTGTTCCTCCTCAGGATGGTAGGATGGTAATGGTGTAGATATTTTTAATGACATTGGTTATGAAGTATACTTTTTATTTCTGAAGGGTGGCAGAGAGTTTCTAGAAAGAATTCTATTATTTTGATCAATACTGTCTCAAAGTATTTTCCATGCCTACATATAATTATATACATATTTACAATGCTATAATCATACTAAACATATTATTTTAGAACATGTAAAATCATGAACATTTCTATATCATTTTAAATATTCATCTAATGGCTTATGAGTCTCATATTATTAAATTGTCACAGAGTAATAGTGATGTGATGAAAACATCTAGATAACTATCTTTGACATATCAGTGATTATTCCTCATAGCAAAGTTCCTCAAATTTGTCGCTATTGACATTTTAGCAAAGATAATAATTTTTGTTATAGGGGACTGTTCTGTGGACTTTAGGATGTTTAGCAGAATCCCTGATCCTTACTCACTAGATGTCAATAGTGGCCCCACTCTCTGCTGTGACAACCGAAACTGTCTCCAGACATTGCCAAGTGTCCTCTGAGAGCCAAATTTCTCTCTCTTTGAGAACCACTGTCGCAGAGTACATTCTTTGAAGAAGAATTTGTCACATACTGTATGCACAATTTAAAGTTAAAAAAATGTATGTGGGGTTTTGGTTTTAATTTGAAAAAATATGAAGCTATAAAGAGACAACTTGAAAATGTGTGGAAAAAATTTCTCATTATCTTTTCCTACTGAAGTTCTTAGAGTTTAATGTGCCTGGTAATAAATACAGTGGTGTCCTGTTTCATCTCCAGGTATAGGAAAATCTTTCTGTGTAGCAGCAGAGTGATAGACCTCAGAGACAATAGGAAAGAAGACTCAACTCTCAAACTGCTTCTCATTTATTTGACTAAAAGATGTTTTGTGATTTCATATTCTATGACCACATTCATACATTTTTGACTTCTAATGTTTTCCTCTTCTGAGCAGTAAATGGGATTGATTAAGTGTTTAGATTTTGGAGTCAGCCAAACTAGATTCTGATACTTTATCTTATCAGTTTCTAACTGGCTGATCTAGGGCCTTTAATCCTCACTTTCTGTATGTATAAAATGGGACAAATAAGATCTACCAAACGGAATTGCTGGGAAATTTAAGTATGTTTCAGGACTGTTAGCAATGTTTGGTACCTAGAAGGCATTCATTAAATATTATCTACCCCCCCATCCAACTGAAAGAAGAATAATATATTTTCTCAATTTAATTCTATACCCTTAAGCCATCTAAGGAGGCATTTCAGCAGTAAGAGTTGTCCTGAAACCTTTCATTGGCAAAATAACTTAAGTTGTGATATCTTAGAGATGTAAATTTTATAATTCTGTATGAGACACTGTCATAGTTACTATTTGATATTTTGGAATGATATCCCATTGGGTGAGTGTGCAAAGAAAATCCTAGGAGCTTGATTTTCTATATATTTAAAATTTCCTCCATTTTAATTTCTATTTTTGTATTTGCTAATGTTTACATTAGTACAATGGTATGACGTATATAATTTACAAATAGGTAAAAATCTATGGAGGATGCTTGCTCAAAATTTCTTTACTGCTAGGATGTGAGATCATCTATTTTAGAGGCCATTCACCTGGAAGGTACTTTTTTACTGTTTCTGTGATTTGGGATGGGAGAAAGGAGTCATAAATCTCACTGCCTATCAGAAACCACAATTTACTGAATGTTGTTTCAATATCATTATACACAGAATTTCATCATTCTTGTGATTTTCAGTAGTGGTATTGGTATATTTAAATGTTTCCACCTCAGTCTTTCTTTCAAGATTGACTGAAGTAAGGAGCATGATGAAGCATTTCTGTATGTCACTTATAGACCTGGGAAGATTTTTTGTTCCATTGTTTTAGAAATGGAAAATAAAATACAATATTCTGACTTTCTCTGTTGAAAAATGTAAGCTAAATATCTGAGAACAACAATATCCACATGAACTGTTCTCCTTGTCTATTCCTTCAATCCTTCCTTGAAATAAGGATATCTAGGAGATAATGGAGATATACTGTAAAGATTGGTGCCATGTGAAATGGTATTGGGATTTAGTAGGTGTTGGAAGGAAGCAATAGTGGTGTGTGTGTGTGTGTGCATGCTTGTTTGAATGGGAGAACCAACATTCGTGGGTTCTTGGTGTCTAACAGGGTCTTTATAGTGGACATTTATACCATCCATTTTTACTTTCATACAAGCCAGATAAGGGAGAAGAGAATTTCTTGCCTCTCTCATGGTAAAAAAAAATTTTAACAAGTAAGGAAGTTGGAGGCAAAAATTAAAGTCCTTTGACCCTTCCCTCATTCCACAGACTACCAGCATTTTGTTAGTACTTCCAGAAATTTCTGTCTATACAAGGAAAAAAATGTGTGTATATACTATTCACAAACCAGAATCATAATGTGCAGATAAGAATCATACTATGGATACTGTTATCTAAAATGCTTTTCTCAAAAAAAAAAAAAAGCTTTTCCTCACTTTGCAATATAATTGGGATATTTTCCATACCAGTGTATATAGATTTGCCCAATTCTTTCTATGTCTATAGATATGTCAGGGCATTATATTGTCTAGATTTACTGTAATACATTTAGCTACTTCCTTATTCAACACTGTAATATCTTCTGTATGTATCTTTGAACACTTTTCTAGAGATATATTTATAGAAATAGAATTACTGGTTCAAAATATATACATATTTAAAATTTGGATTCAACAAGAGTGCATCAATTTATCCTCCCACAAATGAGAAAGATTCCTTTTTTTTTAAAAAAATTCACATTGTTTAAATTTTGTGGACAAAAAGGCATTTAATTTTCCTATTCATTTTGATATTAGCATCTTTAAGAGGTCGTTTTTTAAACAATTACTGAGATTAGTGCTCTTTACATTGTCTTGGTTTCATCCTAAACTGTTTCTTTTTTTTTTTTTTAAGATTTTATTTATTTATTTGACAGAGAGAGAGAGAGAGACAGAGATCCCAAGTAGGCAGAGGCAGGCAGAGAGAGAGGGGGAAGCAGACCCACCCCCTTCCCCTAGCAGAGAGCCCGACATGGGGCTCGATCCCAGGACCCTGAGATCATGACCTGAGCTGAAGGCAGAGGCTTAACCCACTGAGACACCCAGGTGCCCCTCCTAAACTGTTTCTATACTTAAGGTCACCAAGGAAGCCAGAGTGGAGACTGTCTGAAGGATGGGTTTGAATGAACTTTGGCTGCTCCATCAAGCAGGCTGATTTCTGAGAAAACATCAAGAGCTTCACCTGAATGACTCATCACCCAGATCCAACAGAGGTAATAGAATAACTTAGAGTGCACAGCCTTTTGGCTATTTAGTCCTCTGTGTAAGATCAATGGTGCCCATGTTCTCTGCTGGATTTTTGCTTTGGGAAAGAGATTTATTGGCTAGACCTCACATTACAATGCAGTCAGGGGCTTTGGGACTGATTGCCAATACTCAGACGCATAGAGAAAAATTATTTAACATCTTGGCCTCAGGTAACAATATCTACTTCATGGAGTTGGATCAGGCATCAAATTCTAGGGGGATACACCACTGTCCACTGCATTAACTATCCTTCATATTGTTTCATTATTTTCAGAGGCTTTACTTTGTTTTGTGTGGTGAAAAGCTTGTGGCTAGAGATAAACCAAAGTGGCAATTTTAAGATGCATGTGAAATAAAAATGTGACAGATCACGATTGTGGATTATTAGACATAAGATGTAAAATATTAGTGTTAACAGGATTGTGCTCATGTACTATAATTATGATTTTAAAATTTATTACTGTCGTTTCATGAAGTTCAGATTGTCTGACTAATTTATATTCTCTAAACATTTCTTGTTTTACTCTTTCATCAGATTCCACTCTTAAAATTCACCACATGGTCTCTATAGACAAGGAAAGGTTCTGAACAGCTACAGCCTTTCAGTTAAAAAAAAGGAATCCAGGGGCACCTGGGTGGCTCAGCGGGTTAAGCCGCTGCCTTCGGCTCAGGTCATGATCTCAGAGTCCTGGGATCGAGCCCCGCATCGGGCTCTCTGCTCTCTAGGGGAGCCTGCTTCCTCCTCTCTCTCTGCCTGCCTCTCTGCCTGCTTGTGATCTCTCTGTCAAATAAATAAATAAAATCTTTAAAAAAAAAAAAAAAAAGGAATCCACATTTTCCTTCATTTTACTCTTAGGGAGTATGTTTTATAGTCTTTCGCATGCTTTTCTTCTCTCAAATACATTTTCAAGTTTAATAATATATTTTTAAAAAGGCAGATAATTTTCAGGTAATGAAATTTTGGAATCCTGCAGACTTTAAAAGAAATGCAAAGAATTAACAAAAACCTCACATACAAAGCCATTTACTGTATCTATCTAAAAATTACAGCTACCCATTTGCTAGTTGCATTATTATGGAATTGCTAATATTACCTGCTTTTCAAAAGCATTAAAATAAACTTTTTTGGAAATGATGTTATTTACTAAAAAAAATAAGGCAGAGTAAGGCATTATTTTTCTTTATGTTGGTTTAAAATTGAAGTATATTTTATGGAAAATGGGACATTTTAAAGGTTAATCTTAACAGGGAAGTCTTTTCCTATATAAATATATTATAACTTCACACTATGTAATTTTGGAGTTTTTCCCTGATAATTTATGGTTTTGAGAACTATAGGTCTTAGTAAAAAAGTACTGATTTGAAGATCTTTTAGCTTTCATTGTGAAGGTACATGGAACAAAAAAAATCATGTGTCTCCTAGTATTTGTAGTGCATCTAGTCTCGTCAACAGAATCATTTATTTCAAAAGTCAGTGTGAAAGAAAATTTTAAAAAGGATAAATTGCATGTAATTATGGTAAAGAATAAGCTTTTACTGATCAGTTAGGAAACACCAAAGACACTCTCTGTGCCTGTGTAATCAATGGTGGGTTAGTAATATTATTTTGTATAAGAAAGAACATTATTAAAATGTATTAAATTGTTCTGTACTGAAGGGCATAAGAGCATTGTGTAATCTCTAATTCCTGCCAGAGAGACTTTGTCACTGGGTAGAAATATTTTTGTAGTTTATTCATGTATTCAACCAGCATTTATTGATGTTATGTTTTTCTTATGTACCCCACCGGGTACAGAATTCGGGGTGGGCCATGTTAGTGGTAAAAAAAAATCAATAAAGCACACTGCCTTAAGCATTTTACAAGCTCGAGGATGGGAGAGTATAAAGAAGCAATCATGTAAACAATAAATAACAATACAAAAAGAATGAGAAGTAATGATCTAAAGGTAAAAATGGCATAATAGTAAGTGCTAATATTAGTATGGTGTTACTGATTGCTCATTGTTGGCTAAGGACTTGACTCCCCATCATGGGCATTAGGTCATCTCCCCAGCATCCATTCTCCTCTCCTCTCCCATCTCCTACTTACTGTGCAGTTTATGAGTAGAAAAATATTTTCTGGGGTTTGTAATTCCCTCTCCTATACCACAGTGATTGGTCCATTTGAGCAGATTGGTTCATCTGAACCAATTCAGAATTCCTCTGTTCTGGGCAGTGTTAAGGAATGGGATTTTTAATTATTTCTGGGCAATGGGCCATGAGAGTTTTTTTTGTTTTTTTTTTTGTTTTTTGTTTTTTGTTTTGAGGATGTCTGAAAAAGTTCTTCTTCATTATTCTGGGAGAGCTTTTTGAAGTGACCATTTTGTTTACTCCTTTGTTTTGGATGAGGAAGTCTATAACTTAGTGATAACCTCTCATAACTATGAGGACAAATAAGGCTTAGGCTGCATCTGACACCTTAGAATAAAGAGCAGAGAGAGCAAGAAAGAAATTAGATCCTTGATCTTATGGCTGAAGCACTGAATCAAACTGAGCCCGAAGTTTACCTTTCTTCTGGACTTTAGGGTAAGTGAATAAATAAAACACTTTTGTTCTTTAAGCCAGTCTGAGTTGGGTTTTCTCTTACTTCAACCAGTCTAAATTATATCCAGGATTATCTTTCCAATCTTCATAACAACCCTATGAAACAGATGATATTATTTTCATCCTTTTATGGATGAGGAAACTAAGGCCTGGAATGATTAAATGTCTTACTCTGAATCACAGAAGCCATACATGGTAAAGCCAGGACTTTACCTGTGTAGTTTAAAGATTTTTTATTTATTTATTTGACAGAGATCACAAGTAGGCAGAGAGGCAGGCAGAGAGTGAGAGGGAAGCAGGCTCCCTGCTGAGTAGAGAGCCCGATGCGGGGCTTGATCCCAGTGGGATCATGACCTGAGCCAAAGGCAGAGGCCTTAACCCGCTGAGCCACCCAGGCACCCCAGCCTGTGTATTTTAATCCAGAAATCATATTGCTAAGCACTACATCCTCCTGTTCCTATGCTTTGTGGATGTAGAGAGAATGTCACAATGATGTTAGGAAAATTATCACAATGCTGAAATATTGGATCTGGGCTTGTAAGTGGAGCTTAAATCAACAAAAGATGGAACTAAAGTAACAGCTTTGGAACAGAGGAGATGAAGTAGCTGTGGCGGGGTCTAGTTCATGTTCAGTCTCTGGAGGAGGGGTAAGAGAGGACAGGACTAGCAGGAAAGGTGAGGGGTTTGCCCCAGAGGTTAGAAGACAAAGAGTGAGATCAGAAGAGGATGACATAACTAGACAGAGGAAGTTAAAAGGCGAGAGGAGTCCTTGACAGGAAGTGGTGAGGAAGCAGAAATATTGAGATTGATAGCGACCTATTTCTAGTTCCAATATATTGGGATGATGGGACTAAGGGTGTGTTGTGGGGAGGAAAAAAGCTGACATTATCAGGATCTCTGCACCCTTAAGAATTCAGCATTATTTTTATCAGAGACAAGCTAGGTTTTGGTTTAGAAGAGAACGTAGAAGAAGTGTTGCCAGAAAGGTTGACTGAGAATGTGTGTCTAATGGTTCAAAGAGCCCAGTGAAGGGTAACTAGGGGAGTCGAGGAGCTGTGGGGAGGTTGACTGAGCTGGAGGGAACACAAGTAGGAGAGGGCTAGTGGGCTGGAAGCAGGTGCTTTTCTATCAATGTAACCAAAACGAATGAGGTGGAGAATTATGGGAAGGAAAGAGGCTGTTTCCAGACTGAACTGCTTCCCAGGTTGTATTTACATATGTAGGCTCCTTCCTAATTCTGACTCCCAGGGCATCATGTCCCATGGGCTGAAGGGAACTGAGGTGGCCATGGCAACCTGACAGACCCACAACGATATTCCTATTCACAAACATTTGGAGGCTGCAGTTCTTTAAAAACAACAATCACATCAGCAATGGCAGCAGCAACAACTGTAGTAATTTGTAACTCTCCCCTCTGGAGAACCACCCAGCTGCGTATATTATTTTTTAATAATCAGTGACAAATTAACTAATTGCTACCATCCTTAAACCTGTTTTTCTCTGTAGCTTGTCATTATCTGCAGATGTCAAAACAAGTAAAATAAATGGACTAGATTTCGTTCAGATGTTTGTCGATAATAACTGTTCCCCTAAAAAAAAAAATCGTATAATGCTGACAAGCAAAAGCTCCTTCCTGGGTTGTTACTTTACGATGCCTTTTTTGTCTGTGAATTTCTGGATGATATTGTTAGACTCTGCCTTGCTCCTTTTCTGAATCATCAAATACAACGGTTCACCTAGAAAACTAGTTAAAATTCACTTTGGGAGCATAAGTAAAAATGCACATTGCCAGTCCCTACCTTAAAGATGTGGGTTCATGAGAGCTGGAGTAGGGCCCAGGAATCTGCATTTTAAATGATCCCTCCAGGTGATTCTGATGCAGGGGTGCTAGGTAAGGCTGTGAGAACAGCTCAAGTCTTTTTGGTGGGCTGGGGGCTGGAGCTTAAATAGGGAGGCATGCATCTCTGCTCTGAAAGTTGTTTCAGTCCTATTTTCTAACCCTCATTATATTCCTCTTCACCACAAATCTTTTGACTTTGAGATACAGTGTTATGAAAAACATTCAGGCACGGGAATAAGGTCTGGATTTGAATCCTTGGTGTGGTAGTTACTAAAGGTGAACTCTTGACAGAGGGAGGTAAATTCATTTGTCTCAGTTTTTCCATCTGTGAGATTTTTTTTTAGAATTCTAGAGATGATGTTCGGAGAGTGCCTTATTTAATATCTAGTACATTATAAGTGCTTACACAGTTACTGTTAGTATGACCTTGATTTCTACTTTACACTAATTTATTGCACCTACTTTTGGGGTTGCCTGATTATGTTAACTTATGGAAGATCACATGGGATTGTGCATACACTAGGATGATTTTTCTGTTCTTCTACTACTCCCTTTTCCCTCTCCCTTTGGCTCTGAAAAAACTCATTGGTGACTTGCTGAAGGTGAAGAAACAGTAGTGCTACTAGACTGACAGTAGAGCAAAGACCATGCATGCAGCGAGAGTCTCAGAAACTCTCATTTTATGCAGGTGCTAAGTAGGAAAAGCACAAGACAAGATAAAGGTATGGTGTCTGTCTACATTTGTGTTGTCTACTGGGGGCACTGAGCAAAGAAAGTAGACCCAGTTATCTGTTTCATAGCTGCCTTTCCTTCGTGAAGTTGACAAGTTGGGGTTGGATGGGGACAGACGTTAGAAAAGGATTTTCTTGTTAGCATCGCCCTGCTGTGTCCCCTCTGTATTCCACAGACACAGAGACTTGATGAAAATGTTGGAGTGAGGGCATGCTCTAAGTTCTGTATGTATGGCTATGCATTTCACAAAATCTGTTACCCATCCGCTCTTTTGGCGTGATAGGGTTTTCTAATTTCATAATTATCATTGGACAGGGATCCATGAATAGGAGTAGAGGTTTTAATTCTTTGCTTGTGTTGTAGGAGATCATCAAGAGGATGTAACCTCCAGCTGACCTGAGAACTACATCTGGGCAATCAGAGCCTCCTCAGTCCCTCCCCTGTCCTTGGAAGGCATATCCTGCCCACTGTTTCCCACAGCTGGAGCTGTTTTTCAAGGACCAGACCTTGAGAGGGCAATATGTTGTTCAGGCCACTGATGGTGTAGGTGACTAAACCTAGTGAAGGCCTCTCCATTAACTTTTTTTTTTTTTTTTAAGATTTTATTTGCTTATTTGACAGACAGAGATCACAAGTAGGCAGAGAGGCAGTCAGAGAGAGAGGAAGGGAAGCAGGCTCCCTGTGGAGTAGAGAGCCCAATGTGGGGCTCGATCCCAGGACCCTGGGATCATGACCTGAGCCGAAGGCAGAGGCTTTAACCTGCTGAGCCACCCAGGCGCCCCCTCTCCATTAACTTTTAAGATTTTGGCAGGTGAATGCAGAGATCTTTCTTCTTGCAGCCTCCTGGACCAGAGTCATAGGTAAGTTCCTGTGCTTATTCAAACAGCACTTACCAATCTGGAGGGTCTGCTTCTTTCTCTGGTCTCTCCTTGCCCTTAATGCACTGGGGCCAGTTTGTAAACCAACAAACAGCTTGGATCATAGATCCCAGAAAGAGAATTTCTTGGAAATTCTTAAGGTATTTCTTAATGCACAAGTGCTGAGGGGCTTTAATGTTTTCTCATAGATTGCCTACTGGCAGCTGTGGGCAAACCATTTTAATAGGTATGTTCCTATTTTGATTATTTATTCAGAATTTTTTTTGATATGTGTGTTTTTGTTTTTATGACATTGGCTTTTGAAGAGTCCAAGAAAGTTGTCTTGTGTAAAACAGTCCATGTTTGGGAGTTTTTGAAAGCATTTTAAAGGACAGTACATTGGGCCCTTTTATTTCCTGGGCTTTGGTGGGCAATCACTTATTAATATGTGGTAATTAACTCCAGGTGAGAGTGAATGTAAGGTGTGAGGCATTTGCCCAAAGCATGCTACTGGGGATTTGTCTCATGAATATTTATTTTGGGAAAATCAATATTAAATCCTTTTTTTGTTCTGATCCTCTAGGAAAGTTCAAACTTTGTCCAGCTTTAGACTTTAATATAGAAGTAGAATATCTTGTTTAGCATACCAACTTTGCTTGAACTGTATTTGTATATGATAACACTTAAGATAATACAACAGCAGTTAATTGATGAAGCAAACATAGTTATTTTTGTCTTAAGACTTCTCTTCTTGCCAAAGAAAATTAACAAAACAGAAAGATATTTAAAAGGGCTAGAGTTCCATTAGTTTAATTCTACATTTTGGGTCCTGACCAGGGGGAAAAAAGTGGACTGTGAAATGTTTGACTTCATGAACATACCTTCCTTTTGACTAATTAGTTCATCTACTAAGGATGACAGACTGTCTGGCATGAGTGCACTTTAGAAATATTACCTCTTGTTGTAAGCTATTTGGGATTGTACCCTCTTCCCATTTTACAAATATACTTTGGAATTATGAAAGAAATACCTATCAGAAAACTCAGGAACTCAAATGTAAGGATTTCTCTATTCACTTTCTGCTCTTTTTAAAAACATTATAAACTCCATAGTTAAAATGAGTCCTTGAAGCAAATTAATAGCTATTTAAGGTTTGATATTTAAAACCTGTTTCCCTATCTACTTAGCATAAAATTTACCCTAGTTTTATTCTAGACTGTGAAGAGAAAGAATTCAGAAAAAGCCTTTTTGTTTATTGGTATGGAGTTATTTATTTATTTGTTTGTATATTTATTTATTAAAATATTTTATTTATTTATTTATTTGTCAGAGAGAGAGAGAGAGAGAGAGAGAGAACACAAGCAGGCAGTGTAGCAGGTAGAGGCAGAGAGAGAAGCAGGCTTCCCACTGAGCAATGGACCTGATGCAGGACTTGATCCCAGGACCCTGCGACCAGGACCTGAGCCCAAGGTAGCAGCTTAACTGACTGAGCCACCCAGGTGTTCCAGTATGGAGTTTTTTAAATAAGCCAGTGATCTTAAGGGATAACTCACATGGGTAACCTTGAAAACTGAAAATTGTCATTCTTTTTCGGGTAGAAGTGTTTATAGCAAAGCCTTAAACTAAAAGAATGGTTATATAACAGTAAGAATAATCACCTTTCTATCATAGGACAAGTCAAATTTTTAAAATGGCAATAGGTTATAATATTCTATAGCTAGAATGGATATCACATATTATAAAAATAGAATAGCTAGCAAGATTGAGTGCTTTTCCAAGTATCAGGAAGGACTTTGCCTGTTTTATTTCATTTCATTCTCTCAGTCCTGCTTTATGTATTATTATTTCCCCCATTTTAATTAGGAATTAAAAAGACAGGTTAAAGAACTTGACCAAAGTCATATACCTCATTTATTTAACACTCTTATCTGGAAGTATGGGTTGATTAGGTATCTCTCAAGGTCATGTATAAGTAGCAATTTTTTAGAAATTATTTTTGGACATCAGATTTAAAAAACTAAAAATTTCTTGTTGTATAACCTTGTAGCATAAATTGTTGATTTTCAGACTTTTCATAATTTAATCTGCCTGCTGAGAAATTGTTTTTCTTATTGCAAAGGTTCATAATATGTGCAGATTTTAGAGTTTGGCTTGAGTGCCCTGTAAGGTGCCTATTGACTGAACCATAGAAAATGTTGTGTTATTAAAGAAAAATTTAACTGAGGTCTTATGTGAATAAGTCTCATGTTAGTTGCTGAGATAGAGGCTGATGCTTGTTGGTAGTTTTTAGTTCTCTGTATAGGTCATGTCTGTGTTCTGGCAGCCAGCAAGAAAAGAGATAAAGAGAGAATGTATGCACAGGACAGATAATTTGTCAAACAACTTCCTCTAAGCATAAAAAGGTAATTAATTAAAGTAAATTATATCAAGTGTCCCGCATGGAATACTAGAACTTCATTAAAGGTAATAATTCTTTGATTAGCTTCCCTTCTAAAGAGAATATCCTGTAGACAAAATGTAAGATGTTTCCTGGCCTTGGTTCATGTTGCTTTTGGAGTCTGTTGATGGGTATTAATCCATTCTCCTTAATGTAAAAATCCCATAGGCTTATAAGAGTTGTGAAGACTAGCACCCACGAATATGCTCCAGATTGAAGAAGCTTCCAAAATAACAATATCACAAGAGGATTTCTGGTAAGAGAATAACAATATTCACAGTTCATGAATAGCTTTCTCTGTTTCACCTTGGATGATTACTGCAAATCTATAATAACTGCATTGGTTATAAAGCAAAAGAAGATGCTTCTTTGACAGGTAAGGAACTTGGTAAGCAACTCTGACACTATGTGCGGAGACTGGGATTAAACCCCAAATCTGCCTAACCCTTCAGTTCCTTTCTCTGAATAATTATGCCATATTATGCCTTAAATAAAACACAAATGGTATATTGACCTGAATATTTATTCTTTTTAAAAAAATTTTTAAAGATTTTGTTTATTTATTTATTTGACAGAGAGAGAGAGAGAGAGATCACAAGTAGGCAGAGAGGCAGGCAGAGAGAGGAAGGGAAGCAGGCTTACCGCTGAGCAGAGAGCCTGATGCGGGACTGGATCCCAGGACTCTGAGATCATGACCTGAGCTGAAGGCAGAGGCTTAACCTACTGAGCCACCCAGGAGTCCCTGAATATTTATTCTTTTTAAACAATATTTTATTCTAATTTTCTAAGTCATAACAAATCTGTCATGTATGTAGAAGTTACAAATTCACGAGAAATTATAGGTGCAAGCAAATGGGAATTAAAGGTACATATTTTGCATTAGTAAGGATCTCAGCAAGACAGAGATGGCAACTCATAGTAGGTAATTTGAGAAGAATTTAATAATAAAAGGATTCTTATAAGTGGGTAGGCTACAGTGTCTATCCAGGCTGCTATAGACTGGGTGGTTTAGACAACAGAACTTTATTTTCTTACAGTTGTGGAGGCTGGGAGTCTAAGGTCAGGTTGCCAGCATGGTCGAATTGTGGTAAGGGCTCTCTTCCTGGCTTATACAGGGCTGCCTTCTTACTGGGTCCTTACATATGAATTGAGGGGAGTACAATTCAGTCCACAATAGTTAGGGAAGCCACAGGATAGTGCAGTACCTGGGACTAGAAACATCAGGGAGTTACGATTCTTAAGCCTGAGGAACTGGGGAAGGTTTGGCCACTATTCTAGGTGGAGAGAGAATGCATGTGACAGGAGTCACAAGAGTAGCTGGGGATTGCACCCAGCCAGCAGCATCTCCATCCAAAAAAGGAGTGAAGACTCATTTTCCTGCCTTTCCCTGGTTTCACCCTTACACTTCTCAGTGATAGAAACTAGCTGGAAGCCAGAGGGAATTGAAGCCCTGGTGAAGGGGCTTCAATTCAAATTCCCCAATTCCCCAATTCAAAGGGAAAGAAAAATAATTTTTCCTTCACCTTTTTGGGTTCTTAGCTGAGACTTGTATAATAAAAGATTAATAGGAGGAAAACAAACAAGTTTATTAACACATATATCTCATGTATGCATGAGAAATACTCCCTGAAGGGGCATAGAATTCAGACTTAAACACTATCGTCACTAGGGAAGGGGAGGTAGGGGATGTGGACCTCTTAGAGGAGAGTAAAATGATTTTTGGGGAAGATGAATGGGCTCTTTGAAGAACAGAGGGGAGGTATGATAATCTGTGACAAAGTTGTTCTAGTCTCCTCTCTTATGACAAGAGTCAGTCTTTTTTTTTTTTTTAAAGATTTGTATTTATTTATTTGACAGACAGAGATCACAAGTAGGCAGAGAGGCAGGCAGAGAGAGAGGAGGAAGCAGGGTCCCCGCTGAGCAGAGAGCCCGATGAGCCTCGATCCCAGGACTCTGGGATCATTGACCTGAGCCGAAGGCAGAGGCTTTAACCTACTGAGCCACCCAGGCGCCCCAAGAGTCATTCTTTCAGTGTGAGTTTGAAGGCAGGAAGGAACCTATGTCCCAGCTCAAGGCAGTCAGGCAGGAACATTACCTTCTTACTTGCAAAATGGGCAGGGTTTTTGTTCTTTTTAGACCTTCAACTGATTGGATGAGACCCCCTTACACTGCTTTTACTCTATCTAAGGATTCAAATTCTAATCTTACCAGAAACATTGTAACAGAAATACACAGAATAATCTTTGACCAAATGTCTGGGCACTCTGTGGCCCAGTCACTTTGACACATAACATTACTGTCTTCCCAGTCTACTTTCTGCCTATGGCTAGTCAGAGGCGGTTTCCTGTTTGAGAATCTGTTTTTTTTCTAGGGAACTGAAACTAGCAGGATGTTTACCGGAAGTTACCACCCTGCGTAATTCATGAGGGTGAGGTCTTCACCTAGCACAGATCTGTTTAAATAGCTTACCCCTAAGGAAGACCCCCTTCTTTGCATCCTTCTCTTATTTATCCAGACCCCTATCTCTCTTTCCTTTCCCTTAGCAGCCCTTGAACTATCACTTCTTGATCACTAACTTCTGACCCTGTGTGCCTTGATTAGGGACCAATTTCTTACCAAGAATCCATTAACTCAATTACATGCTCATCCTAAACATTTGTATTTAAAGCTTGGCCTTCATTATCTTACCCAAAGACACTGCTATCCCAACATTTTTCTATTCAAGTCACAGTTCTTCCCATACCCCCACAACGATGGACTTGTCCCAGGTCCTCCTTGCCTGAACTGGTATTTCAACACCAAAAAAGAGGTCAATCTTTCCTGCTTCATAAAACTCCTGAAGAGGAGATTTATGAAAATTGAGTTCCTTTTGGAGGATCTGTCTTTAGGCAGATAAGTGGAGTTTAGAGAACACCTGTCCCTGAATTTGCTATTTTTCAAGTGACTAAAGCTCCAACTAATCAATATATACCAAAGTGGCATTTTTCTCTATCTTTCACTTATCAATCTCTCAAAGCACAGAGCAGGATGGAAAAGAAAGAGTGGACCTTGAAGAGCAAAGGGAAGACATGAAATGCACCTACTGTTTACTTTGTCTTTTAACTAACCACATTACCTAAAATGGGCCTTTTCGGGACATCTGGGTGGCACAGTAGGTTAAGTGTCTGCTTTCAGCTCAGGTCATGATCCAAGGGTCCTAGGATGGATTCCCACATCAGGCTCCTTGCTCAGCAGGGAGCCTGCTTCTTCCTCTATCTGCCACTGCCTCTGCTTGCACTCTCTTTCTCTTGTTCTCTCTCTGGCAAATAAATAAATAAAATCTTTAAAAAATAATAGGCTTTCTTGGGGCATGAGGGTGGCTCAGTCAGTTGAGGGCTGTTTCTTGATTTCGGCTCAGGTCATGATCTTAGGGTCCTGGGATGGATTGCCACAATGGGCTCTGTGCTCATTGGGGAGTTTGCTTGAGGATTCTCCCCCTCTCCTTCAGCCACTCTCCCTGCTTACACACTCTGTCTCTAACATAAATAATCTTAAAAAAGTAAAATGGACCTTCTTATTCATCTCTCTCCTCTCACATCTTTGTGTTTTTTTTTTTTTTAATAATTTTTTCCCTCTTGATGACTTTTGTTTTTCTCCAAATTTCTATTTAAATTCTAGTGAGTTAACATATACTATAATATTGGTTCCAGGAGTAGAATTCTGTGATTCATCACTTACATATTCTACCCAGTGTTTATCCTACCAAATGTCCTCCTCAATACCTATCACCTATTTTAACCCATCTCCCACCTACCTTCCTCCATTAACCCTCAGTTTGTTCTCCATTGTTGAGTCTCTTATGATTTTTTTCCCTCTCTTTTTTTCCCTCTCCCCATATGTTCATCTGTTTTCTTCCCTAACTTCTACATATGAGTGAAATCATATGGTATTTGTCCTTCTCTGACTAACTTATTTCACTTAGCATAATATACTCTTGCTCCATCTACGTTGCTGCAAATGGCAAGATTTCATTCTTTTTGATGGCTGAGTAATATTCCTCTGTGTGTGTGTGTGTGTGTGTGTGTGTGTGTGTACCACTTTTTCTTTATCCATTCATCAGTTGATGGACACTTCAGCTCTTTCCATAGTTTGGCTATTGTTGATAACACTACTATAAATATTGGGTTGTGTGTATCCCTTTGAATCTGTAATTTTGTATTCTTTGGATAAATACCTAATAATGCAATTGTTGGATCATATGGTAGTTCTGTTTTTTAACTTTTCTAAGGATGGGGACTTTTGTCATTTAAAATTATACTTACCTTCCTCATTATGACTGAATGCATCACCTGGTTTGTTTCAGCCAATAAGTTGTAAGAGATGTGAGATACACTTCTAGGCAGAAATGGTTAATCACTGGTATAATGTAGTTTAGACCTAATTTTTTTTCCATTGTCAGAATGACCAGCAATCTTTGAAATAGTTGCTGCTCTGTCACTTGGTACCAGGAATGAAAAGACCTGAAATGTCCTCTATGTGTTATGAGGGAGAAATAGACTTTGTTTTTATAAATCAGTGATATTTTAGGATTGTTTGCTAGCAGAATATAACATAGCCCTCTTCTGACAAATCCTTAATTGTGGAAAGAAGGAATAAACTTGCCTCCTTTAATTTGAGCTGATTTGTAGAGTCTGTGATTATCCAAGTAGCTAATTTACATAGTTTTGAAACTTTAGCTTGTCAATATGTCCTTGTTATGACCTTGAAATTCACAAGTTTAATATTCTATCTCCCGGTAGAAGGATTTCTAAATATAACTCTCATTAACGCCAACGCTCCTTTGCATATTGGAATGACATTCTAGCCCTTGAAATTGTAAGTTTGAGTGAGAACGACACATGAAAGACAGATCAGAATCAGGCAGGCTGTCTCTCCTGGGAGGACAGGAACTAATTTGAGTTTTGAATTTATTCTTTTGATGTTCTAATATTCCCAACAATAGTAAGTCATTTTAAAATGGAGAATTAGAGCTGTCTATGCCTGTTCTATTCTCTCATGTCTAGTCCACTCTTGTTATTCAAATGTGACTCTCGTTCATTACTTATATTTCTTGACAAATAGGTCTGTAGACATGTACATGCTTTGTCCTGAATGTTAAACAGGAAAAAGAAAATGTTCCCAGCACAGCAAATTTACAAAAAGTGTAAAAAATTTGAAGTTGAGGGGCTCAGTCAGTTAGGTGTCTGCGTTTGGCTCAGGTCATGATCTCAGGGTCTTGGGATTGAGTCCCACATCGGGCTCCTTGCTCATCAGGGAGCCTGCTTCTCCCTCTCCCTCTGCCATTCTCCATTTGTGCATGCACTCTCTCTATCTCCTGTCAAATAAATAAAGTCTTTAAAAAAAAATTGGAAGTTGAGTGTATTTAAGCCAAGACCATTCTTTAATTGCTTATTTTGCTTTATCTTGGTTTGTGTAAAAATACTCTCTAATTTATAGGCTTAAAGTTAAACCAAACTGAGCACCTGGGTGGCTCAGTGGGTTAAAGCCTCTGCCTTTGGCTCAGGTCATGATCCCAGGGTCCTGGGATTGAGCCCAGCATCAGGCTCTCTGCTCAGCAGGGAGCCTGCTTTCTCCTCTCTCTCTGCCTGTCTCTCTGCATACTTATGATCTCTGTCTGATAAATAAATAAATCTTTGAAAAAAAAAAGTGTCACAGCCAGCGCGACAAATTGACCAGGAAAACGTGAGGGCTAAGAGGATGTTGAAAAGAAATTAAGAGACAAAGAGATGGGGGCAGGAGGGACACTGAGGATGATGTCCAACAGTGCCAAATTTATTCCACATCTTATAATCATTTATAAGGCAGACCACAATAGGAGGAGTAATACATCAGTACCTAGTCAGATGATCACAAGTTTCTATAACAAGTTTGCATTAACTACAAGCAAACCTCGTGAGGTCAGGTAGTTTCGGCTAAAGCCATTAGCAAGACAATCAGCCAGGGAGTGGGTTATGGGTGGTACAGAACAACAAGGACCAACTAAGAATTCATGACCCTGACCACATTGTTCCCTTCTGTAGGGGGAGTGTGTGGGAAGTCACGTAGGCGAGGGCACCACACATAGCACAGACCCTTTTCTCAGTGTACTCCACTTTCCCGTCCTTAACCTTGTCAAGGTGTCCGGACTTTGAAGGAGACACAAGTCAGGGCCTGGTTTGATCCTCGACTCCAACCATGCCGTGGCCTCCGACAGAAAAGTTAAACCAAACTAATAAAAATATTAACCAATCACAACTGTTAACCAGTGTTTTTTGGAGAAGAGATATTTTGGGGATATGGTAAAGGTAAAAAATTCATCTGCCCATTTCAGTGAAAATCTTATAAGCCCACTGCTATCCCAGAATAGGGAAAAATGGGGTCAGACATGAATGTGGACTGATAATTTCTCTATTTTGTCCAATGTATCTAAGGACCATCTGTTAATACTAAGCTCAAGAATCGTATGTGCAAGTGGACAGAGATTTCAGAATAGGCTCTAGGATACATGAAATCTTAAAGGACTTCTCTAAGTGAAGTTATTACTGAAAATAATGACTATATGCTTCCAAAAAAAAACCAACTTAGGGTCTTGGAGGGGAGAGGGGTGGGAGTTTGGGTGAGCCTGGTGGTGGGTATTATGGAGGACACGTATTGCATGGAGCACTGGGTATGGTGCATAAACAATGAATTCTGGAACACTGAAAAGAAATAAAATAAAGTTAAATAAAAAAAGAAATAATTGGAGTCATACAAATTGCTGGGAATACATTATTTAAATGAAATTGAGATGAAGCATTAATTGTGTAGGGAGAAACCTGGGTGCTGTGTAAAAGCTGGGTTCATAGTCTGATAAAGAGAAAGATCTCATATTTGTTATGTTTGGTGGAGTTAGGGGAAAAGGTTTTTGGAAGTTGTTGTTCCTGAGGAGTTCTTATATAGGAAACCAAGTCTAGTGGATTCTTGCAAATTAACTTCCATTATATTCAAACCTGACTGATTAGACTTTATAATATTCTTAACCCTACTTCACAGAAATTCACACCAGCTGTTCACTCTTCTACCTCAGTCCCAGCCACACTTATAGAGTGCTCTGTTAGGCAAATGGAGCTAGTTATTAGATTAACAGAGATGATTTTTTCTGAGTCTAGGAATTATAGCTGGGTTGGATATGAAGGGACTCTGTTAATTCCCAGGTAGCTCTGGATTGGAAGTGAGAAGATAGGTGGGAGAGTTCATACAACCTTTTCTTATTGAATGTCCTCAATCAAATCCTCACTTTGGGGAAGTATAAATGCTGGGCAAAGAAATATAATTTAGGCTTTTAAGCTTGAATTTATCATATCTTTTAAGACCAAACCACTGTTATTGCTAAAATATGCTGAATATTCTGTAGCTGGAAGAACAAGGTCAGGATGAATATTCTATTACAAGTAATTTCATCTGTTTTATAATATTGTGAATATTTGTGATTAGCTTCTGTTATTCTAGGTTAATAGGAAGGCGTTTCTCTTGGTGACCCTGAAACACCTGATTGGTTGGACTTGTACATGTCTTTATCAATATGTATTATATCTATGTAATGGAGAACTCTAAATTATTTTCCGTCTCCTTTTTAGAAGATGAAAAACACACAAACCTACTTGATATGCACAGGACAGACTGATTTTGACCATCTACATTTATAATATAACATTATTATTCCTTTTTTAAAAGATTTATTTATTTATTTGAGAGAGCGTGCAGGGAGAGAGAGGTGGAGGGAGGGAGAGAGAGTCCTAAGCAGACTCTGCTGAGCACAGAGCCCAATGTGGGGCTCAATCTCATGACCCTGAGATCATGACCTGAGCCAAAACCAAGAGTCAGATGCTTAACTGTGCCATTCAGGGACCCCTATAGCCTAATATTATTTCAGATCAAAGTCTTCTTGAAGCCTCATAAGATGCTGAGACACCAAGAAAGTTTCGTGTGTGTGTGTGTGTGTGTGTGTATTTAACTATATAGCTATAGATAGATACAGTGTGTGTATGTGTGTGTGTATTCAGAACTTGTTGAATTAAAGGATCTTTTGCCTTAATATTTAGTTAACCAGGCAATTAAATTAACCACAGTTCTCAATACTTGAGCTTTCTGCATAATGTGAAATGTTTAGATTAGCTGATAAAGTAGCTAATTAAAGTACAAAATGAAATTCAAGACCACAGCACAAAAAGTATTTATCTAACCAGTTGTCATTAAAATTGTGTCTAAAAATAGTTGTATAAATATACTTTTGTGACCAATTTTAATTTTTGTCTAATAAGGCAGCTAATGTAGGCACACATTAATTTAATGTATTGAAGACAGTCTTGAAATACTGAATTTTGAATCTCTCAGTGTGTTAGTGTTGTGGACTGATTATGTCCCCCAAATTCATACATCAAAGTTCTAAGCCCCAGTGTGTTGGTATTTGGAGGTGGGTCTTTTGGGAGGTAATTAGGTTTAGATGAGGTCATGAAGGTGGGTGCCCCTATGGTGGGATTGGTGTCCATATAAGAAGAGGAGGAGAGACCAAAGCTCTCTCAGTGCCATATGAGGACACAGCAAGAAGATGGCTATCTGTAAACCAGGAAAAAGGTTCTTATTAGGAACGGAATAGGTCGGCACCTTTGATCTTGGACTTCTCAGGCTCCAGAACAGTGAGAGATAAATTTTTGTTGTTTAAGCCACTCAGTCCATGGTATTTTGTTATGGCTCTTGAGCAGACCTATGCAGTTATCTCGTTACTCTGGTGTTAGTGACCCAAATATTAGGATTCTATGGTGATTTTTTTGGAATGTAAAAGCAGGTGTTATTTCATTTCTGAAGCTCTTTGAAAATTTGGTGGTCCTATGATAATGAGTTTCATGGCACATACTTTGTCAAAGCTTACTTTGGAGGGGTAGTTGGAATGTGTGATGGTTTCTTGTGACTTTGTTAGGTACCACGTAGAGAATGTAGGAGATGGTTCTCGGTGAGTTGTAACTGCAAAAGAATTTAGAATAAAACTGCTTTTAGTTGGGGAAATGAAACTGTCTTATACATTTGGTTTTTGAGCAGTCCTTTGCTTTTGGATAGGATTGTCTCATATTAATTCTAAAAGAGAAGAGCTTCCGTATGAGAAGACTTGAGTTAAATGGAGGCAGAAAGAAGTTGTGATCCAGGAATACTTATTTCACATGATGATTATTTGGATAAAATTCAGACAGACAATTTTTTGTCTGCACATTAAAAACCATGACTTCGAAAGGACTATTACTGGATTGAATAGACCAATCTCCCATATGGGTCCAGTGAGAATGAAGTAGAAGCATTGAGCTCATGTTGACAAAAAGAGAAATTAGCACTTGGGAAATAGTTTTGTTTCATCTGAAAATGAGTATCAGTTAGATTCTTTGTTTCCACTTTCTCCCTGATGGACTGATATGTCCATCAATCAACCTGAGGTAAAAGAACTTGCATCTGTAATAACCGCATAACTACTTGACAACTATTGAATATAGGCGATCTATTCTTTCAGATTCTTTGGGTAAAAGATGCTAAAAATTCCTACCTTTCAGAAAAAGATGCCAAAAATGTTTGCTTATTATCATCTTCCCATCCCCTCAAGAAGATGATGCAGCAGTGGAACTTTTTCTTTTTTATGTAGCTTATGAATCTCTAGGAATAGATACAAAATTATATATTTTTCTCTTTTCACTCCATATTGCTTTGTGGTAGTTCTATGGTGTGCTATCTATATTCCCCACCTGTCCGCTTCTTTCTTTCCAGCATCTTCTACCATTATCATCAAGGCACACAATTTAACTGATATTTTAGAAGTTGAGTTAAGGTTTCTAGTACACGTGTTTAATTTGAAACAGTCTACCTTAGTGATATCTCAAAGTGGAGTGCCTAGCTTACATGCAGCAAAGGAGAATCTTTTTTGCCCGATTATGACCCATCTTCAGGAAAGAGCCCATCTGCAAAGAGTGGCCAATGTAGGGCGTAAGAGCTTGTCCTCTTGCTTCTGATTGGGACATAAAGTTTCAGAATTCTGTGTGGGATTAGCTGAGACCTCTGGTAGAACTATATCACAGTTTTATCTTGAAAGACTTCTCTAATAAACTACTTGAATATCTAATCTATCTTGAATATATATATATATCTTATATATCTTGAATATCTATCTTAGAGTCTGTTTCCTGGGTAACCTGACCTAACACGGTTAGAACGAGCAAAGTAAAGGAGAAGTAGACTCTACAATGTGATTTTGGAGTTGATTACTTTCTGGTCAGCTGGCAATGAGGACCCCAATCCTGATGGCCGGTGGAGTGTAGATAGCCTGTGGTATAATGTGTCAGCGAAATTATTCAAATGTCCAATAGTGATGAACCAAGATCAGATGCTGGTAGAAGGAAATGTGCCAGAAGATTCAATAGCCAGGTATTTGAAAGGTTTAGGGGAAGTAGTACTCATAAGATCTGTGAATCTGGTTATCCTTGAGTGCCATGGATGCATTGCAGAAAGATAATGAAAGGCTGTTGGTGACTGATCACTGATTTAAGTGTAAAAGTCTAAGGACCTCAATAGTAAGATATAAAGAAATTCTTATCTCTCAAAGCCAGAAAATGGGAACACTGGCTAACAGTTTCAGAATCAGGTTCCATAAGTTGTAGAGTTGTAGAGAATTTGAATTCTCAAAGCCATCAATTCTGCTATTCAAGGCAAAGATCCTGGTTGGGAGGGAGTGGAATGCTGAAATTTGGGATGGGGATATTTAAGTTAAAATACCCAAGAAACTTAGAACTTAGTATTTTCCTGAATCCCCTGAGCCTGCAGAATAGCCCATTCTATCCAATTAAAAGTTAGTACTGTCCCTTTTGCTTGAAGATGATGCCAAAATTCATATACTCAAACAGCTCTCTTTTGATTATTACCAAAGTATATCTTTTTTCTATCTATTTAATTTTAATCTACTTGTGTTTATATATTTAAAGCTCATTTCTCATAGGCAGCATATAGTTAGATCTTAATTTTTTCCCCTTCCAATCTCTGTTTTATTAGCATGTTTAGACCATTTGAATTTAATGTGATTATTGATATGGTTAAGTCTATCTGTCCTCTTGATATTCATCTACTATATGCTCATATGTTCTTTGATTATTTTCTTCTTTTTATGTTTTCATTTGGATTAATTGTAGCTTTTTTTGGGCTCCATTTTATCTTTTCTATTGGCTTATAGCTTTAAGTTTTTGTTATTTTAGTGGCTGATTTAGGGTTTAGAGTACACATGTTTAACTTATCACAGTCTGTATTCAAGTGTAGTATACTACTTCATCTATAGTGTACTCCTTTTGTTTTTCTCCTTCCAACTTTATGGTATTGTTTCACATTTTTACATGTTTTATAAATCCTGGAGTACACTGATAACTCTTTTGGTTTGGTCACTTGTTTTAGTAATATTTAAATAATAAAACAATCACAAATATTTACCCATGTAGTTACAATTCCTGTTGTTCTTAATTTCTTTGTATAGATCCATGCTTCCAC
Source organism: Enhydra lutris kenyoni (assembly GCF_002288905.1). Lineage (NCBI taxonomy): Eukaryota > Metazoa > Chordata > Mammalia > Carnivora > Mustelidae > Enhydra > Enhydra lutris. The sequence continues at coordinate 25,475,131 of NW_019154089.1, forward strand.
ATGGTATCATTCTACGACTGCTTCAAGGACTTCCTCCTTTACCACTTTTTGTAGTGCAGGTCTTCTGTTGATGAATTCTTTCAGTTGTTATATGTTTGAAAGAGACTTTATTTTGTCTTCAGTTTTGAGAGAATTTGTGACTGGGTATATGAGTTTAGGTTGACAGTTTATTTCTTTCCACACTTTAAATATGGGCTCTCAGCTGGATCTCTTTAACTTACTGCATCACTGTCATTTTTTCCTAATGTCTAGTGTTTTTTTTTTTTTTAAAGATTTTATTTATTTATTTGACAGACGGAGATCACAAGTAGGCAGAGAGGCAGGCAGAGAGAGAGGAGGAAGCAGGCTCCCTGCTGAGCAGAGAGCCCGATGCGGGGCTCGATCCCAGGACCCTGGGATCATGACCTGAGCCGAAGGCAGAGGCTTTAACCCACTGAGCCACCCAGGCGCCCCTAATGTCTAGTGTTTTGAAACTGTGGTTTCATGTATTTTATTTTTTTTGTTATTGCTTCAGGTGGGAGTATAAATTCAGTCTCTAACTTAATCTTGTCTGAAAGCTTTTATATAGTAATATTTGCCAGAAAGCATTCATACAGAAGTGACACTAAGCAATTAAATGGACAAAAATGATTTGGCCAGGAGATGTCAACCAGCTTCTGTCATCATTATCTCAAATTTAGGAGTAGCCATAGTGGCAAGGATGGAGGCTATCATGAGCCCCAGCTTGGGCTTTAACTCACATAGCTTAGTCTTGCTCTGTTGCTGCCCAATGTCTAAACATCCAGCAAGAGAGATAATGCTGAGCCCTGGATATGGCACAGTTCCTTGAGGAGACAAAGTATCCATTTGGTAATCATTACTTTAAGTTGATTGAACCTCTTCCACCTTGGAATGAGAAGAGACTAATGCTGACTGGAACTGGAATATATTTTGGGTATGTTTTTGACTTTCCTGCCTATAGGGCTTTAGCTAGCTCTACCATCCAAGAGGTTGGTAGTGTTTGATCCATGGATATAAGATTCCATATAACATTGCATCAGATCTAGGGGCCCACTTGATAATGAATGATGTGCACATGAGCACATGATAATGTTACTCATTGTTTTATCCTATACAATACCACTGAGAAAACGTGACCTGCTAGAATAATGAAGTGATAAATGAATGCTTTTTAAGGGCATAACACACCATATACATTAATCATAATCATGATATGATGATGTGTCCCCAGTGAGTAGACTATATAGGTCTGAAAAGCAAGGAGTGCTTCCTTGTAGGGGTTATAGTAGGAGTTGACCTGCTTCCTATCACTCCCATTGACTCTCTTATGGATTTTGTCATGCGTATTTCTACAAATCTGGGCTCTGCTTGTCTAGAGATTATGCTTCTCAGAGAGAGAATCCTTCCACCAGGAGACACATCAAGAGTCCCATTAAATTACATTTGATGATTTGGTACACACAGATTATGTTTGGCAGATGGGAATGCTTTAAATTCTTTCTGTAATTTGCAGTGACAGAAGGAAAAAAGTCACCTAGTTCATAATAAATGCAAATAAAAACCATTTTACCATTTTGCCCCCCCCCCCAAAAATACTAATCTATGGCCAAGTGTCCAATCACTTTGGTATCCTTGTGCCAAGAACCTAGAAAACAGGGAAAGGAGGCAATATTCTGGCATAATTGACCATTATCATCAGGAGATGGTAAGATTGCTGTTATACAATAGCACACCCAGATGATCCACTGGGTGTCTTTTGGTATACCCATGCCTGATTTTGAACACACACAGACAAATGCAATAACTAGTCTGAGAAGTGTATGCCTGACAGGGGCTTCCATCTTGAGGCTTAGACTGACAGAGTTGCTTGTTGAAAGGAAGAAGAATCTAGAACTGGTAGTGGAGGAAAGAGATGATAAATATCTTTTGAGGCCTTGAGAAGAGTTACAGTGGTAGAGAGGCTGTAGTTTATCCCACTAACTTTCCACTTGCAAGTTTTCCCAGGAAAAGAGACCAACCAGAATCCTGGAAGAAATATTTCCAAATGAAGTGAACGAATTTACTACCAGTGGGTCTAGGTAGCAGAAGGGGCAAACCTACAAATGTTCTGGTGTGCTGTCTAGATCATGTATATCAGTCAGTATTGGGGCCCTCATCCCCAGCTTTTGGTAGGGTAATCTGTGGAAAGTGTATAGCTGAGGCTCTCCCAGAAGCTGCCCTCAGTGGGAGGCCATTTTGCCCAAGGTTATGTTCCCTCCCCAGTAGCAACTTACATACAATTACCGGACAATGGGGAAAAAGCGTGATCCCCCAGTCTCAATTCAGGATAACTCTGAAGATCATACTAGTTGCAGAGTTTCCTCTGGGTTTGGATGAGATCAACTTTTTCAGAGTTTAACTTTCTCCACTGCTCAATATTGCTTCCTTTATCCACTTGTGGATGTTGATGAATGCATATCCCAATGAACCTCATGCATGCAATCTTCATTTCAGTGTCTGTTTTCCAGGGAACTTGATCTACATAGCAGTTTTCCTTGTTCTTAGGTAGCTTTATGCTATAAAACCAACTCTCAGTCTTCAGTTAATGTAATTAAACTTAGGGTTTAGTATAAGACCTATATGGAACTGTCATGAGTGACTATTGTTTCTGCCATTCAGAATCTGTTAAGTTTCTTCTGGCAACTGTATACTGATTTTCCTGTGGGGATACATTTTGTTTTCCTGCTCATTTTGTATGCTTTGCATGACATTGATTCACATCTAGCTTAAGGGATTGACTTGAGATTTATACCTAACCTTTCAAAGTATCACTTTTCTCTGGCCAAAGTTCAGGAATAAGTATGTCACTCAATAAGAACAAGTGAGGCAAAACAAAACAAATAAGAGCTGCTCAGGAAAAGGTAAATGCATTTTTCCTACTGTACTTGAACCTGGAAGCTTATAGTCTGGAACTACTGGTCATTATTTTGCTCCCTGAGATTGAAGCCAACATTTAGGGGAGCAGAACCAGTAGAGGAAGAGGGTCTGGATCCTTATCTCATTAGTTGAACCCCTGGATCAAGACATACCTGAAGCAAACATATTCTTGGAATTTATGTTATGTGATTCCAATGTTTTTCTTTTTAGAATAAACTCTTTTGTGTTGAATATACTGAAAGGCTCGTGGTTGATGTAGTATCTTCCTGAATTAAGTTGTGGAAATGGAAAATTAAATTACTAAAAGCTTTTTATATGGAGAGAACAATTTGCATGAAGGAAACAGATCTGAAAAGAATAAGGTGCCATTTTGAGCATTTATCAAATGCTCACAGTTCTAAGTTGCTAGGATTTCTAAGGAAAATTTAGGCTGATATTTTCCTCTTTTCTTATAGTATGTTCTATTGTTGTTACCATGATAATTACTGTAATCATATCAGCATGGTATAAAAAGGTCCTGCTGTTAATTATGGAGAAAACAAGAACACTTTGTTATATTTTCTCTAATTATTAAATTTTGTATTGAATATCCAACATCTTCCTCTGGATGAAGAAAAATGCCCCATTTTTTGCAATGTCATCTGGCTAGGGGCAGCCTATTATAACCTCTCTAAACCTCCATTTTCTAATCTGTGAAATGGAAAATTCCTCCCATCTAACAACAAATTGTAATGATGAAATAAAATGATGTACATGTAGGTGCTTTGTAAAGTATAAATGACTCAATAATTGCCCATGGCTTTTTCTGATGAGAACTATTCAGCAAGAAATAAATAAATGATGTAAACCTGAATCTTTTAATTTCTTCATAGTAAGCTAAAATATAACATGGTATTGACATGGATATTGAATTTTCTGTTTCTTAAGTAAAATAATGTATTAAAGGGTTATTAAGGCCTCCATGGGATCTTCAGTGTTTTTTAAAAACTGGACTTATTTGTAGTCAAATGGATGATTCTCTAGTCCTAGAGATTAATAACTTGGATTCTAGGAGAAACATCATCCAGACTTCCCTTCTGGAGCTTCTCTTCACTGTTCTTATAGCCTCTTGATGCTTCAGTTACTGTATTTATCTCAGGATATTGAAGCAACTAATATGTCAGCTTCTATTAAACTGAGAACTCCTTGAGGCCAGGGCTTATATCTATTTTAAGAATCTCTCAATGTCAAGCAACTCACAGTGATTGCCACATTGCTAGTACTAAATGAATGTTTGTTGAACTTAAATTGAGACTATTTGTTGCTTGATTCTTATATTTCTTCTAACAAATTTATTGTTCTTTCCTCTATCTATCTATCTATCTATCATCTATCTATCTATTTTTAATTAACATATAATGTATTATTTGTTTCAGGGGTACAGGTCTGTGATTCATCAGTCTTATACAATTCACAGCACTCACCATAGCACATACCCTCCCCAGTGTCCATCACCCAGCCACTCCATCCCTCCCACCTCCCTCCCCTCCAGCAACCCTCAGTTTGTTTCCTGAGATTAAGAGTCTCTTATGGTTTGTCTCCCTTTCTGGTTTCCTCTTGTTTCATTTTTCCCTCCCTTCCCCTATGATCCTCTGTCTTGTTTCTCAAATTCCTCATATCAGAGAGATCATATGATAATTGTCTTTCTCTGATTTATTTCACTTAGGATAATACCCTCTAGTTCCATCCCCATTGTTGCAAATGCCAAGATTTTGTCTTTTTGATGGCTGCATAGTATTAATATATCTACCTATATCTATACCTATCTATATCTATATCTATCTATCTCACATCTTTTTTTTTTTTTTTTTAATTTGACAGACAGAGATCACAAGTAGGCAGAGAGGCAGGCAGAGAGAGAGAGGAGGAAGCAGGCTCCCTGCTGAGCAGAGAGCCTGATGCAGGACTCGATCCCATGACCCTGGGATCATGACCTGAGCTGAAGGCAGAGGCTTTAACCCACTGAGCCACCCAGGCGCTCCTGTATCTCACATCTTTATCCATTCATTTGTTGATGGGCATCTAGGCTCTTTGCATACTTTGGCTATTGTGGACAATAAGAGCCTCCATTTTTTATTGCACCTCATTAGTAACTTTTTAGATTTCAACTTGATTAGGTTTTACTTCTTTTATTTCTCCAGAAAAGGATTTTATTTCTCCAGAAAGGGATTCTCTAGTATCTTATATGTTTTTTTCAAGCACAGTTATCATCTTTATAATCATCATTCTGAACTCTAGTTCTGACATCTTACTAATGTTTGTATTGATTAGGTCCCTAGCAGTTGGTACTGCCTCTTGTTCTTTTTTTGGGGGTGAGTTTTTCCAACTTATCATTTTGTCCAGGGAAGAATAGATGAATGAGAGAACAGAATGCTAAAAGGATAACAACAACCCCAGAAAAATACACACTAATCCAATCAGAAGAGACCCAAAACCAGGGGGGAAGAAAGGAAAAAAAAAAATGATTAGGCTGGTGAATAGAACAGAGTAACACACTTGATTTTGGGTATATTTTGTTCTGTTAGAAGAAACTTCCTCCCAATATTTTAAGGAAAGAAAGAAATTTTATATCCCTTCATCATGTTTACCATACACACACACACACACACAATGAAGGGTTGTGATATGACTGTAAAGATGAAAATTTAAAAAATTAAAAAAAGATATTTAAAAAGGAATTGATAAGAAGTTGGTTAAAAGAAGAGAGAGAGAGAGAGAGAGAGAGAGAGAGAATGCAATCAGGCTAGAGACTAGAACAAAGCCATACACTAGATTTAGAGTATATTTTGGTCTGTTAGAAGAAACTGTATCCCAAATTTTAAAGAAAGAAAAAATTATATGTATACAAAAAATAAGGTTAAATACAGTGAAGGGATAGAATATAAGTATAAAAGTGAAAATTAACAAAGATCTTAAAAAAGTTATTGATGAGATAAGTAGGAAAGAAAGGAAAATAGGAAAGAAAAATAGAAAAAGAAAGAATAACAAAAATTTAAAAAATTAACTTTGAAAGACTAAAGAATCATGGGAAATAAAAGCCATGAATTCTATGTGCTGTATGCCCCTAGTACTGGTGTTCAGCAGTTCTCATTGATCAGTAAACTTGGTCTTGGCTGGATGTTCTTGTTGATCTTCTGGGGGAAGGGCCTGTTCCAGTGATTCTCAAATGTCTTTGCCTGAGGTGGAATTGCACTGCTCTTGCCAGGGGCCAGGCTAAGAATCTGCTTAGGTTTGTTTTCAGTAGCTTTTGTTCCTCGAAAGCTTTCTGTACAGCTTTGGAGGGAGAGAATGAAAATGGTGGCCTCCCAATCTCTGGCCAGAGGAGCCAAGAGCTCAGGGTCTCCACTCCTTTGTGCACCCTCAGAGAAAAGAAATCAATCACCCCCATCTCCCACCACACTCCAAGCTCATCTGGCCTGTGACCAAGCATTTTTGTCTCTGGCGCATGGCTCCATCTGGAGTCTCTAAACCCAGCAGATTCCTGTAATGTGCTCCTGTACCACTCCCCACCCTGTGTAAGAAGGTGAGTCTCCCCATATCTGCCACTCTTGGGGTCCCTGCTTAAAGAGTAATGGCCTGACTGTGCCTCAGATCATGGTTTAAGGTAACCCTGAGCTGAGAGCTCCCTCCTTGGCAACCAGCCTCCCTGCTCAGACATCTGGGAGGTCTGCCATACTCAGGCACCCCTGGGTCTTTCTGTCACACCAAGGGTCCTGAGACCACACTGTCCCAGCAAGGGATCCCCCCAACTTAGCCTCTGGAGCAATGTCCCTCAGTGGAGCAGACTTTTAAAAGTTCTGATTTTGTGCTCCATTGCTCTCTCACTTACTGGGAGCTGGCTCCTCCCACGTGGTCTATCTTCCTGTATATCCCTTCGGATTCACTTCTCTGTAAATCCTACCTTCCAGAAAGTGATTGCCTTTCTGTTCCTAGAATTGTTGCTATTCTTTTCCTTGATCTCCTGTTGAGTTTGTAGGTGTTCAGGTGGTTTGATAACTATCTAGCTGAATTCCTGGGACCTAATGAAATTTTAGGTCTCCTACTCCTCCACCATCTTGTTCCTCCTCTCTTTCCTTTATTTTTAAAAGTTGGCAGTAATTTTTCTGTGTGGTTAATTTATATTGATGTAAGCAGTCTTTATTAGATCATACTTCTAGGGCTGTATCTGATCAAAATGAGAAAGATATAAAATCTACTGGTAATGATTCAAAATACCCTTAATCACAAAAGTAATGTATGTGTGGTGGAGATTTTTACATAATTTAAGGGCTAGTTAGGTGATGGGTATTAAGGAAAGCACACTCATTATGATGAGGACTAGGTGTTGTATATAAGTGATGAGGCACTGAATCTGATATTGCATTGTATGTTAAGTAGCTAAAATTTATTTATTTATTTATTTTTAAAGATTTTATTTATTTGAGAGAGAGAATGAGTGCAAGTATGGGGTGGGGAGAGAAGAGGGAGAAGCAGACTCACCACTGAGTGGGCTACCTGATGTGGGGCTTGATCCCAGGATCCTGAGATCATGACCTGAGCTGAAGGCAGATGTTTAACTGATGAACCATCCAGATGCCCCTAACTATCTAGAATTTAAATAAAAATTGGAAGAAAAAAAAAAAAAGAAGCAGATACTGAGACTCTGATGGCTTCCTTTCTGGAACACTTTTCCAAGTAACCTCTCTCCTAAGTACTGAATACTTCAGGGCTCCTAAAACTGTTGTAACAAGACAGACATAGGGGAAAGGGGTCTATAAGAATGGACTGAGGAAGAACTCATGTTGCTGAAGTCTTAAATGAAAGTTTGAATGTATGGATAAAAATATAAACTACTAGATGACTTAGGAAAAAATTATTTAAAAATAATTATTAAGTAGGGTATAAAACTGTAATTTCCTTCTTGTTCATTTTATCTCAATTTCTTCTCTTTTCCCAGGGAGAACCCCTATCATTTCTTTGATATATATATCTTTCTTTATATTTCTCTTTGCATTTGGAATCATGTGTGTATGTGTATGCACAAATGCACTCTATTGGTATGAATAATATTTGCATAAACAAAATCATAGAACAAATAAAATCATTTTCTGGAATCTCCCTCCCCTCCTTTACAATTGTATACCTGGAACCACTTTGCAAGTCAGCATATAGAAATAATTTCATGATTTAAAATGTTTGTATTTCGTCTGTAGTATATTATAACCATAATTAGTGTGTGTTGATAAAAATTTTATTTGTGTTTAATTGCTAAAAAGAAGGCAATAATATCTTTGAACATGTTGTTTTGAACATGTCAGGGTTTTGTAGCATGGATTCATAGAAGTAGAATCACTGAGTAAAAAGATATGCACATAAAATAGATGCCAAATTACCCTCTAAAAGGGTTGTACCAATTTATACATCTATCAGTGTGAGAGTATTTCTCTTCATGCCACCGGCAAAAATGGGTTTTTATTATCTATCTGTCATCTATCTATCTATATTTTACCAGTTAATATGTGAAAAGTGTTATCTTCTTGTTTTCTATTTACATTTCCCTAATTACTATTGGCATTTTCTTGAAGGATGAAAACTCTTCTAACTTTCTGAATGAAGTTTGTAAGCTGTGGTATTTGTTAACATTAGAACCATTATTTTAAAAATCCATACATTATGAAAAAGAATGAAATCTTGCCATTTGCAATGATGTGGATGGAGTTAGAATTTTGCTAAGTGATATAAGTCAGTCAGGGAGACAAATACCATATGATTTCATTCATATGTGGAATTTAAGAAACAAGGCAGATAAACATAGGAGAAATATGAGAGGCAAATGAGGAAACAGACTCCTAGCTATGGTGAAGAAATTGGAGGGGAGATGGGTGGGAGGATGGGTTAAATGGGTGATGGGTATTAAGGAGGGACTTGTGATGAGCACTGGGTGTTTTATGTAAGTGATGAATCACTAAATTCTATGTGTAAAACTAATATTACACTGTGTGTTAACTGACTGGAATTTAAATAAAAACTTGAAAAAAAAATTTAGGCATTAAGCAATTGCATTATTTTTCAATAGAGGATGTAAGAATAGCTGTTTAAATCATTGAATTATTTAACTGTAACTTACTTGAAAATCTAAAAGATATTTCCAAGCTCTTTCTCCATTTTCAAGCCAATTTCCATCTTCTGGACATTCTGCTCACTCAGTCTCTGCTCATTCTGGTCACTGGTTGGCCATAATGATATGGTGAATTTAAAATAGGTGTTTTTTTTCTGCTAGAAAATTTTGAGAATTGGATGTAATAGTTATAATCATTAAAAATTAATAGCCATTATCCTTTCCTGAGCTAACTGCTAAGCATTATTGCATTTTATTTCCTAAAACCTCACAATTAGTAGGTGTGTGTCACCAGAGCTATGATAATCCTATGGTTTCTTTATAATTTCTTAACCTAGTTTGTTTGTCTCTAATTCACACCCCATAGATATTTCTTTTTTTTTTTTT